>NW_022265164.1:212500-570704 GCF_002021735.2 Oncorhynchus kisutch | reverse complement strand
AAAGCAGTGTGGTAGAAGACTTTTGGTCTACAATACAGGCCCCTTTGTGTTTTCTAAAATTGCGGCACGAGGGCAATTTGATTGCATAAACTCCTCCATGCTAATGACGAAACCACTAGTTATGGATGTCGTACATCTGGTGTGACAAGAGACGAAAATAATCTGCTCACTCCATCAAGCAATGGGGACAGCAACACAGGGCATTCACGGGACCTCATGGAACCATGGACCACACCTGCAGAAACTGGACAACAGGGGGAAGCAGGGGAGATACCTATCATAGACTTCTCCCAGCTGACGCTTGACATGCCACCTACGCCGCCTCAAGTGGTAGAAACAACCAGCTGGTATCATTAAGTAGAATCAGCCAACAGTAACACGGAAGCAAGCAGAATGGGAGTTAGTAGTGCATGACCTAGATTTAGAATAAGAAGCTTCCATTTAGACACAGGTCTAAGATGACATAATAAGCAATCTACCATCCCAGTGTAAGCACTCAGTGTAAGCAATCTACAGTCCCCGAGTAAGCACTCAGTGTAAGCAATCTACAGTCCCCGAGTAAGCGGCCGGTGCAAGCAGCAGGACAGTGTCAGTGTGAAAGTGTGGTTTAGCCACAGCTCCAGAAACTTGCGAACTTCCCCTGTAAAAAGGTATATAAAGAGAACAGAGATCATAAGAGAGGCATGATCCTCACTGACATATGAGACAGACTTCATATGGAGAATCATCACAGGTAAATTTACTAATGCACTATACGCTTTTTGTTAGACTAGAACAATATTTGAAACACAGGGGTCTTGACACCTCTTGATCACAGACAAAGCGGCAGTCACACAGTGAGACATCAGGTACAGATGTGATTAGCAATACAAGGACACAGCCAAGTACCGGTTACAATATATTGAGTCCATACACAGAGTTGGAAGTGTATTAGGATATTGGAATTCGGAATCTAGCGTTAGTGCTGTGAATACCAATTACAGGAAAGTGACCAAGGGGCTGAGCATTTAAGGTAATTGAACTATTTTTGCTATTTAGTCAATATTGTTAGAAGTGTTAACACATTTAAAGTTTCGCAATATTATCTGGCATAGCTTAAAGCATTAAGGATTGATTGAGCATTATTGATGTATTAGGAAACTGTAGAACAATTGAATTGTAATAATGTGTATAAGACAAAAAACAGAGTGACTTAATTAAAGCTTGAAACTTTTGACAACTAGGCCAGATTAACGATCTGGAGAGCAAACGGCTTTGACACTCTCACTGAACAGAAAGTGACCCTGGTTATAGGTCAAAGTGATTGCACTAAAGAATATTTCATTGTGTGGACAATAATATATTTTTAGGAGAGTCAAAAATATATACCAATACTAGTTTCCAAGTGACTACTAGCTGACGAGCATAATAACCAATAGAAGAAGTTATTAGGTATTGATATATACAGAGGTAAAAGAGACTTGAAGGTAAGGAATTATAGGAAGAATCGATAACACTCAGAATATTTAAATAGGAGTATATCTATCCAAGACCTCATACTAGACCGGAAAATAAGGGAGTGACAACGTGAACGAAGGAACAAACCCAACTCACGCGAAGGGCCATTACGCAGAAATAGAAGGGTTGGTAGGGCCGCACGCCTAGGCCCTTGTTACACCGCAGTAACCAAAATCCTAAAGTACTCTGCCCAGCCAGAAGACGGGGTAGAGGCATTTTTTATTTATTTTACCTTTATTTAACCAGGCAAGTCAGTTAAGAACAAATTCTTATTTTCAATGACGGCCTAGGAACAGCGGGTTAACTGCCTGTTCAGGGGCAGAACGACAGATTTGTACCTTGTCAGCTCGGGGGTTTGAACTTGCAACCTTCCGGTTACTAGTCCAACGCTCTAACCACTAGGCTACCCTGCCACGCCGGCATTTGCTGCAGGTATTAGGCAAAAGTCAGCACCGTGACACTGGTAATGAGGAAACCACTAGTTATGGATGTAGTATATCTGGTAATGAGGAAACCACTAGTTATGGATGTAGTATATCTGGTAATGAGGAAACCACTAGTTATGGATGTAGTATATCTGGTAATGAGGAAACCACTAGTTATGGATGTAGTATATCTGCTAATGAGGAAACCACTAGTTATGGATGTAGTATATCTGCCAGGAGCAAAAATGGTGAGCAAAGATTTGTTTTTCACAATGTATTCTGAATGTGAATGGCGGGAAACTCAGGGAAGTAACCTCCATTTCCAGGTTGCTTATGAGAGCATTTCACACGACTTTGGCTGTTAATTGTAAGGATCGATTGAATGTCCTGCTTAATATAATGTTTGTGTCATCATCGCAAATCAAAAAACACTTCAACCAGTAAATTGCTTTTTGGCTTTTCCATCAACCTGACAATGAGGGTTTGTACACTGTTTGCCATATTGGCCCACAACTTCACCTAACAACAAATATACCTGTAATGAACGAAGAAGCACTTTGGTTGTTGTTGCATGACATACTGTGGGGCAAAAAAGTATTTAGTCAGCCACCAATTGTGCAAGTTCTCCCACTTAAACTATGACAGACAAAATGAGGGAAAAAATCCAGAAAATCATTTTGTAGGATTTTTTATGAATTTATTAGCAAAATATGTATTTGCTCGATAACAAAAGTTTCTCAATACTTTGTTATATACTTTGTTGGCAATGACAGATGTCAAACGTTTTCTGTAAGTCTTCTCAAGGTTTTCACACACTGTTGCTGGTATTTTGGCCCATTCCTCCATGCAGATCTCCTCTAGAGCAGTGATGTTTTGGGGCTGTTGCTGGGCAACACGGACTTTCAACTCCCTCCAAAGATTTTCTATGGGGTTGAGATCTGGAGACTGGCTAGGCCACTCCAGGACCTTGAAATGGGATCATTATCATGCTGAAAGACCCAGCCACGTTTCATCTTCCATGCCCTTGCTGATGGAAGGAGGTTTTCACTCAAAATCTCACGATACATGGCCCCATTCATCCTTTCCTTTACACGGATCAGTCGTCCTAGTCCCTTTGCAGAAAAACAGCCCCAAAGGATGATGTTTCCGCCCCCATCCTTCACAGTAGGTATGGTGTTCTTTGGATGCAACTCAGCATTCTTTGTCCTCCAAACATGACGAGTTGAGTTTTTACCAAAAAGTTATATTTTGGTTTCATCTGACATTCTCCCAATCTTCTTCTGGATCATCCAAATGCTCTCTAGCAAACTTCAGACGGGCCTGGACATGTACTGGCTTAAGCAGGGGGACTCGTCTGGCACTGCAGGATTTGAGTCCCTGGCGGCGTAGTGTGTTACTGATGGTAGGCTTTGTTACTTTGGTCCCAGCTCTCTGCAGGTCATTCACTAGGTCCCCCCGTGTGGTTCTGGGATTTTTGCTCACCGTTCTTGTTATCATTTTGACCCCACAGGGTGAGTTCTTGCATGGAGCCCCAGATCGAGGGAGATTATCAATGGTCTTGCATGTCTTCCATTTCCTAATAATTGCTCCCACAGTTGATTTCTTCAAACCAAGCTGCTTACCTATTGCAGATTCAGTCTTCCCAGCCTGGTGCAGGTCTACAATTTTGTTTCTGGTGTCCTTCGACAGCTCTTTTGTCTTGGTCATAGTGGAGTTTGGAGTGTGACTGAGGCTGTGGACAGGTGTCTTTTATACTGATAACAAGTTCAAACAGGTGCCATTAATACAGGTAACAAGTGGAAGACAGAGGAGCCTCTTAAAGAAGAAGTTACAGGTCTGTGAGAGCCAGAAATCTAGCTTGTTTGTAGGTGACCAAATACCTATTTTCCACCATAATTTGCAAATACATTCATAAAAAATCCTACAATGTGATTTTCTGGATTTTTTCCCCTAATTTTGTCTGTCATAGTTGAAGTGTACCTATGATGAAAATTACAGGCCTCTCATCTTTTTAAGTGGGAGAACTTGCGCAATTGGTGGCTGACTAAATACTCCCCCCCCCCCCACTGTACATCCTAGAAACCTGGTTAAACTATCATTATGACATCATGGGTGAATTCTAGAATATACTATATATCCTAGAAACCTGGTTAAACTATCATTATGACATCATGGATGAATTCTAGAATATACTATATAGCCTAGAAACCTGGTTAAACTATCATTATGACATCATGGATGAATTCTAGAATATACTATATAGCCTAGAAACCTGGTTAAACTATCATTAGGACATCATGGATGAATTCTAGAATATACTATATAGCCTAGAAACCTGGTTAAACTATTATGACATCATGGATGAATTCTAGAATATACTATATACGTTCTGCCCCTGAATAGGCAATTAACCCACTGTTCCTAGTCCGTTATTGAAATTAAGAATTTGTTCTTAACTGCTATACAGTGTTGATTTACATTGTTTCTAAACATTATAGTAAAAAAACGTATTTGGGCTGATGGGGTACAACAGTTGAACTAAGCTCATGAGGCATGTGCTATATTCTTCAAGAATCAATGGCTGTAAATAAATAATTTAAAAGTCACAATATGGATGTAGCAAATGCAGATTTCCGCCAAACATCAGTTCAACTGCAGAGTTTGTGCCTCTGTTGTTAAGACAGTACTTACCAGTGTTAATCAGGGAACGGTTTCTCAAAACCATCTTATGGCTAAAGTCTTCGTTAGAACCATTGGATGCCTTAAGATGCGTTTGGGAAAACGGGCCCAGATATCCAGGTTCCTCCTCTTCTCCCTCCTCCTCCTTTTTCGATGTAACAGTCATCTCCTCCATCTCCTCTTTCACGCCATAAACTGCATCCTCCTCTTTCACTGTAACATCATCCTCCTCTTTCACTCTGAACGCGTCCTCCTCTTCTTTCACAGTAAAGGCCCCACTCTCTACTTCTTGTTTTACTGTGATATCCTTCTCTTCATTAGAAGGAGAGTAGCTTAGTGACCGCATGGTCGGGGATGTTAGCTAGGCTAATGCTAGGCTAATGCTAACTTAACCACCCCGCTAGCTGAATAATAACAACACCGTAAATTAAATCGGATAACTAACTAGACGACAGAAATGGGTTTAAAACACAGTGGCTAATACACACGAAAGGGTCTAAAGAGCTATATTGGTTCGGGTAATTTGTCTAGCAAGCTACCGAGGTCTCTGACTCACCGTTGCTGCTGATGAAAGAAGCGTTCCGTCCACTAGATTATACGTCACACCAACAGCATAACCATAAATTCCCAGACCGCCATCTGCTGACTGGAGTGGGTAACGCAGTTGAGTAAAATGTTTATTTAATTTTCAGACAAAAAGTTAAAGGGTAGGAATCAGAGACGACGCTAGTGCTAAAATATTAATTATACCCCCCTAAATAAATCAATATCAGTCAATATATTTTTATGTGATTTATTTTTTTCGTGAACCGTTCCATCACATCTTAAACTTCCTATCGGGTTGGAACTTGGACCGGGGGAGGCTGCTGCACTAGTGACTGTTAGACTTTCATCAGCAAAGATGGCGGAGAGAAATACTAGGAGAGAGGGGTACCCCCTACACAGAACTGAACTGGGTCAATGATAGTGGACAGAAACACTAGGAGAGAGAGGGACCCCTACACAGAACTAAACTGGATCTAAGATGGCGGACATAAATAATAATAATAATTTTTAAAACGTCGCCAGTCCTAAAATATTAATTAGCCCCCTCCTAAATAAATCTATGTCAGTCAATATATTTTTTCTGTGATTTATTTTTTTCGTCAACCGTTCCATCTTAAACGTTCTATCGGTTCGGCACTAGGACCGGGGGAGGCTGCTGCTGCACAAGTGACTGTTGGACTTTCTTCAGCAAAGATGGCGGACAGAAATACTAGGAGAGAGGGGTACCCCTACACAGACCTGAAATGGATCAAAGATGGCGGACAGAAATACTAGGATGGAAGCAAATGTAAGGGATTATAACGTCATAACGAATCATGCAAAAAACATGTACAGTTGACAGGAATGTTAGTTAATGGAGAGACAAACGATTATGCTTTTTTAAAATCATAGTTCATTTACGTAAATCGTGATTTAGCCAGCTAGCTGGGCTAGTTTTATAGGTGTTGTGACATGAGTATGAAATTGTCATTCTGGTTGTTTTAGGGACTTATTTATTTTATTTATTTTAATTTTACCTTTATTTAACCAGGTAGGCAAGTTGAGAACAAGTTCTCATTTACAATTGCGACCTGGCCAAGATAAAGCAAAGCAGTTCGACAGATACAACGACACAGAGTTACACATGGAGTAAAACAAACATACAGTCAATAATACAGTATAAACAAGTCTATATACAATGTGAGCAAATGAGGTGAGAAGGGAAGTAAAGGCAAAAAAGGCCATGGTGGCAAAGTAAATACAATATAGCAAGTAAAACACTGGAATGGTAGTTTTGCAATGGAAGAATGTGCAAAGTAGAAATAAAAATAATGGGGTGCAAAGGAGCAAAATAAATAAATATATTTAAAATTAAATACAGTTGGGAAAGAGGTAGTTGTTTGGGCTAAATTATAAGTGGGCTATGTACAGGTGCAGTAATCTGTGAGCTGCTCTGACAGTTGGTGCTTAAAGCTAGTGAGGGAGATAAGTGTTTCCAGTTTCAGAGATTTTTGTAGTTCGTTCCAGTCATTGGCAGCAGAGAACTGGAAGGAGAGGCGGCCAAAGAAAGAATTGGTTCTGGGGGTGACTAGAGAGATATACCTGCTGGAGCGTGTGCCACAGGTGGGAGATGCTATGGTGCCCAGCGAGCTGAGATAAGGGGGGACTTTGCCTAGCAGGGTCTTGTAGATGACATGGAGCCAGTGGGTTTGGCGACGAGTATGAAGCGAGGGCCAGCCAACGAGGGCGTACAGGTCGCAATGGTGGGTAGAATATGGGGCTTTGGTGACAAAACGGATTGCACTGTGATAGACTGCATCCAATTTGTTGAGTAGGGTATTGGAGGCTATTTTGTAAATGACATCGCCAAAGTCGAGGATTGGTAGGATGGTCAGTTTTACAAGGGTATGTTTGGCAGCATGAGTGAAGGATGCTTTGTTGCGAAATAGGAAGCCAATTCTAGATTTAACTTTGGATTGGAGATGTTTGATATGGGTCTGGAAGGAGAGTTTACAGTCTAACCAGACACCTAAGTATTTGTAGTTGTCCACGTATTCTAAGTCAGAGCCGTCCAGAGTAGTGATGTTGGACAGGCGGGTAGGTGCAGGTAGCGATCGGTTGAAGAGCATGCATTTAGTTTTACTTGTATTTAAGAGCAATTGGAGGCCACGGAAGGAGTGTTGTATGGCTTTGAAGCTTGCCTGGAGGGTTGTTAACGCAGTGTCCAAAGAAGGGCCGGAAGTATACAGAATGGTGTCGTCTGCGTAGAGGTGGATCAGAGACTCACCAGCAGCAAGAGCGACCTCATTGATGTATACAGAGAAGAGAGTCGGTCCAAGAATTGAACCCTGTGGCACCCCCATAGAGACTGCCAGAGGTCCGGACAGCAGATCCTCTGATTTGACACACATCGTTTAGGACCTTGAGCGTGGCTGAGGTGCACCCATGACCAGCTCTGAAACCAGATTGCATAGCAGAGAAGGTATGGTGAGATTCGAAATGGTCGGTAATCTGTTTGTTGACTTGGCTTTCGAAGACCTTAGAAAGGCACGGTAGGATAGATATAGGTCTGTAGCAGTTTGGGTCAAGAGTGTCCCCCCCTTTGAAGAGGGGGATGACCGCAGCTGCTTTCCAATCTTTGGGAATCTCAGACGACACGAAAGAGAGGTTGAACAGGCTAGTAATAGGGGTGGCAACAATTTCGGCAGATAATTTTATAAAGAAAGGGTCCAGATTGTCTAGTCCGGCTGATTTGTAGGGGTCCAGATTTTGCAGCTCTTTCAGAACATCAGCTGAATGGATTTAGGAGAAGGAGAAATGGGGAAGGCTTGGGCGAGTTGCTGTTGGGGGTGCAGTGCTGTTGTCCGGGGTAGGAGTAGCCAGGTGGAAAGCATGGCCAGCCGTAGAAAAATGCTTATTGAAATTCTCAATTATGGTGGATTTATCAGTGGTGACAGTGTTTCCTATCTTCAGTGCAGTGGGCAGCTGGGAGGAGGTGTTCTTATTCTCCATGGACTTTACAGTGTCCCAGAACTTTTTTGAGTTAGTGTTGCAGGAAGCAAATTTCTGCTTGAAAAAGCTAGCCTTGGCTTTTCTAACTGCCTCTGTATAATGGTTTCTAGCTTCCCTGAACAGCTGCATATCACGGGGGCTGTTCGATGCTAATGCAGAACGCCATAGGATGTTTTTGTGTTGGTTAAGGGCAGTCAGGTCTGGGGAGAACCAAGGGCTATATGTGTTCCTGGTTCTAAATTTCTTGAATGGGGCATGTTTATTTAAGATGGTTAGGAAGGCATTTAAAAAAAATATCCAGGCATCCTCTACTGACGGGATGAGATCAATATCCTTCCAGGATACCCCGGCCAGGTCGATTAGAAAGGCCTGCTCGCAGAAGTGTTTCAGGGAGCGTTTTACAGTGATGAGTGGAGGTCGTTTGACTGCTGACCCATTACGGATGCAGGCAATGAGGCAGTGATCGCTGAGATCTTGGTTGAAGACAGCAGAGGTGTATTTAGAGGGCAAGTTGGTTAGGATGATATCTATGAGGGTGCCCGTGTTTAAGGCTTTGGGGAGGTACCTGGTAGGTTCATTGATAATTTGTGTGAGATTGAGGGCATCAAGTTTAGATTTTAGGATGGCTGGGGTGTTAAGCATGTTCCAGTTTAGGTCGCCTAGCAGCACGAACTCTGAAGATAGATGGGGGGCAATCAGTTCACATATGGTGTCCAGAGCACAGCTGGGGGCAGAGGGTGGTCTATAGCAGGCGGCAACGGTGAGAGACTTGTTTTTAGAGAGGTGGATTTTTAAAAGTAGAAGTTCAAATTGTTTGGGTACAGACCTGGATAGTAGGACAGAACTCTGCAGGCTCTCTTTGCAGTAGATTGCAACACCGCCCCCTTTGGCAGTTCTATCTTGTCTGAAAATGTTGTAGTTTGGAATTAAAATTTCTGAATTTTTGGTGGTCTTCCTAAGCCAGGATTCAGACACAGCTAGAACATCCGGGTTGGCAGAGTGTGCTAAAGCAGTGAATAGAACAAACTTAGGGAGGAGGCTTCTAATGTTAACATGCATGAAACCAAGGCTATTACGGTTACAGAAGTCGTCAAAAGTGAGCGCCTGGGGAATAGGAGTGGAGCTAGGCACTGCAGGGCCTGGATTCACCTCTACATCATCAGAGGAACATAGGAGGAGTAGAATAAGGGTACGGCTAAAAGCTATGAGAATTGGTCGTCTAGAACGTCTGGAACATAGAGTAAAAGGAGGTTTCTGGGGGCGATAAAATAGCATCAAGGTATAATGTACAGACAAAGGTATGTAAGATGTGAATACAGTGGAGGTAAACCTAGGTATTGAGTGATGAAGAGAGAGATATTGTCTCTAGAAACATCATTGAAACCAGGAGATGTCATTGCATGTGTGGGTGGTGGAACTAATAGGTTGGATAAGGTATAGTGAGCAGGACTAGAGGCTCTACAGTGAAATAAGCCAATAAACACTAACCAGAACAGCAATGGACAAGACATATTGACATTAAGGAGAGGCATGCTTAGTCGAGTGATCAAAAGGGTCCAGTGAGTGGAGAGGTTGGTTGGGGATCACGGTGATTTAGACAGCTAGCCAGGCCATCGGTAGCAAGCTAGCATAGGATGGAGGTCTGTTGTTAGCCACCTCTTGCGTTCCGTCAGTAGATTAGTGGGGTTCCGTGTGGTAGAGGGGATTAATCCAAATCACACAACAACAAAAATAAAAACAATAGATATAGTTATAGAGGCCCAAGAAGAAAACACAATAATAATAAAAATAAATAAATTGTCTGATTGTCTATTCAGATAGCAGCCGGTAAGACAGCTAACGGTTAGCAGGCCGCAGATGGGCGTTCAGGTAAGGTTGCGACGGAGGAGCCAGCCGGATAACTCCTTCGGGTAGATAACGTCGGCAGTCCAGTTGTGAAGCCCCGGTGGGGCTCCGCGTAGGCAGTAAAACGGGTCCGGATAGGTGACTGCAGCCCAGGAGTGATTGACGGAGCTGGCTAGCTCCGGAATAATTGATGTTTGCTCCGGAATCGACGAAGGCCGATAGTCACACGGATAGCAGCTAGCTAGCTGTGAGATCCGGGTATGAATGTCCAGAGAGCAGTCGAAATCCAGGGACATGGAGAGAAAAATTGGTCCGGTATGTTCCGTTCCGAGCCGCGCTACAGAACTGGCGATAGATTTTCGAGCTAAAGGATAGCTGATGACCACAAACAGTGGTTAGCTGAATACTAACGATTTGCCAGTAAAGAAGCTAACTAGCTTCTGAACTAGCTTCTGAACTAGCTTCTGGCTAGCTTCTTGGAGGATTACAGATTTGAGGTAAATAATACTTTTTTATAAATATACATTGGTGAGGCGGGTTGCAGGTGAGTGTTTTGAAGATGAGTTGAGGAAAAATAAAATGTATGTGAAAATAGTTGTAAATATATACAGGACACGACAAGACGAGGACAAAAGACGTCTGAACTGCTATTCCACCTTGGTGGCGAACGGGACACCTTAAACAACCCACAAACCAGGCGGTCGTTTTGTGAAAAAGTGGATGTATAGAATCTAGCTGGCTGAAGAATTTACTGCAAATTGAATGTACAAATTTGTATTTGCCATGCAGATAGATGAAATAACGTATGTTATTGTGCAGTGGATGACTGTGCAGTGGATGATTAAAATCCCTTTATGCCCATGGATGTGTAGCTAGCTATCTATTCGATCTGTGTATGGACCCAAACGTTTGGTATACATATTAGTTCAGAACCTAGCTATGAACCTCAGCTATCATAGCCAGTTGTATCAACTTCAAAACAGCCTGAATGACATTAATGAAGCCTATGGATTGAGTAGAATATAATATCATGTTTTGCCAAGGATTCAAGTCAAATATACATGTAGTTATTACCATGCATGAGATCCCCACATTGTAGCCTGTACATTTAATATATTCACTGATCATGTACTCTACCTTGGCAAATTAATGTGCAGTTTAGGTATGAATGTCTTTGAGGTGATCAAATTCCTGTCTTTGAATGATGCCGTGTCTGCATGTATGTATTACAATTATACACTTCAACAGTGTTTACCAATCTTGGTCCTGGGACATTAATGGTTACACATTGTAACTAATAGACTAGAAACAGGATTTAACTAGTTAATTCATATATACAGAAATAAAAAATGTTTAAACACTACACTACACTTCCTATGAATCATGTAAATACTCTTAACACTGGTTCATCTCAACATCTAATGCCCTTCATCTGCATTGATCTGGTAAACATAGGATAGGTGGAGTATTTCATCACATTACACTTCATTTCAACCAGTAGAGAATGTGAAACGCTTTATTGAAAAGCTCATTATTCAAGTGTTATAAATACAAGTTCAATCTGTCCATCAATGCACATCTGTTGTGTATTATAAAAACAGAGGAAGAAAGGTGGAGAGGGAGAGAGGTGTTAAAGACAGAAAGGGAAAGAGGAGGAGAGAGGTGTTAAAGACAAAGGAAAAGAGGAGGAGGAGAGAGGTGTTAAAGACAAAGGAAAAGAGGAGGAGGAGAGAGGTGTTAAAGACAGAAAGGGAAAGAGGTAAACACATAGGAGCAGGGAAGGCAGCACATGATTAATGAATCACAGTGCTACATAAATATTCTCTCAGTTCATCACAATTACATAACAGTGTCTCTAATCGGCCCAATGGTTATCTTAAAAGCAGGTGAGGTGGCATCCTAAAACTGGGGGTTGGCATCCTCTCACATCAAAACATACCTGCAGACGAGAGACAGATGGAGAGAGTGAGCATGTTTAAGCCTTGTGTATTTATTTTTTAATCTAACATTGTTAATCACCAATCAGGAGGTGAAATGCAAAACTGACCTGGGATCATTAACTCTGGGACTACTGCATCTCTATCTGTATTTCAATGTAAAGCATCTCTTTAATAATACTTCCTGTATAATATAAACTGACCTGGGATCATTAACTCTGGGACTACTGCTGTATAATATAAACTGACCTGGGATCATTAACTCTGGGACTACTGCATCTATCTGTATTTCAATGTAAAGCATCTCTTTAATAATACTTCCTGTATCCAAGATGGCGTAGCAGTAAGTTGTCCTGTCCTGTCGTGTCCCTGTATATATCGTTTCTTTTTCGTTTTTTACATATTTTTCTCCACATATCTCTTTAAAAACATTTTGCTAAACCTAAGCTTCCAAATACTCTCCTGCAACCCGCCTCACCCAATGTAGCTATTTTTCCTAAAGTATTTATATTTACTTCTGAACCCCTCAACTGAAGCTAGCCAGCTAACCACCAGCTATGCTAGCAGTCTTCAGCTAACCGGTCATCAGCTAACCTGTAGTTCGGAAAGCTCTCGCCAGTTCGAACAACGCGACTGCAACCAGAGCATAACGGACCTATTTATTTTTCATCCCTGGATTCATCCCCGGATTCCCACCACAAACGGAACATCTTTCAGCTGGATTTTTTCAGCTGGATCTTCACAACTAGCTATCTAGCCAAACCGCAACCCCGGATGTTTACTCCTGGCTAGCGTTTCCACCCACTTAGCTTGAAGCTAGCCCGGCCTGCGCACCTGTGCTACCACCGTAGCATACTCCTGAGCTACAATACCCGGGCCCACGACCGGTCTATCGATGTCACCGCATGAAGAGGAATAAACAGACTCACCCCATCGCGACGTCCCCCAAAGGCTAACTCTCTAGCCCTCGCTATCTCCCTGCTTGCTAATTCGGCCTGCTAACTGCTAGCTTGTCCAGCTCCGGTCCGCTAACTGCTACCTTGTCTAGCCCGGGCCTACAAACTGTTAGCTTGTTAGCACAGGCCTGCTAACCGCCTGAATCGCCGCGTCCCAAACGCTCACCGGACCCATATTTACTTTCTATCTCATTTGACTTTTAATTTGTTTATACCTTCCAGAAACCTGCCTCACCCAATGTGATACGGAATCGCCATTATTTTTTTATTTTTAGAACACACTCAAGAACCTCCAGAAGCTAACCAGCTAACTAGCTACAAGCTATTTAGTCATTGTTTTGTTTTTTTTACACCTGGATAACACTCGCCAGTCCAGCTTCCCTGACCCATCCACCGCTGCCCCCTGGACACTGATCTCTTGGCTACATAGCTGATGCACGCTGGACTGTCCATTAATCACGGTACTCCATTCTGCTTGTTTGTTTTATCTGTTGGCCCCGTTGCCTAGTCTACGCCATTTTACCTGCTGTTGTTGTGCTAGCTGATTAGCTGTTGTCTCACCTACTGTTTTAGCTAGCTTTCCCAATTCAACACCTGTGATTACTGTATGCCTCGCTGTATGTCTCTCTCAAATGTCAATATGCCTTGTATACTGTTGTTCAGGTTAGTTATCATTGTTTTAGTTCACAATGGAGCCCCTAGTTCCACTCTTCATACCCCTGATAACTCCTGTGTCCCACCTCCCACACATGCGGTGACCTCACCCATTACTACCAGCTTGTCCAGAGATACAACCTCTCTCATCATCACCCAGTGCCTGGGCTTACCTCCGCTGTACCCGCACCCCACCATACCCCTGTCTGCGCATTATGCCCTGAATATATTCTACCATGCCCAGAAACCTGCTCCTCTTATTCTCTGTCCCCAACGCTCTAGGCGACCAGTTTTGATAGCCTTTAGCCGCACCCTCATACTACTCCTTCTCTGTTCCGCGGGTGATGTGGAGGTAAACCCAGGCCCTGCATGTCCCCAGGCACCCTCATTTGTTGACTTCTGTGATCGAAAAAGCCTTGGTTTCATGCATGTCAACATCAGAAGCCTCCTCCCTAAGTTTGTTATACTCACTGCTTAAGCACACTCTGCTAACCCTGATGTCCTTGCTGTGTCTGAATCCTGGCTCAGGAAGGCCACCAAAAATTCAGAGATTTCCATACCCAACTATAACATCTTCCGTCAAGATAGAACTGCCAAAGGGGGAGGAGTTAGCCTGCAAAGTAATGTCATACTTTCCAGGTCCATACCCAAACAGTTCGAACTACTAATTTTGAAAATTACTCTCTCCAGAAATAAGTCTCTCACGGTTGCCGCCTGCTACCGACCCCCCTCAGCTCCCAGCTGTGCCCTGGACACCATTTGTGAATTGATCGCCCCCCATCTAGCTTCAGAGTTTGTTCTGTTAGGTGACCTAAACTGGGATATGCTTAACACCCCGCCAGTCCTACAATCTAAGCTAGATGCCCTCAATCTCACAAATCATCAAGGAACCCACCAGGTACAACCCTAACTCTGTAAACAAGGGCACCCTCATAGACGTCATCCTGACCAACTGGCCCTCCAAATACACCTCCGCTGTCTTCAACCAGGATCTCAGCGATCACTGCCTCATTGCCTGTATCCGCTACGGAGCCGCAGTCAAACGACCACCCCTCATCACTGTCAAACGCTCCCTAAAACACTTCTGTGAGCAGGCCTTTCTAATCGACCTGGCCCGGGTATCCTGGAAGGACATCGACCTCATCCCGTCAGTTGAGGATGCCTGGTCATTCTTTAAAAGTAACTTCCTCACCGTTTTAGATAAGCATGCTCCGTTCAAAAAATGCAGAACTAAGAACAGATACAGCCCTTGGTTCACCCCAGACCTGACTGCCCTCGACCAGCACAAAAACATCCTGTGGTGGACTGCAATAGCATCGAATAGTCCCCGTGATATGCAACTGTTCAGGGAAGTCCGGAACCAATACACGCAGTCAGTCAGGAAAGCTAAGGCCAGCTTCTTCAGGCAGAAGTTTGCATCCTGTAGCTCCAACTCCAAAAAGTTCTGGGACACTGTGAAGTCCATGGAGAACAAGAGCACCTCCTCCCAGCTGCCCACTGCACTGAGGCTAGGTAACACGGTCACCACTGATAAATCCATGATTATCGAAAACTTCAATAAGCATTTCTCAACGGCTGGCCATGCCTTCCGCCTGGCTACTTCAACCTCGGCCAACAGCTCCGCCCCCCCCGCAGCTCCTCGCCCAAGCCTCTCCAGGTTCTCCTTTACCCAAATCCAGATAGCAGATGTTCTGAAAGAGCTGCAAAACCTGGACCCGTACAAATCAGCTGGGCTTGACAATCTGGACCCTCTATTTCTGAAACTATCTGCCACCATTGTCGCAACCCCTATTACCAGCCTGTTCAACCTCTCTTTCATCTCGTCTGAGATCCCCAAGGATTGGAAAGCTGCCGCAGTCATCCCCCTCTTCAAAGGGGGAGACACCCTGGACCCAAACTGTTACAGACCTATATCCATCCTGCCCTGCCTATCTAAGGTCTTCGAAAGCCAAGTCAACAAACAGGTCACTGACCATCTCGAATCCCACCGTACCTTCTCCGCTGTGCAATCTGGTTTCCGAGCCGGTCATGGGTGCACCTCAGCCACACTCAAGGTACTAAACGACATCATAACCGCCATCGATAAAAGACAGTACTGTGCAGCCGTCTTCATCGACCTTGCCAAGGCTTTCGACTCTGTCAATCACCATATTCTTATCGGCAGACTCAGTAGCCTCGGTTTTTCGGATGACTGCCTTGCCTGGTTCACCAATTACTTTGCAGACAGAGTTCAGTGTGTCAAATCGGAGGGCATGCTGTCCGGTCCTCTGGCAGTCTCTATGGGGGTGCCACAGGGTTCAATTCTCGGGCCGACTCTTTTCTCTGTGTATATCAATGATGTTGCTCTTGCTGCGGGCGATTCCCTGATCCACCTCTACGCAGACGACACCATTCTATATACTTTCTTCAGTGTCTTTGGACACTGTGCTATCTAACCTCCAAACAAGCTTCAATGCCATACAACACTCCTTCCGTGGCCTCCAACTGCTCTTAAACGCTAGTAAAACCAAATGCATGCTTTTCAACCGGTCGCTGCCTGCACCTGCATGCCCGACTAGCATCACCACCCTGGATGGTTCCGACCTAGAATATGTGGACGTCTATAAGTACCTAGGTGTCTGGCTAGACTGCAAACTCTCCTTCCAGACTCATATCAAACATCTCCAATCGAAAATCAAATCAAGAGTCGGCTTTCTATTCCGCAACAAAGCCTCCTTCACTCAAGCCGCCAAGCTTACCCTAGTAAAACTGACTATCCTACCGATCCTCGACTTCGGCGATGTCATCTACAAAATGGCTTCCAACACTCTACTCAGCAAACTGGATGCAGTCTATCACAGTGCCATCCGTTTTGTCACTAAAGCACCTTATACTACCCACCACTGCGACTTGTATGCTCTAGTCGGCTGGCCCTCGCTACATATTCGTCGCCAGACCCACTGGCTCCAGGTCATCTACAAGTCTATGCTAGGTAAAGCTCCGCCTTATCTCAGCTCACTGGTCACGATGGCAACACCCATCCGTAGCACGCGCTCCAGCAGGTGTATCTCACTGATCATCCCTAAAGCCAACACCTCATTTGGCCGCCTTTCGTTCCAGTACTCTGCTGCCTGTGACTGGAACGAATTGCAAAAATCGCTGAAGTTGGAGACTTTTATCTCCCTCACCAACTTCAAACATCAGCTATCTGAGCAGCTAACCGATCGCTGCAGCTGTACATAGTCTATTGGTAAATAGCCCACCCTTTTCACCTACCTCATCCCCGTACTGTTTTTATTTATTTACTTTTCTGCTCTTCTGCACACCAATATCTCTACCTGTACATGACCATCTGATCTTTTATCACTCCAGTGTTAATATGCAAAATTGTAATTATTTGCCTACCTCCTCATGCCTTTTGCACACATTGTATATAGACCCCCCCTTCGTTTTCTACTGTGTTATTGACTTGTTAATTGTTTACTCCATGTGTAACTCTTTGTTGTATGCTCACACTGCTATGCTTTATCTTGGCCAGGTCGCAGTTGCAAATGAGAACTTGTTCTCAACTAGCCTACCTGGTTAAATAAAGGTGAAATAAAAAATAAAAAATAAATAAAAAAATATGAGCCGTTCTGGATCAGACAAGCCAAGGCTCCTGTTACTATGAGCTGTTCTGGATCAGACAAGCCAAGGCTCCTGTTACTATGAGCTGTTCTGGATCAGACAAGCCAAGGCTCCTGTTACTATGAGCTGTTCTGGATCAGACAAGCCAAGGCTCCTGTTACTATGAGCTGGATCAGACAAGCCAAGGTTCCTGTTACTATGAGCTGGATCAGACAAGCCAAGGTTCCTGTTACTATGAGCTGGATCAGACAAGCCAAGGTTCCTGTTACTATGAGCTGTTCTGGATCAGACAAGCCATGGCTGCTGTTACTATGAGCTGGATCAGACAAGCCAAGGCTCCTGTTACTATGAGCTGGATCAGACAAGCCAAGGCTCCTGTTACTATGAGCTGTTCTGGATCAGACACGCCAAGGCTGCTGTTACTATGAGCTGGATCAGACAAGCCAAGGCTCCTGTTACTATGAGCTGGATCAGACAAGCCAAGGTTCCTGTTACTATGAGCTGGATCAGACAAGCCAAGGTTCCTGTTACTATGAGCTGTTCTGGATCAGACAAGCCAAGGCTGCTGTTACTATGAGCTGGATCAGACAAGCCAAGGCTCCTGTTACTATGAGCTGGATCAGACAAGCCAAGGCTCCTGTTACTATGAGCTGTTCTGGATCAGACAAGCCAAGGCTCCTGTTACTATGAGCTGTTCTGGATCAGACAAGCCAAGGCTCCTGTTACTATGAGCTGTTCTGGATCAGACAAGCCAAGGCTCCTGTTACTATGAGCTGGATCAGACAAGCCAAGGTTCCTGTTACTATGAGCTGGATCAGACAAGCCAAGGTTCCTGTTACTATGAGCTGGATCAGACAAGCCAAGGTTCCTGTTACTATGAGCTGTTCTGGATCAGACAAGCCATGGCTGCTGTTACTATGAGCTGGATCAGACAAGCCAAGGCTCCTGTTACTATGAGCTGGATCAGACAAGCCAAGGCTCCTGTTACTATGAGCTGTTCTGGATCAGACACGCCAAGGCTGCTGTTACTATGAGCTGGATCAGACAAGCCAAGGCTCCTGTTACTATGAGCTGGATCAGACAAGCCAAGGCTCCTGTTACTATGAGCTGTTCTGGATCAGACAAGCCAAGGCTCCTGTTACTATGAGCTGTTCTGGATCAGACAAGCCAAGGCTGCTGTTACTATGAGCTGTTCTGGATCAGACAAGCCAAGGCTCCTGTTACTATGAGCTGTTCTGGATCAGACAAGCCAAGGCTCCTGTTACTATGAGCTGTTCTGGATCAGACAAGCCAAGGCTGCTGTTACTATGAGCTGTTCTGGATCAGACAAGCCAAGGCTGCTGTTACTATGAGCTGTTCTGGATCAGACAAGCCAAGGCTGCTGTTACTATGAGCTGTTCTGGATCAGACAAGCCAAGGCTGCTGTTACTATGAGCTGTTCTGGATCAGACAAGCCAAGGCTCCTGTTACTATGAGCTGTTCTGGATCAGACAAGCCAAGGCTCCTGTTACTATGAGCTGGATCAGACAAGCCAAGGCTCCTGTTACTATGAGCTGTTCTGGATCAGACAAGCCAAGGCTGCTGTTACTATGAGCTGTTCTGGATCAGACAAGCCAAGGCTGCTGTTACTATGAGCTGTTCTGGATCAGACAAGCCAAGGCTCCTGTTACTATGAGCTGTTCTGGATCAGACAAGCCAAGGCTCCTGTTACTATGAGCTGTTCTGGATCAGACAAGCCAAGGCTCCTGTTACTATGAGCTGTTCTGGATCAGACAAGCCAAGGCTCCTGTTACTATGAGCTGGATCAGACAAGCCAAGGCTCCTGTTACTTATATATACTTATATATTAACTTCACTTTAATAATATCCAAATCATATAGTGAACAACAGAGGGTTTATACTTATAATAATAATGAAAACTAATAATGAAAACAAAATACACATTTTTAAATACTTAATCTGATTTTAGACATGATCAGGTTTCCAGATGGAAAACAACAAAACAAAAGTAGGTCTATTTTAGTTATTGATTTCATATAAACAATATGATTTCATTTGGCAAAAACAAAAACCTAAATTTTCAGGTCAATAACATAAGTCAGAACACAGCGTCTATATTCTCGCATGTGATTTCAGGTCCTCTGACTGGGAAAATGTCTTTCCACACTGAGAGCAGTGGTATGTCTTCTCCCCTCTTGTATGTGTCCTCTCGTGCTTTTTCAGGCCCCCTGACCAACTAAAACTCTTTCCACAGTGGGAACATTGGATCGGCTTTTCTCCTATGGTTTTTCAGATTCCAGGATAAGAAAAATCTCTTTCCACAGTGGGAGCAGTGGTGTGGGCTGGTTTGGGCCTTGCAGGGTCTGCTTCCTCTGAAGGACTCTTCCTACTGTGAGAGTCTGGTCTCTCTCCTGCCAAAGACGAACAGATTATTTAGTTATACAGAGAGGCCTGAATAAAAGCCTACACATAATAAAACTGTCTTACTGTGAAGTCGAATCCAGAATAGATCCCTCAATAACCTGGTCAGCCTTCACAACATTACATCATTACAAATAAACTTGGTAAGATAATAAAAACAAATGATGTAGAACTCCATATCTAATCTCTCAAGGAATGTCATGATGTCATAATAATAGATAATGTCATGGTTACAGGCTGAGCAGAGCACTATAATAATAGATAATGCCATGTTTATAGGCTGAGCAGAGATCTATCATAATGATAATGTTTATAGGCTGAACAGAGCTCTATAATAATAGATAATGTAATGTTTATAGGCTGAACAGAGCTCTATAATAATAGATCATGTCATGGTTACAGGCTGAGCAGAGCTCTTTAATAATAGATCATGTCATGTTTATAGGCTGAGCAGAGATCTATCATAATGATAATGTTTATAGGCTGAGCAGAGATCTATCATAATGATAATGTTTATAGGCTGAACAGAGCTCTATAATAATAGATAATGTCATGTTTATAGGCTGAGCAGACCTCTCGACGGAATAAGACAAATGTCTTATTTAAGATACTCTTTGAAGAGGGTTTCAGCTGTTTTGGGAAAATGGGCAGGAGGAACCTTGTTCCACTATTGGGGTGTCAGGACAGAGAAGAGCGTTGGCTGGGCTGAGCGCTTACTAACTGGTCTTAATCAAATCTTCTGTCTCCTCCTCGTCGTCTTCTTTCAATGTGGCAGTCATCTCCCCCTCCTCCCCAGCATCCTCCGCTTGCTCCTCTTCTTTAACTGAAACATCTTTCTCTTCTTATTTCCCTGTAACAGCCTCACCCTCTACTTTTGTTACTGTGACAACCTCCTCTTCTTTCTCCTCTTTCACAACAACGTTCAGCCACAGACCCTCTTTCTCCGTCCAGCAGATCTCTTCTTTATCAACAGGAGAGTAGCTTAGTGAACTCATGATCGGGGATGTTAGCTAGCTACTTGGCATTAGCGACTAGCCTAGTCCTAGGCAAATTTAAGACTTTTGCCTGACTAACAACTTAAATATGAAATGTTTAAACCACATGGGCAAATATGCACTGAAACAGTCTAAAAAAGCTTTTAGGCTATGTCGCCAAGCAAGCTACTGAAGTGACTGACTCACTGTTGTTGAAAAAGCGTCCCGTCCACTAGATTACACGTCATGCAGCATGGCCTGAAAAAAAACACATCTGCTGATTGGTAACGCATGATTTATCGCCATCTGCTGACTGGAGTGGGGTAACGCAGTTCTTTGATTTATTAAATTTTTCATTTAACAAGGACCCACTGCTGGAATAATCTGCAGATCTCATTAAAGTTTAGATTGACCTAGAAGGTGAAAATGTAACTGTTGTTTATTTTATAGATTTTTTTTATTTCAACTTTATTTAACCAGGTTAGAGTTACATGTGGGATAAACAAACATACAGTCAATAACACAATAGAACAAATCCATATACAGTGTGTGCAAAGGGAGTAAGGAGGTAAGGCAATACATCTGTAAGTAGAAATACTGGTTTGCAAAAGAGCAGAAAAACAAAAACAAATATGGGAATGAGGTAGGTAGTTGGTTGGATGGGCTATTTACAGATGGGCTGTGTACAGCTGCAGCGATCGGTAAGCTGCTCTGACAGCTGATGCTTAAAGTTAGTGAGGGAGATATAAGTCTCCAAAAGGCAGCAGAAGGAGGTGTTGGCTTTGGGGATGACCAGTGAGATATACCTCCTGGAGTTAGTGCTATGGGTGGATGTTGTTATGGTGACCAGTGAGATATACCTCCTGGAGCACGTGCTATGGGTGGGTGTTGCTATGGTGACCAGTGAGATATACCTCCTGGAGCGCGTGCTATGGGTGGATGGTGCTATGGTGACCAGTGAGCTGAGATATGGCAGGGCTTTACCTAGCAAAGACTTATAGATGACCTGGAGCCAGTGAGTTTGGCAACGAATATGTAGCCAACCAGAGCGTACAGGTCGCAGTGGTGGGTAGTATATGGGGCTTTGGTGACAATATGGATGGCACTGTGATACTCTACTCAGCAAATTGGATGTAGTCTGTTTGAGGCTATTTTCTAAATGACATCGCCGAAGTCAAGGATCGGTAGGATAGTCCGTTTTACGAGGGTATGTTTGGCAGCATGAGTGAAAGGATACTTTGTTGTGAAATAGGAAGTCGATTCTATATTTACCTTTGGATTGGAGATGCTTAATGTGAGTCTGGAAGGAGAGCTTACAGTCTAGCCAGACACCTAGGTATTTGTAGTTGTCCACATATTCTAAGTCAGAACCGCCAAGAGTAATGATGGTGGGCGGGTGCGGGCAACAATCGGTTGAAGAGCACGCATTTGATTTTACTAGCATTTAAGAGCAGTCGGAGGCCACGGAAAGAGTGTCGTGTTGAAGCTCGTCTGGAGGTTAGATAATACAGTGTCCAAAGAAGGGGTATACAGAATGGTGTCGTCTGCGTAGAGGTGGATCAAAGAATCACACACAGCAAGAGCGACATCATTGATATATACAGAGAAAAGAGTCGGCTGAGGTGCACCCGTGACCAGCTCGGAAACCAGATTGCATGGTGGAGAAGGTACAGTGGGAAATCGAAATGGTCGGTGATCTGTTTGTTCACTTGGCTTTCGAAGACTTTAGAAAGGCAGGGCAGGATGGATATAGGTCTGTAACAGTTTGAGTCTAGAGTGTCACCCCCTTTGAAGAGGGGGATGTTCGCGGCCGCTTTCCAATCTTTAGGAATCTCAGACGATACGTAAGAGAGGTTGAACAGACTAGTAATAGGGGTTGCAACAATGGTGGCGGATAATTTTAGGAAGAGAGGGTCCAGATTGTCTAGCCCAGCTGATTTGTAGGGATCCAGGTCTTGCAGCTCTTTCAGAACATCAGCTGTCTGGATTTGGGTGAAGGAGAAGGGGGGGGGGGGCTTGGGCCAGTTGCTGCAGGGGGTGCAGAGCTTTTGGACGGGGTAGGGGTAGCCAGGTGGAAAGTATGGCCAGCCGTAGAGAAATGCTTCTTGAAATTCTCGATAATCGTGGATTTATCAGTGGTGACAGTGTTTCCTAGCCTCAGTGCAGTGGGCAGCTGGGAGGAGGTGCTATTCATTTCCATGGACTTTACAGTGTTTCCTAGCCTCAGTGCAGTGGGCAGCTGGGAGGAGGTGCTATTCATTTCCATGGACTTTACAGTGTTTCCTAGCCTCAGTGCAGTGGGCAGCTGGGAGGAGGTGCTATTCATTTCCATGGACTTTACAGTGTTTCCTAGCCTCAGTGCAGTGGGCAGCTGGGAGGAGGTGCTATTCATTTCCATGGACTTTACAGTGTTTCCTAGCCTCAGTGCAGTGGGCAGCTGGGAGGAGGTGCTATTCATTTCCATGGACTTTACAGTGTTTCCTAGCCTCAGTGCAGTGGGCAGCTGGGAGGAGGTGCTATTCATTTCCATGGACTTTACAGTGTTTCCTAGCCTCAGTGCAGTGGGCAGCTGGGAGGAGGTGCTATTCATTTCCATGGACTTTACAGTGTTTCCTAGCCTCAGTGCAGTGGGCAGCTGGGAGGAGGTGCTATTCATTTCCATGGACTTTACAGTGTTTCCTAGCCTCAGTGCAGTGGGCAGCTGGGAGGAGGTGCTATTCATTTCCATGGACTTTACAGTGTTTCCTAGCCTCAGTGCAGTGGGCAGCTGGGAGGAGGTGCTATTCATTTCCATGGACTTTACAGTGTTTCCTAGCCTCAGTGCAGTGGGCAGCTGGGAGGAGGTGCTATTCATTTCCATGGACTTTACAGTGTTTCCTAGCCTCAGTGCAGTGGGCAGCTGGGAGGAGGTGCTATTCATTTCCATGGACTTTACAGTGTTTCCTAGCCTTGAAAAAGGCTAGGGATTTCAGAAAACAAAGAAAGGCACGCAACTACAAAGGACAAACATAGATACAAGGTGGGCGTTTCATAATTGTGCGAATCGATGTAGTCGGAGATAGATTCCACGAAGCCTGGTCTCTGCTCTACACAGTTGGTGAATGTTCAGAGCCATTTGGGTTGCCAGGTTAGAGCCATATGGGTTGCCAGATTGAAGATGTAGGGCGACTGCCCAAAACACCCCTCATCTTTCCACCCCGGAGCAGGAGTAAGGCTGGTAATGTTAGTTAAAATGCTGGACTTTTACAATCCCAGAACTTTTGTTATTTAGTGTTGCATTTGATGCATTTCATATTTTATTTATGAAGCCCTTTTTACATCAACCGATGTCACAAAGTGCTATACAGAAACCCAGCCTAGAGTGGGGCCTCCCGAGGCCTTTGCTTTCCTAACTGACTGTGTATTGGTTCCTGACTTCCCTGAAAAGTTGCATATCGCATGGACCCTATTCAAAGCTTATAACTACAGATTACGGACTATCAATCAATCAAATGTATTTATGAAGCCCTTTTTACATCAACCGATGTCACAAAGTGCTATACAGAAACCCAGCCTAGAGTGGGGCCTCCCGAGGCCTTTGCTTTCCTAACTGACTGTGTATTGGTTCCTGACTTCCCTGAAAAGTTGCATATCGCATGGACCCTATTCAAAGCTTATAACTACAGATTACGGACTATCAATCAATCAAATGTATTTATGAAGCCCTTTTTACATCAACCGATGTCACAAAGTGCTATACAGAAACCCAGCCTAGAGTGGGGCCTCCCGAGGCCTTTGCTTTCCTAACTGACTGTGTATTGGTTCCTGACTTCCCTGAAAAGTTGCATATCGCATGGACCCTATTCAAAGCTTATAACTACAGATTACGGACTATCAATCAATCAAATGTATTTATGAAGCCCTTTTTACATCAACCGATGTCACAAAGTGCTATACAGAAACCCAGCCTAGAGTGGGGCCTCCCGAGGCCTTTGCTTTCCTAACTGACTGTGTATTGGTTCCTGACTTCCCTGAAAAGTTGCATATCGCATGGACCCTATTCAAAGCTTATAACTACAGATTACGGACTATCAATCAATCAAATGTATTTATGAAGCCCTTTTTACATCAACCGATGTCACAAAGTGCTATACAGAAACCCAGCCTAGAGTGGGGCCTCCCGAGGCCTTTGCTTTCCTAACTGACTGTGTATTGGTTCCTGACTTCCCTGAAAAGTTGCATATCGCATGGACCCTATTCAAAGCTTATAACTACAGATTACGGACTATCAATCAATCAAATGTATTTATGAAGCCCTTTTTACATCAACCGATGTCACAAAGTGCTATACAGAAACCCAGCCTAGAGTGGGGCCTCCCGAGGCCTTTGCTTTCCTAACTGACTGTGTATTGGTTCCTGACTTCCCTGAAAAGTTGCATATCGCATGGACCCTATTCAAAGCTTATAACTACAGATTACGGACTATCAATCAATCAAATGTATTTATGAAGCCCTTTTTACATCAACCGATGTCACAAAGTGCTATACAGAAACCCAGCCTAGAGTGGGGCCTCCCGAGGCCTTTGCTTTCCTAACTGACTGTGTATTGGTTCCTGACTTCCCTGAAAAGTTGCATATCGCATGGACCCTATTCAAAGTTTATAACTACAGATTACGGACTATCAATCAATCAAATGTATTTATGAAGCCCTTTTTACATCAACCGATGTCACAAAGTGCTATACAGAAACCCAGCCTAGAGTGGGGCCTCCCGAGGCCTTTGCTTTCCTAACTGACTGTGTATTGGTTCCTGACTTCCCTGAAAAGTTGCATATCGCATGGACCCTATTCAAAGCTTATAACTACAGATTACGGACTATCAATCAATCAAATGTATTTATGAAGCCCTTTTTACATCAACCGATGTCACAAAGTGCTATACAGAAACCCAGCCTAGAGTGGGGCCTCCCGAGGCCTTTGCTTTCCTAACTGACTGTGTATTGGTTCCTGACTTCCCTGAAAAGTTGCATATCGCATGGACCCTATTCAAAGCTTATAACTACAGATTACGGACTATCAATCAATCAAATGTATTTATGAAGCCCTTTTTACATCAACCGATGTCACAAAGTGCTATACAGAAACCCAGCCTAGAGTGGGGCCTCCCGAGGCCTTTGCTTTCCTAACTGACTGTGTATTGGTTCCTGACTTCCCTGAAAAGTTGCATATCGCATGGACCCTATTCAAAGCTTATAACTACAGATTACGGACTATCAATCAATCAAATGTATTTATGAAGCCCTTTTTACATCAACCGATGTCACAAAGTGCTATACAGAAACCCAGCCTAGAGTGGGGCCTCCCGAGGCCTTTGCTTTCCTAACTGACTGTGTATTGGTTCCTGACTTCCCTGAAAAGTTGCATATCGCATGGACCCTATTCAAAGCTTATAACTACAGATTACGGACTATCAATCAATCAAATGTATTTATGAAGCCCTTTTTACATCAACCGATGTCACAAAGTGCTATACAGAAACCCAGCCTAGAGTGGGGCCTCCCGAGGCCTTTGCTTTCCTAACTGACTGTGTATTGGTTCCTGACTTCCCTGAAAAGTTGCATATCGCATGGACCCTATTCAAAGCTTATAACTACAGATTACGGACTATCAATCAATCAAATGTATTTATGAAGCCCTTTTTACATCAACCGATGTCACAAAGTGCTATACAGAAACCCAGCCTAGAGTGGGGCCTCCCGAGGCCTTTGCTTTCCTAACTGACTGTGTATTGGTTCCTGACTTCCCTGAAAAGTTGCATATCGCATGGACCCTATTCAAAGCTTATAACTACAGATTACGGACTATCAATCAATCAAATGTATTTATGAAGCCCTTTTTACATCAACCGATGTCACAAAGTGCTATACAGAAACCCAGCCTAGAGTGGGGCCTCCCGAGTCTGTCACTTTGATTACTATGGGGGGGGGGGGGATCTTGGAGGGTTCGGGTTCACATTTTTTGGCCTGGTGGTAGATCAGTCAGCATGCCCTTGAGCAGGGCATTGACCCTGGATGCTTCTGTGTGTCGCTCTGAATGGGAATCTGTTGGATGACTGGTATGATGTAGTTATTGGATGGGAATCTGTTGGATGGCTGGTATAATGTAGTTGTTGGATGGGAATCTGTTGGATGGCTGGTATAATGTAGTTGTTGGATGGGAATCTGTTGGATGACTGGTATGATGTAGTTATTGAATGGGAATCTGTTGGATGACTGGTGTGATGTAGTTATTATGTGTGTCTCTCTGAATGGGAATCTGTTGGATGACTGGTATGATGTCGTTATTGGATGGGAATGTGTTGGATGACTGGTGTGATGTAGTTGTTGGA
Organism: Oncorhynchus kisutch; assembly: GCF_002021735.2. Lineage (NCBI taxonomy): Eukaryota > Metazoa > Chordata > Actinopteri > Salmoniformes > Salmonidae > Oncorhynchus > Oncorhynchus kisutch. The sequence continues at coordinate 543,806 of NW_022265164.1, read as the reverse complement.
TGGGAATCTGTTGGATGACTGGTGTGATGTCATTATTGGATGGGAATCTGTTGGATGACTGGTATGATGTCGTTATTGGATGGGAATCTGTTGGATGACTGGTGTGATGTAGTTGTTGGACGGGAGTCTGTTGGATGACTAGTGTGATGTAGTTATTATGTGTGTCTCTCTGAATGGGAATCTGTTGGATGACTGGTATGATGTCGTTATTGAGCAGCTTCACTGCGAGTATATTGTATGTTTCGAATATTCAATCAATTAAAATAACAATAATAAACTTACTGGAGCTTCAAGGCCAGTTCATCTTGCACTTCCTCCCAGTGCTGCGAGGACAACATGATACGGACAGACGACACAAACGTGGTTGAACACAACAACAGCCAGGGCCGGACTGATGACAGGTCTCTGTCCAATGGCCACTGCATCAGGTAGAATGGGAGCTACTGCTTTGGGTAAACAGACACTTTACTACATCCCTCAGAGCAATACACCTGCCGGCTTCAGACTGGAGGATACAGCCCACGATAGTGCAGATGTTCTCTCCAGAGGAGGCCGTCTTCCTTCAGACTAGAGGATACAGCCCACGATAGTGGAGATGTTCTCTCCAGAGGAGGCCGTCTTCCTTCAGACTAGAGGATACAGCCCACGATAGTGGAGATGATCTGGGCGAGATTCGGATCGGCCGTCGTCGAATCTGTTCGCATCGCGAGACTCAACCCATTGTCCCATGTGGTTCTCTATAAAGGGTCCAGCAGGCCCAGATGGGGGGAGAAGCCCTATCACACAGACTCAACCCATTGTCCCATGTGGTTCTCTATAAAGGGTCCAGCAGGCCCAGATGGGGGGAGAAGCCCTATCACACAGACTCAACCCATTGTCCCATGTGGTTCTCTATAAAGGGTCCAGCAGGCCCAGATGGGGGGAGAAGCCCTATCACACAGACTCAACCCATTGTCCCATGTGGTTCTCTATAAAGGGTCCAGCAGGCCCAGATGGGGGGCGAAGCTCTATCACACAGATGGGGGGAGAAGCCCTATCACACAGATGGGGAGCGATGCCCTATCACACAGATGGGGGGCGATGCTCTATCACACAGATGGGGGTCGAAGCTCTATCACACAGATGGGGGGAGAAGCCCTATCACACAGATGGGGGTCGATTCTCTATCACACAGATGGGGGGAAAAGCCCTATCACACAGATGGGAGAAGAATCCCTATCACACAGATGGGGGGAGAATCCCTATCACACAGATGGGGGGAGAAGCCCTATCACACAGATGGGGGGCGATGCCCTATCACACAGATGGGGGGCGAAGCCCTATCACACAGATGGGGCTCGATGCTCTATCACACAAATGGGGGGCGAAGCCCTATCACACAGATGGGGGGAGAAGCCCTATCACACAGATGGGGGGAGAAGCCCTATCACACAGATGGGGGAAGAAGCCCTATAACACAGATGGGGGGCGAATCCCTATCACACAGATGGGAAGAGAAGCCCTATCACACAGATGGGGATCGATGCTCTATCACACAAATGGGGAGAGAAGCCCTATCACACAGATGGGGGGCGATGCCCTATCACACAGATGGGGGGCGAAGCCCTATCACACAGATGGGGGGCTAAGCCCTATCACACAGATGGGGAAAGAAGCCCTATCACACAGATGGGGGGAGAATCCCTATCACACAGATGGGGGGAGAAGCCCTATCACACAGATGGGGGGCGATGCCCTATCACACAGATGGGGGGCGAAGCCCTATCACACAGATGGGGCTCGATGCTCTATCACACAAATGGGGGGCGAAGCCCTATCACACAGATGGGGGGAGAAGCCCTATCACACAGATGGGGGGCGAAGCCCTATCACACAGATGGGGGGAGAATCCCTATCACACAGATGGGGGGCGAATCCCTATCACACAGATGGGAAGAGAAGCCCTATCACACAGATGGGGATCGATGCTCTATCACACAAATGGGGAGAGAAGCCCTATCACACAGATGGGGGGCGATGCCCTATCACACAGATGGGGGGCGAAGCCCTATCACACAGATGGGGGACTAAGCCCTATCACACAGATGGGGAAAGAAGCCCTATCACACAGATGGGGGGCGATGCTCTATTACACAGATGGGGGGAGAAGCCCTATCACAGAGATGGGGGGCGATGCCCTATTACACAGATGGCCGCTGTAGGCGTTTGCACCAATTCCGTTGATCCACTTGAGGAAGAGAGAGTCAGTTCTACTTGTTCCTCCATGTTGGCCACAGCATCACTTGTTTTCAGACCTTGTACAGCGAACAACCTCCCATGGCTGCAGGGAAGTCCTCCAGGAGCTGATGGCAGCAGGGAAGTCCTCCAGGAGCTGATGGCAGCAGGGAAGTCCTCCAGGAGCTGATGGCTGCAGGGAAGTCCTCCAGGAGCTGATGGCAGCAGGGAAGTCCTCCAGGAGCTGATGGCTGCAGGGAAGTCCTCCAGGAGCTGATGGCAGCAGGGAAGTCCTTATCCACATTGAAAGTGTACATGACAGCCATCTCTAAGGGTCATGACCAGATTACTGCTGCGTCACATCCTCTAGAATCACTATTCATGAAAGGTGCCTGCAGACTACAGGCTACAAGCTACAGGCTACAGACTACAGGCTACAGGCTACAGGCTACAGCCTACAGGCTACAAGCGACAGGCTACAGACTACAGGCTACAGCCTACAGGCTACAAGCTACAGGCTACAGACTACAGGCTACAGGCTACAGGCTACAGGCTACAGACTACAGGCTACAGGCTACAGACTACAGGCTACAGCCTACAGGCTACAAGCTACAGGCTACAGACTACCGGCTACAGCCTACAGGCTACAAGCTACAGGCTACAGACTACAGGCTACAGACTACAGGCTACAGACTACAGGCTACAGCCTACAGACTACAGACTACAGGCTACAGACTACAGACTACAGGCTACAGACTACAGCCTACAGGCTACAAACTACAGGCTACAGGCTACAGACTAAAGCCTACAGCCTACAGACTACAGGCTACAGACTACAGGCTACAGACTAAATCCTACAGCCTACAGACTACAGGCTACAGGCGACAGACTACAGGCTACAGACTACAGGCTACAGGCTACAGGCTACAGACTACAGGCTACAGACTACAGGCTACAGACTACAGACTACAGACTACAGGCTACAGACTACAGGCTACAAGCTACAGGCTACAGACTACAGACTACGGGCTACAGACTACAGGCTACAGGCTACAGACTACAGGCTACAGACTAAAGCCTACAGCCTACAGACTACAGGCTGCAGGCTACAGGCTACAGGCTACAGGCTACAGGCTACAGACTACAGGCTACAGACTACAGGCTACAGGCTACAGACTACGGGCTACAGGCTACAGACTACAGACTACAGACTACAGGCTACAGACTACAGACTACAGCCTACAGACTACAGGCTACAGGCTACAGACTACAGACTACAGGCTACAGACTACAGGCTACAAGCTACAGGCTACAGACTACAGACTACGGGCTACAGACTACAGGCTACAGGCTACAGGCTACAGACTACAGACTAAAGCCTACAGCCTACAGACTACAGGCTACAGACTACAGACTAAAGCCTACAGACTACAGGCTACAGACTACAGACTAAAGCCTACAGACTACAGACTACAGACTACAGGCTACAGACTACAGGCTACAGACTACAGGCTACTCAGCTTCTTCAACTTGTTCAATGGTTACATAATTTATGCACAACTCCAGTTGTGGTTATAGTTGGACTGATAACAGTGAGGCTGGATTTTATGAGTACTGTGGAAATAGGTTCCAACGGGCAGGTAGTTGACCTCATATTATGGACCATTTCAGAGACAGGTGTTGGGGTTGTCAATGAGAATGTGGTGAAACTGCAGCTGGGAGGCTCAGTGTGAAACAGAGAGACAGGCCTGAATCAGGGGGTAGATTGGACACTGATGTAAATGCTCTTTATTTCGGATTTGGGGATTTGAAAAATGCATGAAATATTGTACTTTATTCAATGGAGTGGGTAAAACAGGAGTTTTTCTGGTGGTTGAACTAATTTCTTTACAACAGAAATTATTATTCTGGGGTCCCCCTCACCATTATTATTCTGGGGTCCCCCCTCACCATTATTATTCTGGGGTCCCCCTCACCATGATAATTCTAGGGTCCCCCCTCACCATTATTATTCTGGGGTCCCCCCTCACCATTATTATTCTGGGGTCCCCCTCACCATTATTATTCTGGGGTCCCCCTCACCATTATTATTCTGGGGTCCCCCTCACCATGATTATTCTGGGGTCCCCCCTCACCATTATTATTCTGGGGTCCCCCCTCACCATTATTATTCTGGGGTCCCCCCTCACCATTATTATTCTGGGGTCCCCCTCACCATTATTATTCTGGGGTCCCCCTCACCATTATTATTCTGGGGTCCCCCTCACCATTATTATTCTGGGGTCCCCCTCACCATTATTATTCTGGGGTCCCCCCTCACCATTATTATTCTGGGGTCCCCCTCACCATGATAATTCTAGGGTCCCCCCTCACCATTATTATTCTGGGGTCCCCCCTCACCATGATTATTCTGGGGTCCCCCCTCACCATTATTATTCTGGGGTCCCCCTCACCATTATTATTCTGGGGTCCCCCTCACCATGATTATTCTGGGGTCCCCCTCACCATGATAATTCTGGGGTCCCCCCTCACCATTATTATTCTGGGGTCCCCCTCACCATTATTATTCTGGGGTCCCCCTCACCATTATTATTCTGGGGTCCCCCTCACCATTATTATTCTGGGGTCCCCCCTCACCATGATTATTCTGGGGTCCCCCCTCACCATTATTATTCTGGGGTCCCCCTCACCATTATTATTCTGGGGTCCCCCTCACCATGATTATTCTGGGGTCCCCCTCACCATGATTATTCTGGGGTCCCCCCTCACCATTATTATTCTGGGGTCCCCCCTCACCATTATTATTCTGGGGTCCCCCCTCACCATTATTATTCTGGGGTCCCTCTCACCATGATTATTCTGGGGTCCCCCCTCACCATGATTATTCTGGGGTCCCCCCTCACCATGATTATTCTGGGGTCCCCCCTCACCATTATTATTCTGGGGTCCCCCTCACCATTATTATTCTGGGGTCCCCCTCACCATTATTATTCTGGGGTCCCCCCTCACCATTATTATTCTGGGGTCCCTCTCACCATGATTATTCTGGGGTCCCCCCTCACCATGATTATTCTGGGGTCCCCCCTCACCATTATTATTCTGGGGTCCCCCCTCACCATTATTATTCTGGGGTCCCCCTCACCATGATAATTCTGGGGTCCCCCCTCACCATTATTATTCTGGGGTCCCCCTCACCATTTGCAATTAGATTAGTGTAACTTGTGTGCAGCTCCTCTTTGAATGCAGTCTGGTGATATGCTTTACATTCATACTCATTACAAATCTGCACTAATCAATCAACACATGCTTTCCTTTGGACATCTGCTAGTAATATACAACAACAAAAAACACCATATAGGTGCAGTGAAATGTGTTGTTTTACAGGGTCAGCCACAGTAGTACAGCATCCCTGGAGCAAATTAGTTCCTTGCTTAAGGACACATCAACAAATCTTTCAGATGTTTTCCTGTTCCACTCTGGTCCATTATTTTGTTATTATGTGATGAAAGAAATGAAAAATATGAGCTTTTTTGTCTGGAAATAAAATAAACATCGATCTCAACTGCGTTACCCACTCCAATCAGCAGATGGAGATGAGCGTCTTTCAGGCGACGCTGCCAGTGTGACGTATAATCTAGTGGACGGGATGTTTCTTCAACAACAACAACTGGTCAGACACCTCGGTAGCTTTCAAGACAAAATAGTCGTTGTTTAGTTGCACCTGTGTTTTAAAAATACGTATGTCTTGTTGCTAGCTAGTTTCCCCATTTAATTTCATATATACGTTGTTAGGTAGCTGGCTTGATAAATGAGCTTATCAATAGGCTAACGAACGCTAGCTAGCTAACATCTCCGACCATGAGTTCACTAAGCTACTCTCCTCCTGATAAAGAAGAGGACGTCTCCTGTTCGGAGAAAGAAGCTCTGGTGAAAGAGGAGGAGGAAGAGAAAGATGTTACAATACAAAAACAAGTAGATGGTGAGTCTGTTACCATGAAAGAAGAAGAGAAAGGCGTTTCAGTGAAAGAAGAGGAAGACGCGTTCAGAGTGAAAGAGGAGGAAGATGTTACAGTAAAAGAAGAGGAGGAAGAGAGAGAGGAGGATGCAGTTTTTGGAGTGAAAGAGGAGGATGAGATGACTGTCACATTGAAAGAGGAGGAGACAGGAGATCTGATTAAGACCCGTAAGTACTGTCTTAAAAACGGCAGCACAAACTATTGTTGAACTGATGCGTGGTTTTAAAGCGACGTTCGACTGACTGTTTATGCTTGAATATGTTGTTTAATGTAGGAATTGAAAAAACTACACTGTACGATGTGTATACCACCAAAGAGCGGGTCACCAACAACACGTTAATGGATTTACAGAATGGATTTGCTCTTATCATGACTCAAATTACACTGTATTACATTGGAGCTCGATTCCATAGAGGATGGTTGTAGCGTAGTCCTGTTGTAGATATGGAGGATGTAGCGTAGCCCTGTTGTAGATATAGATGATGTAGCGTAGCCCTGTTGTAGATATAGAGGATGTAGCGTAGCCCTGTTGTAGATATAGAGGATGTAGCGTAGCCCTGTTGTAGATATTAAGGATGCAGCGTAGCCCTGTTGTAGATATAGAGGATGTAGCGTAGCCCTGTTGTAGATATTAAGGATGCAGCGTAGCCCTGTTGTAGATATAGAGGATGTAGCGTAGCCCTGTTGTAGATATAGAGGATGTAGCGTAGCCCTGTTGTAGATATTAAGGATGCAGTGTAGCCCTGTTGTATATATAGAGGATGTAGCGTAGCCCTGTTGTAGATATTAAGGATGTAGCGTAGCCCTGTTGTAGATATTAAGGATGCAGCGTAGCCCTGTTGTAGATATTAAGGATGTAGCGTAGCCCTGTTGTAGATATTAAGGATGTAGCGTAGCCCTGTTTTAGATATAGACGATGTAGCGTAGCCCTGTTGTAGATATAGACGATGTAGCGTAGCCCTGTTTTAGATATAGACGATGTAGCGTAGCCCTGTTGTAGATATAGACGATGTAGCGTAGCCCTGTTTTAGATATAGACGATGTAGCGTAGCCCTGTTTTAGATATAGACGATGTAGCGTAGCCCTGTTGTAGATATAGACGATGTAGCGTAGCCCTGTTGTAGATATGGAGGATGTAGCCTAGCCCTGTTGTAGATATAGAGGATAAATCCATTTCAATTCAATCACGTTTTTGACAGCATCCCCTTTGAGTATCCATAGAGTATCCATAGTGTGTCCAGAGTATCCATAGTGTCCATAGTGTGTCCAGAGTATCCATAGTGTCCATAGTGTGTCCAGAGTATCCATATAGTGTCCGTAGTGTCCATAGAGTATCCATAGAGTGTCCATAGTGTATCCAGAGTGTCCACAGTGTCCATAGAGTATCCATAGAGTGTCCGTAGTGTCCATAGAGTATCCATATAGTGTCCATAGAGTGTCCATAGAGTGTCTGTAGTATCCATAGTGTTCATAGAGTGTCCATAGAGTATCCATAGTGTCCGTAGTGTCCATATAGTGTCCATAGAGTGTCCATAGAGTATCCATAGTGTCCATATAGTGTCCGTAGTATCCATAGTATCTAGAGTGTCCGTAGTATCCATAGTATCCATATAGTGTCCATAGTGTAGTGGTCAGAATGTGACTTTTTGGACCTGAATGGCAAAACATTCAGGAGATGTGGGGGCGGCAGGTAGCCTAGTGGTTAGAGCCTTGGACTAGTAACCAAAAGATTGCAAAATCGAATCCCCGAGCTGACAAGGTGAAAATCTGTCATTCAGCCCCCTGAACAAGGCAGTTAACCCACTGTTCCTAGGCCTTCATTAAAAATAAGAATTTGTTCTTAACTGACTTGTCTAGTTAAATAAATAATAAAAAATGTTCAAAGTTGACCCGTTTTGTATTCCCCACCATACCATGAGACATCCCATGTTTGAATCACTGGAATCGACAAACGGTTGAGTTTGATTATCATTTAAAAGCAAAAGGGTTGTTAAACTGTTTTATAACCCCCCCCTCTCCCCTCTCCCAATTAAAAAAATTAAATAATTACATTTTTAACCTTTTTAACATCAATTATCTAAAACGTGCAAAATCCATGTTGTAGTTTAGACCCTACTTTACATCATCTGAGGTTTCTGCCATCGGTTGAACAAAGGGAGTCATTTCAATTATACACATAGAATTCATAGAATGGACCTTTCAGACCATAGAATTCATAGAATGGACCTTTCAGACCATAGAATTCATAGAATGGACTTTTCAGACCATAGAATTCATAGAATGGACCTTTCAGACCATAGAATTCATAGAATGGACCTTTCAGATCATAGAATTCATAGAATGAACCTTTCAGATCATAGAATTCATAGAATGGACCTTTCAGACCATAAAATTCATAGAATGGACCTTTCAGACCATAGAATTCATAGAATGGACCTTTCAGACCATAGAAATCAGAATGATTCCTTCATAGAAAATGACTCAAGTAAAAGTCACTCAAGTAAAATACTACTTGAGTAAAAGTCTAAAAGTATTTGGTTTTAAATATACTTAAGTGTCAAATGTAAATGTAATTCCTAAAATATACTTTTAAGTATAAAAAGTAAAAGTATAAATAATTTCACATTCCTTATATTAAGCAAACCAAACTGCACCATTTTCTTTTTTTAAAATTATTTTACGGATAGCCAGGGGCAAACACACCAACACTCAGACGTTATTTACAAACAATGTATTTGTCAGATCAGATGCAGTAAGGATGACCAGGGATGTTCTCTTGATAAGTGTGTGAATTGGACCATTTTTCTGTCCTGCTAAGCATTCAAAATGTAACGAGTACTTTTGGATGTCAAGGAAAAGTACTTAGGTAGTACTTTAAAGTAGTTTTACTTAAGGTCTTTGCACCTCTGCTTCAGACCACTGCAGTACATCATTGAAATTGTAATGAACTTCTAATTACTACCACAAAGATGGCCGCCGGTCCATCCAACCGTTGAATGTCAACTTAAATGGTCCTCTCTATTCTGTTTATTTTTATGATTTTCAACAGGTTTCCTATGGAGGATTTACAGTATAATTTAAAACAACAGATATTCCCATTCAAGTCCAACATTCTCTGATGTGTGGACCTCCAACCATCTTTGTGGTTCGATTTGGAAGTCGAAATGTACATTTTACTTTTAATTATGTCATGTTGTGAAAACTGACCTCAGGTTATTAAGGGTTGTTGTCTGGATTAAACCTCATAGGAAGACAGTTTTATCATGTGGAGGTTTCCTTCAGTTCTCTGTTTAACTAAATAATCTGTTTGTCTTTGGAAGGAGAGAGACCAGTCTCTCCCTCTAACAGCGGGAAGAGTCCTTCAGGGGAACCAGACCCAGAGACGCCCAAACCAGCCAAACGACATCACTGCTCGCACTGCGGAAAGGGTTTTACTAAGTTACGAAACCTAAAAGAGCATGAGAGGACACACACAGGAGAAAAGCCTTTCCAATGCTCCCAGTGTGGAAACAGTTTTAGTCAGTTAGGAAGCCTGAAAATACACAAGAGAATACACTCTGGAGAGAAGCCTTATCACTGCTCCCATTGTGGATTGACTTTTACCTGGTTAGGGAGCCTGAAGTCACATGAGAGAATACACACAGGAGAAAAGCACTACCACTGTTCCCACTGTGGAAAGAGTTTTAGGTGGTTAGAAGGCCTGACAAAGCATGAGAGGACACACACAGGAGAAAAGCCCTACCACTGTTCCCACTGTGGAAAGAGTTTTACTCAGTTGGGGAACCTGAAATCACATCAGAGGATACATACACAGGAGGAGAAGACATACCACTGCTCTAATTGTGGAAAGACATTTTCCCAGGCAGAGGACCTGAAATCACATGAGAGAATAGAGAGCCTGTGTTCTGACTTGTGTTTTTGATTGAGAATTTGTGTTTTTGTTTATGCCAAATTAAATCATATTGTTTATATGAAATCATTAAAAAAAAGAGTTTTACTTTTGTTTGAGTTTTTTCATCTGGAGACCTGATCATGTCTAAAATCAAATCAAATATTTTAAAATATGTATAAAAAAAAAAAAAAAATTAAACTTCTTATTAGCTTCGATTGATTGGATGCAAAATGTCAACCCTATGATGTTGTTTATTATATTATTTGCAAAATGTAAATTATTATATAAGTAAGTAGCCTTCCAGAACAGCTCATAGAAACAGGAGCCTTGTCTTGTATGATCCAGAACAAATCAAAGTTTATTAGTCACGGGAGTTAATGCAACAGGTGTAGTAGACCTTACAGTGAAATGCTGAATACAACAGGTGTAGTAGACCTTACAGTGAAATGATGAATACAACAGGTGTAGTAGACCTTACAGTGAAATGATGAATACAACAGGTGTAGTAGACCTCACAGTGAAATGCTGACTACAACAGGTGTAGTAGACCTCAGTGAAATGCTGAATACAACAGGTGTAGTAGACCTTACAGTGAAATGCTGAATACAACAGGTGTAGTAGACCTCACAGTGAAATGCTGAATTACAACAGGTGTAGTAGACCTTACTTACAGGCCCTAACCAACAGTGTGATTTTTAAGTAAAAAAATAGGTATTAGGTGAACAATAGATAAGTAAAGAAATAAAAAACAACAGTAGAAAATAACAGTGGCGAGGCTACATACAGACACTGGTTAGTCGGACTAATTGAGGTAGTATGTACATCAATGTATAGTTAAAGGGGCACTGGTTAGTCGGGCTAATTGAGGTAGTATGTACATCAATGTATAGTTAAAGGGACACTGGTTAGTCGGGCTAATTGAGGCAGTATGTACATCAATGTATAGTTAAAGGGACTATGTATATAAGATAAACAGAGAGTAGCAGCAGCGTAAAAGAGGGGTTGGGGGGGCGGGTATTGTGTCATTATGGGGTATTGTGACGTCATGGGGTATTGTGTCATTATGGGGTGTTATGTCATTATGGGGTATTGTGTCGTCATGGGATATTGTGTTGCCATGGGATATTGAGTCATTACGGGGTATTGAGTCATTACGGGGTATTGTGTTGTTATGGGGTATTGTGTCATCATGGGGTATTGAGTCATTACGGGGTATTGTGTCATTATGGGGTATTGTGTCATTACGGGGTATTGTGTCGTTACGGGGTATTGTGTCGTTACGGGGTATTGTGTCGTCATGGGGTATTGTGTCGTTATGGGGTATTGTGTCATCATGGGGTATTGTGTCATCATGGGGTATTGTGTCATCATGGGGTATTGTGTCATCATGGGGTATTGTGTCATCATGGGGTATTGTGTCGTTATGGGGTATTGTGTCATCATGGGGTATTGTGTCGTCATGGGGTATTGTGTCATCATGGGGTATTGTGTCATCATGGGGTATTGTGTCGTCATGGGGTATTGTGTCATTACGGGGTATTGTGTCGTTACGGGGTATTGTGTCGTTACGGGGTATTGTGTCGTTACGGGGTATTGTGTCGTTATGGGGTATTGTGTCATCATGGGGTATTTTGTCATCATGGGGTATTGTGTCATCATGGGGTATTGTGTCATCATGGGGTATTGTGTCATCATGGGGTATTGTGTCGTTATGGGGTATTGTGTCGTTATGGGGTATTGTGTCATCATGGGGTATTGTGTCATCATGGGGTATTGTGTCATTATGGGGTATTGTGTCATTACGGGGTATTGTGTCGTTATGGGGTATTGTGTCGTTATGGGGTATTGTGTCGTTATGGGGTATTGTGTCATCATGGGGTATTGTGTCATCATGGGGTATTGTGTCGTTATGGGGTATTGTGTCATCATGGGGTATTGTGTCATTACGGGGTATTGAGTCGTTATGGGGTATTGTGTCATTACGGGGTATTGTGTCGTTATGGGGTATTGTGTCGTTATGGGGTATTGTGTCGTTATGGGGTATTGTGTCATTATGGGGTATTGTGTCGTTATGGGGTATTGTGTCATTATGGGGTATTGTGTCATTACGGGGTATTGTGTCATTACGGGGTATTGTGTCGTTATGGGGTATTGTGTCGTTATGGGGTATTGTGTCGTTATGGGGTATTGTGTCATTATGGGGTATTGTGTCATTATGGGGTATTGTGTGTAGAGTGATGAGGAGAAAAATGTATTTCATCCATTTTAGAATAAGGCTGTAACGTAACTGTCACGCCTTGGTCTTAGTATTTTGTGTTTTCTTTAATTATTTGTTCAGGCCAGGGTGTGACATGGGTTTATTGTGTTGTCGTATTGGGGTTTTTGTAGGCATTGGGATTGTGGCTGATTAGGGGTGTGTCTAGCATAGGCTTGGCTGCCTGAGGCGGTTCTCAATCAGAGTCAGGTGATATTTGTTGTCTCTGATTGGGAACCATATTTAGGTAGCCGGGGTTTCACTTAGTATTTTGTGGGTGATTGTTCCTGTATCTGTGTAGTGTTCACCAGACAGGCTGTATAGGTTTTCATGTTCTGTTTGTTGTTTTGTATTTCATGTATCGCTATTTTTTCATTAAAGAACATGAGTAACCACCACGCTGCATTTCGGTCCGACTCTCCTTCAACAGACGAACGCCATTACAGAATCACCCACCACACACGGACCGAGTGGCGTGGTAACAGGCAGCAACAGCAGGAGCAGCGAAAGGAGGATGAATTGTTCAGAGAGGGACCCTGGGATCAGCCGGGAGAATATCGCCGCCCCAAAGAAGAACTAGAGGCGGAGAGAGCTGAGAGACGCTGGTATTACGAGAAACAACAGCGGCAGCAGGAGCTACAAAATCGGGACTATACGACGTGGGAAGAAATAGACAGGTGGGCGGTCGACCCAGAGAGAGTGCCGGAGCCCGCCTGGGATTCGCTGGATCAGTGCGAAGAGGGTTATAGGAGAATGGAGTTGGAGAGACAATCACGACGGCGCAGAAGAAAGCCCGTGAGTCAGCCCCAAAAATGTATTGGGGGGGGGGGGGCTCAGAGGGAGAGTGGCAGAGTCAGGAGATAGACCTGAGCCAACTCTCCTTGTTAATCGTGAAGAGCCGGTGTTAGAGGTGAGCGAAGCTGAGACTGTGAAGGAGTTAATGGGGAAAGTGGAGTGGAGAGTAATGGTGCTTTAGGTACAAGATTCGTCCGACGGAGAGTGTTTCGGGGATTTGATGGCACCTGGGTCAGCGCTCCATACTCATCCTGAGGTGCGTGTTAGTCAGCTGGTGAGAATTGTGCCAGCCTCACGCACTAGGCCTCCTGTGTACCTACCTAGCCTTGCACGTCCTGTGCCAGTCCTGCTTTCAGGCTCTCCAGTACACCTTCACGGTCCAGTCCATCCTGTGTCACCTTCACATACCAGTCCTCCGGTGGCAGCTCCCCGCACCAGGCTTCCTGTGCGTGTCCTCGATCCAGTACCACCAGTTCCAGCACCACGCACCAGGCCTTCAGTGCGCCTCGCCTGTTCAGCGCAGCCAGCGCTTTCCTCCTCTCCTGCGCTGTTGGAGTCTCCCGCCTGTTCAGCGCTTCCAGAGCCTTTCTCCTCTCCTGCGCTGCCAGAGTCTCCTGCCTGTTCAACGCAGCCAGAGCCTTCCTTCTCTACAGCGCTGCTGGAGTCTCCCGCCTGTTTAGCGCAGCCAGAGCCTTTCTCCTCTCCTGCGCTGCCGGAGCCTCCCGCCTGTTCAGCGCAGCCAGCGTTTTCCTCCTCTCCTGCGCTGTCGGAGTCTCCCGCCTGTTCAGCGCTTCCAGAGCCTTCCTCCTCTACAGCGCTGCCGGAGCCTCCTGCCTGTTCGGAGCAGCCTGAGCTGCCAGACTGCATGGAGCAGCCTGAGATGTCAGTCTGCATGGAGCAGCCAGAGCTGTCAGTCTGCATGGAGCAGCCAGAGCTGTCAGTCTGCATGGAGCAGCCAGAGCTGTCAGTCTGCATGGAGCAGCCAGAGCAGTCAGTCTGCATGGAGCAGCCTGAGCTGTCAGTCTGCATGGAGCAGCCTGAGATGCCAGTTTGCATGGAGCAGCCAGAGCTGTCAGTCTGCACAAAGCAACCAGTCTGCATGGAGCAGCCAGAGATGTCAGTCTGCATGGAGCAGCCAGAGCTGCCAGTCTGCATGGAGAAGCCAGAGCTGTCAATCTGCATGGAGCAGCCAGAGTTGCCAATCTACATGGAGCAGCCAAAGCTGCCAGTTTGCATGGAGCAGCCAGAGCTGCCAGTTTGCATGGAGCAGCCAGAGCTGTCAGTCAGCCATGATTCTTCCAGATCTGCCAGTCAACCAGACTCTTCCAGATCCGCCAGCCAGCCAGGATCTGCCGGAGCCAACTACCTGCCTGGGCTTCCTCTCAGTACTGGGCTTCCTCTCAGTACTGGGCTTCCCCTCAGTCCCGGGCTTCCCCTCAGTCCCGGGCTTCCCCTCAGTCCCGGGCTGCCCCTCAGTCTCGGGCTTCCCCTCAGTCCCGAGCTTCCCCTCAGTCCCGAGCTGCCCCTCAGTCCCGAGCTGCCCCTCAGTCCCGAGCTGCCCCTTAGTCCAGTGGGGTTCTGGGTGAGGACTATTAGGCCATGGTCGGCGGCGAGGGTGGATTATCCCAGGACGCGAAGGGGAGGAACATTGACATTAATGGAGTGGTGTCCACGTCCCAAGCCGGAGCCGCCACCATGGACAGACGCCCACCCGGACCCTCCCTATGGTTTTGAGGTGCGTCCGGGAGTCCGCACCTTGGGGGGGGGGGGTTCTGTAGTATTTTGTGTTTTCTTTAATTATTTGTTCAGGCCAGGGTGTGACATGGGTTTATTGTGTTGTCGTATTGGGGTTTTTGTAGGCATTGGGATTGTGGCTGATTAGGGGTGTGTCTAGCATAGGCTTGGCTGCCTGAGGCGGTTCTCAATCAGAGTCAGGTGATATTCGTTGTCTCTGATTGGGAACCATATTTAGGTAGCCGGGGTTTCACTTAGTATTTTGTGGGTGATTGTTGGAAAATGGGAAGGGGTCTGAATACTTTCCGAATTCACTGTTTCAAATAGTATGTTGAAACAATGTCGAAATAAACATGTCTTCATTTTCACACAGTCAGAAACTATAAATAGATGTCTACATTTTAATTAGTAAAAAGATCCTCAAATATCACATTCATTTGTAACTATCAATTTTTTCACAAAGTTGGTTCCTGTTGAAGTGTTTGGTTACTAATCCAACACTCTAACCACTAGGCTACACTACCGCTCCAAATGATTGGTCCTGTTCGTGTTTGGTGAAACAGAAACCCTGATGATTGGTTGACCCAATAGAACCTTCCACAATGCAGCCAATGGCTGTAAGTTACAGCTGGGGATGAGGAATTGTCTGCAGTCGACTGTCTGCAATTGACTTTATGATCTTTGATTAAATGGTTGTTTGATGTAGTTCATGTAGTCGACATTTAGGCGGTGATGGAGGTGATGGACACTTTTTATCCCCATAATGCATCACAATTTGAAAAGGCGGTGACTTGACAAAAGTGATCCGCTCGAACGAGCCCATTGCCATAACATGTGCAAACACCTGTCCAAGCGTTGTAAACTCAGTCAGGTGTCAGCAACGTCTGAGCAGAGAAACGCACCCAAAGACTGCAGGTGGGGGCATTTAAAGAGCTAGCCCCAACCCTTTTCAGGTGAATGAGGTGGGCTGAGGTGTGGCAACCAATAATGCTGTGTTCGTAACCAAGTGCGAGGTCGGGATATTCCAATTGTGAAGTAGTAAATACCAGTTGAATGGCCATTCATGTGGATTTTTTCCCAGTCGTATGTGGTAAATTCCCACTTGGTTATGAATGCAGCGTACTGATAACTAACCCCATATGTGTCATTGGCGTTGTTTCCAATGGGAACAAAGTTGTATCGTGCCTCACATTCATCACACATGACATAGGTATCATCTTGCTCTTTCAGCACTTCATCAAATCTTTCCCAAACTTCACTTTTGTGACCCTCCCGTCTCTTTATTTTCAACTCTCCATTTCGCAGATTTTCTTAATAAATTAATAAACAATTATCTGTTTGTTTGACTGAATCACAAAATATTGCTGATGTGAAGTAGTATAATTTTATTTAACTAGGCAAGTCAGTTAAGAACAAATTCTTATTTACAATGACGGCCTACCAAAAGGCAAAATGCAGGATGGGGGATAGAAAAAATATATAGGACCAAACACATCACGACAAGAGAGACAACACAATCTTACAACACATACACTACATAAAGAGAGACCTAAGACGACAACATGGCATGGCAGCAACACATGACAACAACATGACAGCAGCACAAGGCATTGTACAAACATTATTGGGCACAGACAACAGCACAAAGAGGAAGAAGGTCGAGACAACAATACATCAAGCAAAGCAGCCATAACACTGACAATTGACATTATATTGTCAAGATTGGAGTTAAATCCCTAACTAGGTATTCATGTATTAACATTTTATTCATTAAGCAGGCTCATATCAAACCAACGACCCTGGCGTTGCGTGCGCCATGCTTTATCAACTGAGCTACACGGAACTATTCTACCAGTATCTATTCATAACGTACATATTCATATGTAGCTACAGGTCTGCATTAAACTATTCTACCAGTATATATTCATAATGTACATATTCACATGTGGCTACACGTCGGCATAGACGAATGTTTTTGCTCATCTTTAAATGAATAAACAATGTAGTGAATATTTTTCTAAACTGCGTTACCCATTCCAATCAGCTGACGGCGATATGCGACCTTCAGCTGGTGACGTCATATCTAGTGGACCAAACGACACCGGAAGCTGTTTCACCAACACGGATACTGACTCATTCAACCACCTCCGTAGCCTGGTAGCCAACATACAACCGAAAGCATTAAAGCTCTTTAGACCATTTTTTGTGTAAATTGATCTCGGTGTTTTTAACACACCGATCTACTATTTTACTTAAACGTAACTTGTTCAATTTACAAATGTGTTGATTATACTTAACCTAAGCTAATCGTCAATGCTAGCTAGCTAGCCCACCATGAGCTCTCCAAGCTACTCTCCTCCTGCTAAAGAAGAGGAGGTCTGCTGGACGGAGAAAGAGGGTCTGGGGCTGAACATTGTCGTGAAAGAAGAGGGGGAGGATGTTTCAGTAAAAGGAGAGGAAGAAGCGTTCAGAATGAAAGAGGAGGAAGAGGAGGCTATCAGTATCACATTGAAAGAAGAGGAAGAACCTTTTGGAGTGGAAGAGGAGGCTATCCCAATAAAAGAGGAGGAAGACGCTTGGAGAGATGAAGAGGAGACTGAAGATCTGATTAACACCAGTGAGTACTGTCTTAAAAACACGGCCAGAAACTCTGCAGTTGTTGAACTAATGTGTGATTTTAAAGCCAAAGGGTCATTGCACTGAAATGTGCTCCTCACCAGAACCCCAAATATAAGCTTGTAAACAGTGCAAATGTAAACAAACACTGTATTTGACTCAAAACGGTTTTAAAACCATCATTTTGATCTGATGGTGGGTCCTTGCATCCACAGCTCTGTCTATGAATTAGAGATGTTCCATTTGTTCAAACCCTCAGCTACTCTCCCCTCTCTGGTTATTAGGACAGTGGAGATATAAAACGGTTAAGTACCAATAAGGAGTATGGTATTTATGGCTCTACCTTTCTCACTCATTATTATTCATGATCCATTCATGATTATCCCTAATCATGTTAGCATCCATATTAATATACAAGTGTTCAGAAACATATTCTATTCTTGTGTGACTCGTATGATACGATAAATTATGTACTGTTCATTTCTATTGGGAACAATATCATCTGAAACACAACCAAAACAAACTGCAAATGTATCCAACAAGTTTGCTGAGTCACAAGCTTGATGTAGTCATTGTGTTCTAGGAATATGGGACCAAATACTTCAATACACATATAAATTAATTTTGGCCAAATACTTCTGAGGTATTCAAATGGGGGGACAAGATACATGAAGTGGTGTTATTTCTAAGAGCCACATTAAACTGTTATCTTCCCTGTCTAGATAAATACATAGGGTGATCACAGAGCCACATTAAACTGTTATCTTCCCTGTCTAGATAAATACGTAGTGGAGTACAGAGCCACATTAAACTGTTATCTTCCCTGTCCAGATAAATACGTAGTGGAGTACAGAGCCACATTAAACTGTTATCTTCCCTGTCCAGATAAATACGTAGTGGAGTACAGAGCCACATTAAACTGTTATCTTCCCTGTCTAGATAAATACGTAGTGCAGTACAGAGCCACATTCAACTGTTATATTCCCTGTCTAGATAAATACGTAGGGTGATCACAGAGCCACATTAAACTGTTATCTTCCCTGTCTAGATAAATATGTAGTGGAACACAGAGCCACATTATACTGTTATCTTCCCTGTCTAGATAAATATGTAGTGGAACACAGAGCCACATTAAACTGTTATCTTCCCTTTCCAGATGAATACAGTGCCTTGCGAAAGTATTCGGCCCCCTTGAACTTTGCGACCTTTTGCCACATTTCAGGCTTCAGACATAAAGATATAAAACTGTATTTTTTAGTGAAGAATCAACAACAAGTGGGACACAATCATGAAGTGGAACGACATTTATTGGATATTTCAAACTTTTTTAACAAATCAAAAACAGAAAAATTGGGCGTGCAAAATTATTCAGCCCCAGACACACTTCTTCAGGTACCAACAGATTCACAGTAAACCCCAGACACACTTCTTCAGGTACCAACAGATTCACAGTAAACCCCAGACACACTTCTTCAGGTACCAACAGATTCACAGTAAACCCCAGACACACTTCTTCAGGTACCAACAAAAGAATCAACAACAAGTGGGACACAATCATGAAGTGGAACGACATTTATTGGATATTTCAAACTTTTTTAACAAATCAAAAACAGAAAAATTGGGCGTGCAAAATTATTCAGCCCCAGACACACTTCTTCAGGTACCAACAGATTCACAGTAAACCCCAGACACACTTCTTCAGGTACCAACAGATTCACAGTAAACCCCAGACACACTTCTTCAGGTACCAACAGATTCACAGTAAACCCCAGACACACTTCTTCAGGTACCTGCAGATTCCTAACTTTACAAGAAAGATATTCCCCTCTTTCCCTTCTCTCCCACCCACCAGCTGGCTTGATAAATGTCTGAACCTGGATCCCTATGTACAGGGACACATTTCTATGCTGTATGACATTATTCTGAATATTGCATGCCCCCCACTTCTGACCAATGGAAAGCGTTGAGGGAGGGAGGGAGGGAGAGTTTGGAAGCGAGATTTCCGATATCACCTGACATCCTGAATACACTTCATCCTCAATCTGCAGTAGACACGGGTTACTGCAGTTTAAAGTATTCTACAGTAGTATTCTGCAGTAGACACGGGTTACTGCAGTTTAAAGTATTCTGCAGTAGTATTCTGCAGTAGACAGGTTACTACAGTTTAAAGTATTCTGCAGTAGACAGGTTACTACAGTTTAAAGTATTCTGCAGTAGTATTCTGCATTAGACACAGGTTACTACAGTTTAAAGTATTCTGCAGTAGTATTCTGCAGTAGACAGGTTACTACAGTTTAAAGTATTCTGCAGTAGACAGGTTACTACAGTTTAAAGTATTCTGCAGTAGTATTCTGCATTAAACACAGGTTACTGCAGTTTAAAGTATTCTGCATTAAACACAGGTTACTGCAGTTTAAAGTATTCTGCATTAAACACAGGTTACTACAGTTTAAAGTATTCTGCAGTAGTATTCTGCATTAAACACGGGTTACTGCAGTTTAAAGTATTCTGCAGTAGTATTCTACATTAGACACAAGTTACTACAGTTAAAGTATTCTGCAGGAGTATTCTGCATTAGACACAGGTTACTGCAGTTTAAAGTATTCTGCATTAGACACTGGTCATGTCTGACACTAGTTCATTCTGTTCCTCTACTGGTCATGTCTGACACTAGTTCCATTCTGTTACTCTACTGGTCATGTCTGACACTAGTTCATTCTGTTCCTCTACTGGTCATGTCTGACACTAGTTCCATTCTAATACTCTACTGGTCATGTCTGACACTAGTTCCATTCTACTAATCTACTGGTCATGTCTGACAATAGTTCCATTCTGTTTCTCTACTGGTCATGCCCGACACTAGTTCATTCTGCCCCTCGTTCTTTGAGACTGTCTCATATACATGCACTAAGGACATTTCCCCAGATACCTCTGTCGCTATTTTCTGGGTAGCACCCGAAGGGCTCCCTCTCTGTAACACCCAATCAGAGGCCATAGCTTTCTCATCCCTCCAAACATATTATTATTCTTAAGTGGAAGTCAGATACCCAGCCTTCGCATGTTCACTGGGTCAGTGATGTTATGTCTTATATCTTAAACTTGAGAAGCTCAAATATTCCATCCGTGGCTTCTCTTGTCAAGCAGCGATTTCTTAAGTACTTTGAGAGTAACCTCTGAGATCTTAATATAGCCTCTGCTCTGAGATCTTAATATAGCCTCTGCTCTGAGATCTTAATATAGCCTCTGCTCTGAGACCTTAATATAACCTCTGCAACTCCCCATATCCTTCCATTGTTTATATGTACATCCAGATACTAACAGTGGTGGCCTAAAAGTGCTCGGTCCTCTTTTTCCTGTAGTCCACAATCATCTCCTTTGTCTTGATCACGTTGAGGGAGAGGTTGTTGTTCTGGCACCACACGGCCAGGTCTCTGATCCCCTCCCTATAGTCTACAGGAGGGGACTGAGCACGCACCCCTGAGGGACCCCTGTGTTGAGGATCAGTGTGGCGGATATGCTACTGTGATTTATTTGTATCCTTTATTTTATCAGGTATGTTTACTGAGAACACATTTACTCATTTACAGCAACGACCTAGGGAATAGTGACAGGGGAGAGGAGATGAATGAGCCAATTGGAAGTTGGGGATGATTAGGTTGGCCATGATGGTATGAAGGCCAGGCTGGGAATTTAGCCAGGACACCGGGGTTAACTACTCTACTCTTAAGATAAGTTCAGCGGGATCTTTAGTGACCACAGAGAGTCAGGACATCCCATCCAAAAGACTGTCCCCAATCACTGCCCTGGGGAATTGGGATATTTTTTTTAGACCAGAGGAAAGACTGCCTCCTACTGGCCCTCCAACACCACTTCCAGCAGCACCTGATCTCCCATCCAGGTACCGAGCAGGACCAACCCTGCTTAGCTTCAGAGGCAAATCAGCAGTGGTATGCAGCGTGGTATGCTGCTGGTTAACATGCTCCTTTGTTGAGTGATCTAGTCCAGATTTAACCTCATAGGAAGACAGTTGTATTATGTGGAGGTTTCATTCAGGTCTCTGTTAAACTAAATCTGTTTGTCTTTGGCAGGAGAGAGACCAAACTCTCATGATGACAGCGGGAAGAGTCCTTCAGGGAAACCAGACCCGGCGACACCCAAACCAACGAGACGACATCAGTGCTCCCACTGTGGAAAGAGTTTTCCCTGGTTAAAGGCCCTGAAGCAGCATAAGAAAAAACACTCTGGAGAGAAGCCTTATCGCTGTTCTCAATGTGGAATGACTTTTACCTGGGCAGGAAGCCTATGGGGGCATAAGAGAATACACTCTGGAGAGAAGCCTTACCACTGCTCCCACTGTGGAAAGAGTTTTAGGAAGTTAGGTGACCTGAAGGCGCATGAGAGGACGCACACAGGAGAAAAGCCCTACCAATGCTCCCAGTGTGGAAATAGTTTTAGCAAGCTAGGGAACCTAAAACAGCATAAAAGAACACACACAGGAGAAAAGCCCTACCAATGCTCCCAGTGTGGAAAGAGTTTTAGCCATTCAGGGAGCCTTAAAGACCACGAGAGGAGACACAGACAAGAAAAACCCTACCAATGCTCCCTGTGTGGAAAGAGTTTTATCAAGTTAGGGGCCCTGAATCGGCATGAGAGGACACACACTGGAGGGGATAAAACGTACCACTGCTCCCTGTGTGAAAAGAGTTTTAACCGATTAAGACATCTGAATAAGCATGAAAGAATACATACACAGGAAGAGAAGACTTACCACTGCTCTCAGTGTGGAAAGACATTTTCCCAGTCAGAGGACCTGAAATCACATGAGAGAATAGAGAGACTGTGTTCTGACTTAAGTTTTTGACTGAGAATTTGTGTTTTTGTTTCATGCCACATTAAATCATATTGTTTATGATTTAACCTGTCTATATAATACATAACTGTACTATAACACACACAGGAGAGAGAACCTTCCACTGTTCTCATTTGCTTTTGACTGAGAATTAAGTGTTTTTTTGTTTTTTATAACCCACTGATGGGTTTAGATTTTTAAACTTTAAATATTGTTAATCATCCGTTTTACGAGAGACATAAGGGGTGCCATAGTCTGGTTTCTACAACAGAAGTTAATGGTTATGAGGAATGTATATATGGTGGGTTCAGTTAAGCTTGTAATGTGTTGAGTGAAGGGAGGACGATCACATGCTGGTGGAGAGATGTGGATTAGTGAGGAAGGGAGCCGAGGTCAGGTCACATGCTGGTGGAGAGATGTGGATTAGTGAGGAAGGGAGCCGAGGTCAGGTCACATGCTGGTGGAGAAATGTGGATTAGTGAGGAAGGGAGCCGAGGTCAGGTCACATGCTGGTGGAGAGATGTGGATTAGTGAGGAAGGGAGCCGAGCGTCAGGTCACATGCTGGTGGAGAGATGTGAGGAAGGGAGCCGAGGTCAGGTCACATGCTGGTGGAGAGATGTGGATTAGTGAGGAAGGGAGCCGAGGTCAGGTCACATGCTGGTGGAGAGATGTGGATTAGTGAGGAAGGGAGCCGAGGTCAGGTCACATGCTGGTGGAGAGATGTGGATTAGTGAGGAAGGGAGCCGAGGTCAGGTCACATGCTGGTGGAGAAATGTGGATTAGTGAGGAAGGGAGCCGAGGTCAGGTCACATGCTGGTGGAGAGATGTGGATTAGTGAGGAAGGGAGCCGAGGTCAGGTCACATGCTGGTGGAGAGATGTGTGGATTAGTGAGGAAGGGAGCCGAGGTCAGGTCACATGCTGGTGGAGAGATGTGGATTAGTGAGGAAGGGAGCCGAGGTCACATGAAGGGAGAAGGAACAGTTTATCGCCCGCGTCACTTAACTTCCTGCCTAGCAACAAAGATGTCATGTCTAGAGAGAAGGACGAGACTCCACCCAGATTGGGGTATATATATACATATATACATATACATATATATACATACTTATATATATACATATATATACATATACACATACATACATACATACACACATACATACATACACACATACATACATACATACATACACACATACATACATACACTACCACTGGTGGAAGTATGTCTTTGTCTGTTCAGCCGTTCGATCCTGAATAAAGTTGGTTGCCGCTTTTATTGTGTCCGTCGATTTCTTACTCTGATATTTAGAACCAAACACCACAAATCATATTGTTTTATGAATTCTTACAACAACAACAATTTTTTTTAAATTTTTTTCATCATTTACATTAATATTCAGACCCTTTGCTTTGAAACTCGAAATTAAGCTCAAGTGCATCCTGTTTCCATTTATCATCCTTGAGATGTTTCTTCAACTTGATTGGAGTGCACCTGTGGTAAATTCAATTGATTGGACATGATTTGGAAAGGCACACACCTGTCTATATACGGGTTTCACAGTTGACAGAGCATGTCAGAGCAAAAACCATAGAGCCCCGAGACAGGATTGTGTCGAGGACAAGATCTGGGGAAGGGTTGTGATCCTGGGCACCAAAAATGTCTGAAACAAGGCCTCCAAGTACATAGTGGCCTCCATCTTAAATTGAAGACTGTTAACTAGAGCTGGTCGCCTGGCCAAACTGAGCAATCGGGGGAGAAGAGCCTTGGTCAGGGAGGTGACCTAGAACACGATGATCACTCTGACAGAGCTCCTCTGTGAAGATGGAAGAATCTTCCAGAAGGACAACCATCTCTGAAACCGAGATATGCCTAAATGCCAAGTGTCATGTGTGGAGGAAACATGGCACTGTCCCTACGGTGAAGCATGGTGGTGGCAATATCATGCTGTCTGGATTTTTTTCATTGGCAGGGAGACTAGTCAGGATCGATGCAAAGATGAACAGAGAAAATTACAGAGAGATCCTTGATAAAAACCTGCTCCAGAGCGATCAGGACCTCAGACTGGGGCGAAGGTTCACCTTCCAACAGGACAACGACCCTAAGCACACACAAAGATAACGCAGGACTGGCTTTGAGACAAATCTCTGAATGTCCTTGAGTGGCCCAGCAAGAGCCCGGACTTGAACCTGATCTAACATCTTTGAAGAGATCTGAAAATAGCTGTGCAGCGACGCTCCCCAACCAACCTAACAGAGCTTGAGAGGATCTGCAGAGAAGAACGGGAGAAACTCCCCAAATACAGGTGTGCCAAGCTTGTAGCATCATACCTAAGAAGACTCAAGGCTGTAATCGCTGCCAAAGGTGCTTCAACAAAGTACTGAGTAAAGGGTCTGAATACTAATGTAAATGTGATATTTTTTTTATACATTTGCAAACATTTCTTAAAACCTGTTTTTGCTTTGTCATTAGGGGGTATTGTGATGTCATTACGGGGTATTGTGATGTCATTATGGGGTATTGTGATGTCATTAGGGGGTATTGTGTGTAGATTGATGAGAACAATTTAATTTATTTTAGAATAAGGCTGTAACAAAATGTGGAAAAAGTCAAGGGTTCTGAATACTTTCTGAATGCACTGTGTCTATATTAGGGTTACGATATATCGGTAAGCATATCGGAATCGGCTGATTATAGCTAACAATGCCAACGTCGGCCCAATGTCTAGTTTAACGCTGATTTGCAAAACCGATGTCAAAGCTGACGCGCATACCTATATAAAGTAGGTAGATGACGTAATGACGCCACGATA
This sequence comes from Oncorhynchus kisutch, assembly GCF_002021735.2. Taxonomy (NCBI): domain Eukaryota; kingdom Metazoa; phylum Chordata; class Actinopteri; order Salmoniformes; family Salmonidae; genus Oncorhynchus; species Oncorhynchus kisutch. Next base: position 518,621 of record NW_022265164.1, on the reverse strand, counting down.
TATACAGCGCTACACGTGCAACACAGCATTCCTAACCTAGCCCACAATGTCTGCTGTGTGGATCGATTTTAAAGTTTCAAAGGACGATAACAAAAAGGCCATATGCAATGTTTGTGCTGCTATTATTTCCTGAGGAGGGGAGAAAGTGAAATCTTTTCAATACCACAATGACTAATTTGAAAGACAAGAACAGCTCATACAGGGAACTCAATGACTCGTTTGAAAGATAACAGCTCATACAGGGAACTTAATGACTCATTTGAAAGTGCATCACCCCCAGGTGTTCTGCGACGACTTAGAACACTTCAAACAACTAAACAAGTTCAAGTCCAGCAGTCATTTGAAAGGGTAAGAAAATGTCAGTCTGGCAACACAAAGGTGAAATCCACTAACGCCAAGATAATGGAATTCATTGCCCTTGAAAATCAACCGATCTGCACCGGTCGAGCACTTCGTACACACTACCAAGTAGAAGCTATTTTTCAGATGTTGCCCTACCGGAGTTACACAGTCTCAGAGTTGTTGAAACTCACATCCATGAGCTACTTGCTTATGGGTGTCACTGTTATTATCTTCACGACTGACATTTGGACCAGCGATGTCAGCCCCATGAGCATGCTGAGTCTGAGAGCACAGTTGGTCGACGAGGATTTCGTACTTAGGAAAGCCGTATTGCTTGTTCAAGAATGTGCTGGTTCTCATACCAATGCTGCCATTTTCAATGGCATTTGAGAACATGTTTGAAACTTTGAAACATGAACACATTCTAACAACTGACTGGAGTAATAAGCTCCTCAACTGCGTCTGCAGCAGACGTGATACACTCTGTCATGGTCACTGGTCTCTGCTCACTGAAAGGAAACACTCAACAAAACTGCCGACCGTGGGGTTTATTTATTTTAAAAAAATATGTGACCTTTATTTTATATTTTTACTAGGTGTAATGGATGTGAAACGGCTAGCTAGTTAGCGGTGGTGCTGGTGTAATGGATGTGAAACGGCTAGCTAGTTAGCGGTGGTGCTGGTGTAACGGATGTGAAACGGCTAGCTAGTTAGCGGTGGTGCTGGTGTAATGGATGTGAAACGGCTAGCTAGTTAGCGGTGGTGCTGGTGTAATGGATGTGAAACGGCTAGCTAGTTAGCGGTGGTGCTGGTGTAATGGATGTGAAACGGCTAGCTAGTTAGCGGTGGTGCTGGTGTAATGGATGTGAAACGGCTAGCTAGTTAGCGGTGGTGCTGGTGTAACGGATGTGAAACGGCTAGCTAGTTAGCGGTGGTGCTGGTGTAATGGATGTGAAACGGCTAGCTAGTTAGCGGTGGTGCTGGTGTAACGGATGTGAAACGGCTAGCTAGTTAGCGGTGGTGCTGGTGTAATGGATGTGAAACGGCTAGCTAGTTAGCGGTGGTGCTGGTGTAATGGATGTGAAACGGCTAGCTAGTTAGCGGTGGTGCTGGTGTAATGGATGTGAAACGGCTAGCTAGTTAGCGGTGGTGCGCGCTAAATAGCAACACATGACAACACAGCATGGTAGCAACACAACATGGCAGCAGCAGGACATGGTACAAACATTATTTTTTACAAACCCCTCGAAGCATCGTTACCCATCACTCCACAAAAGCCGCGGCCCTTGCAGAGCAAGGGGAACCACTACTTCAAGGTCTCAGCGCAGGTGACGTCACCGATTGAAACGCTATTTAGCGCGCACCACCGCTAACTAGCTAGCCGTTTCACATATATGTAACCTTTATTTATTTTTTTACTAGGTGTAATGGATGTGAAACGGCTAGCTAGTTAGCGGTGGTGCGCGCTAAATAGCAACACATGACAACATGGTAGCAACACAACATGGCAGCAGCAGGACATGGTACAAACATTATTGGGCACAGACAACAGCACAAAGGGCAAGAAGGTAGAGGATTAAAACTTGTAAAAGTACTCAACTAGAAGCTGTGAACAAGCGATTCGGTGGTATTCTCTATGAGCCTCTTTACTGTGTCGCCGCCGTGCTCGATGCTAGGTACAAGGACCACTACTTCTTTATTAACAGGCATTCTCTCTGAGCCTCGATACGAGTGTAACAGTATAATTTTAGACCGTCCCCTCGCTCATACCCGGGCATGAACCAGGGACCCTCTGCACACATCAACAACAGTCACCCCTCGAAGCATCGTTACCCATCACTCCACAAAAGCCGCGTCCCTTGAAGAGCTTCAAGGTCTCAGAGCAAGTGAAGTCACCGATTGAAACGCTATTTAGCGCGCACCACCGCTAACTAGCTAGCCGTTTCACATCCATTACACCAGCACCACCGCTAACTAGCTAGCCGTTTCACATCCGTTACACCAGCACCACCGCTAACTAGCTAGCCGTTTCACATCCGTTACACCAGCACCACCGCTAACTAGCTAGCCGTTTCACATCCGTTACACTAGGTACAAGACCCGCTACTTCTTTAACAGGCATTCTCTCTGAGCCTCTTTACTGTGTCGCCGCCGTGCTCGATGCTAGGTACAAGGACCGCTACTTCAATACAGACAAGAAACAGGGTTTACATGAAATGTTACAGACACAGCTGGACAAGATGGAAACGGACACAGTGACCGTGGGCAAGGAGGAAGAGAGGCCACGGACTGACAGAGCTGGACAAGATGGAAACGGACACAGTGATCGTGCTCGCCAAGGAAGAGAGGCCACGGACTGACAGAGCTGGACAAGATGGAAACGGACACAGTGATCGTGCTCGCCAAGGAAGAGAGGCCACGGACTGACAGAGCTGGACAAGATGGAAACGGACACAGTGATCGTGCTCACCAAGGAAGAGAGGCCACGGACTGACAGAGCTGGACAAGATGGAAACGGACACAGTGACAGCACATAAGTGAAATAAATAGGTTTTGATGATGTTTTACTGGTAATGGGAACATACGTAAATACAAACAAAATAACTTTTTGGTCAGTGTGTGTGTGTGTGTGTGTGTGTGTGTGTGTGTGTGTGTGTGTGTGTGTGTGTGTGTGTGTGTGTGTGTGTGTGTGTGTGTGTGTGTGTGTGTGTGTGTGTGTGTGTGTGTGTGTGTGTGTGTGTGTGTGTTTCAACTATTTAACTGTAGTAGAATGCTTAAGAAGCCACAAACATTTTTTAATATCTGTTATCGGTATTGGCCAAAAATGTAATATCGGTGCATCCCTATTATATATGTTATTTTGTAGTTTGTCTTCATTATTATTCTACAATGTAGAAAATAGTCAAAATTAAGAAAACCCTTGAATGAGTAGATGTGTCCAAACTCTTGACTGGTATTGTATATATGGGTATCTATCTATTCTAATACCATGTATATAGCTAGTGGCTCATTTGAATAGCATTGTTAAAATCAACTGTTTATTTGACTGATTGTGTAGTAGATGTAAAGTTTATTTTAAATGAATCAAAAACGAATAAATTAGCATATGTTTCTCTTTGTACGCCTCAATATAAAATTTTAACTTTATTGAAAGAAATGAAAAATAAATCAAATATTTTCTTCAAATGCGTTACCCGGTCTTTCAGGCAATGCTGCCAGTGTGACGTATAATCTGGTGGACATGACAGCTTCTTCACAACAACAAGGATGTCACTAGTTACTACAGCCAGAAAGGCTAGGTAATTGTCTTGAGGGTCTAGCCTCCCAAAATACATGAAACAACACAAGTATGAAGTGACTATCATTATGGTACTCTTTATTGTGAATAAGAAAAACTGATCAATTTAAACAGCAAAACCAAAGGTATTTATATTTATTATGGATCCCCATTAGCTGTTGCCAAGGCAGCAAAAGGCTATCTAGCTAGCAGTCATCAACCAGAGGTAGCTAAAAGACTAGCTAGCAGTCATCAACCAGAGGGAGCTAAAAGACTAGCTAGCAGTCATCAACCAGAGGGAGCTAAAAGGCTAGATACACTTATTTTGCTTTCACAACAAAAACGTATTTTGTTAACTAGTCATTACAGACTATTGTGAAATGGTAGAACCTGCTGAAGCCAACTAGCTAACCATGTGGTTGTTTCTCTGTGACCAAAACATGACGTTTTATTTTGCTGATATGGGAATGAATACACACGCAGCATATCAAACTGGGGTAATGTTTTAGGTTACATCCGGATATGACGTAAATAAAAGATGTGACATTTCCCTTTAAATGCAGATGTGTAATCAGTGGTGGAAAAAGTGCCCAATTATCATACTTAAGTAAGAGTAAAGATACTTTAATAGAAAGTTACTCAAGAAAAAAGTGAAAGTCACCGAGTAAAATAGTACTTGAGTAAAAGTCTTAAAAGTGTTTGGTTTTAAATATACTTAACTATAAAAAGTAAATGTAATTGATAAAATATTCTTAAGTATCAAGAGTAAAGTATAAAGCATTTCACATTCCTTATATTAAGGAAACCAGGCGGCATGATTTCATGCAGGGGCACACTTAAACACTCAGGCATAATTTACAAACAAATCATTTATGTTTAGTGAGTCTGCTTGGTGAGGCAGTAGGGATGACCAGGGATGTTCTCTTGATAAGTGTGTGAATTAGACCACACATTACAAACCTGCACTAATCAATCAACTTCCCCAGATGGCGATGAGCGTCTTTCGGGCGTCGCTACCAGCGTGACGTGTAATCTAGTGGACGGAACGGGAAGTTTCTTCAACAACAGCAGCTTGTCAGACACCTCCGTAGCTTGTTACTCAATATAGCCGAAACGTATGAGCTCTTTAAAACTGTTTCGGTGTATATTGGTCCCTGTGTTTAAAACATACTTATTTCGTATAGCTAGTTTCCCCATTTAATTAAATATATACGTTGTTAAGTTAGTATCTAGCTGGATTGCTGAATTAGCTTAGAACCAGGCTAGTCGTTAATGCTAACTAGCTAACATCTCGGACCATGAGCTCACTAAGCTACTCTCCTCCTGATAAAGAAGAGGAGGTCTACTGGACGGAGAAAGAAGCTCTGGGACTGAACATTGTCGTGAAAGAGGAGGAGGGGGATATTACAGTTAAAGGAGAGGAAGACGCTTTCAGAATGAAAGAGGAGGTAGAGGAGGCTATCAGTATCACATTAAAAGAAGAGGATGATGTTATAGTGAAAGAAGAGAAAGAACATATTAGAGTGAAAGATGAGGAGGGGATAGAGGCTGTCACAGTGGAAGAAGAGCAGGTAGAAGCTTTCAGAATTAAAAAGGAGGAAGAGGAGCAGGATGTTAAATTGAAAGAAGAGAAAGAACCTTTTGAAGAGGAAGAGGAGGCTGAAGATCTGATTAACACCAGTGAGTACTGTCTTAAAAGCAGGGCCACAAACTGCCCTTATTGAATTAATATATCGTTTTAATATATGGCTCTGAGCCTCGCCATTGATTCTTGGAGAATATAACTTGTAAATGTCCACTGAATTTAGTTCAACTGTTGTACTCTATCTGAACCCAAAATATAAGCTTGTTTTACTCTCATAGTTTTTTAGCAATGTAACTGTAATTGAACACTGTATATCCTCAAAACATGGAGGTAGTTCCATTTATATTTATTAAGGATCTCTTTTTAGGTTGTGCCAAGGCAGCAGCTACTCTTCCTGGGGTCCAGCAACATTAAGGCAGTTATAATTGATTAAAAAAAATATTACATGACATTACATTTCATAACGCTTTTCACAACAAATTAAGTGTGTTCCATCAGGCCACTACTCTACTACCACTACTCTACAATACATTACGTGTGTTCCATCAGGCCACTACTCTACTACCACATATCTACAACACATTGTGTTCCATCAGGCCACTACTCTACCACCACTACTCTACAATACATTAAGTGTGTTCCATCAGGCCACTACTCTACTACCACATATCTACAACACATTGTGTTCCATCAGGCCACTACTCTACCACCACTACTCTACAATACATTACGTGTGTTCCATCAGGCCACTACTCTACTACCACATATCTACAACACATTGTGTTCCATCAGGCCACTACTCTACCACCACTACTCTACAATACATTAAGTGTGTTCCATCAGGCCACTACTCTACTACCACATATCTACAACACATTGTGTTCCATCAGGCCACTACTCTACCACCACTACTCTACAATACATTACGTGTGTTCCATCAGGCCACTACTCTACCACCACATATCTACAGTTCATAGTCCATGTGTAGGTGTGTAGAGTGTGTAGGTGTGCGTCTTCGCATATGTATGCGTGTGTCTATGTGGTTCTTCATTGTCCACACTGTTCCATAAGGTGTATTCCAGCCGTTTTTTTTCCAAATCTGATTCTACTGTACTTGTACTTGCATCAGTTACCTGATGTGGAATATAGTTCCATGTAGTGATGGCTCTATGTAGTACTGTGCTTCTCCCATAGTCTGTTCTGTACTTGGGGATTGTGAAGAGACCTCTGGTGGCATGTCTAGTGGGGTAGACATGGGTGTCTGAGCTGTGTGCCAGTAGTTCAAGCAGACAGTTCGGTGCATTCAATTTGTCAACACCTCTCACAAATACAAGCAGTGATGCATCTCTCCTCTACTTTGAGCCAGGAGAGATTGACATGCATATCATTGTTAGCTCTCCATATACATCCAAGGGCCAGTCGTGCTGCTCTGTTCTGAGCCTATTTACATTTTCCTAAGTCCCTCTTTGTGGCACCTGACCACACGACTGAACAGTAGTCCAGGTGTGACAAAACTAGAGCCTGTAGGACCCACCTTGTTGATAGTGCTGTTAAGAAGGTAGAAACTAGAGCCTGTAGGACCCACCTTGTTGATAGTGCTGTTAAGAAGGTAGAAACTAGAGCCTGTAGGACCTGCCTTGTTGATTGTGTTGTTAAGAAGGTAGAAACTAGAGCCTGTAGGACCTGCCTTGTTGATAGTGTTGTTAAGAAGGTAGAATCTAGATCCTGTAGGACCTGCCTGGTTGATAGTGTTGTTAAGAAGGTAGAAACTAGGACCTGCCTTGTTGATAGCGCTGTTTAAGAAGACAGAGCAGCCCTTCATTTGTTATGCTTCTCCCCATCCTAGCTACTGTTGTTTCAACATGTTATGTCCATGACCGTTTACAATCCAGGGATACTGATAACCTGAACCAGGTTGCAGGCACTGGTTGCAGTTTTGAGTTTTTTTTCTTGAGTGGGCAGCTTGTTGATATTGAAATATTGAAGTCAGTATTGAAATCACCAAGAAAATATATCTCTCTTGTTGATATTACATACATTATCAAGCATTGTCAGCCAGTAAAATACTACTTGGTTCAAAAGTAAATGGAATTGCTAAAATATACATAACTATCAACAGTAAAAGTATTAAGCAAAGCAGATGGCATCGTTTTCTTGTTTTACAATTGTACAGATAGTCAGGGGACGCACTCCAACACTCAGACATCATTTACAAACGAAGCATGTGTTTAGTGAGTCCTCCAGATCAGAGGCAGTAGGGATGCCCACGTGTTCTCTTGATAAGTGTGTGAATTGGACCACTCTCCTGGCCTGCTAAGCGTTCAAAATGTAACGAGTACTTTTGGGTGTCAGGGGAAAATGTATGTTGTAAAAAGTACATTATTATCTTTAGGAATGTAGTGAAGTAAAAGTTGTCAAAAATATAAATAGTAAAGTACAGATAGCCCAAAAAAGTACTTAAGTAGTACTTTAAAGTATTTTTCCTTAAGTACTTTACACCACTGGTTAGAGGGACATAAATTAGGCTACTTACATTGTCTTCCAACGCCCCTGGGATAATGTACATTTGCTGACGCATTATGACAACTCAGCGATACAATGGTAGGGATTAAATGAGCTGGGCTTGGGTCATTGATAAGTTATTGTACATAATGGCTCCATGGAGGAGCAGGTAGGAAGGCAAGGCCCTGAAAGAGAACAGGCAGGTAGGAAGGCAGGGCCCTGAAAGAGAACAGGCAGGTAGGAAGGCAGGGCCCTGCCTGCCTGCCCATTCTCCCTTGCAGATTTTCTCGAGCTCTCAAGTTAGATGGTGACTTTCTGTGAACAGCAATCTTCAAGTCGTTCCACAGGATTTCAATGGGATTCACTTCTGGGCTTTGCTATAAGCCACTCAAGGACATTGATAAGTTATTGGCTGTCGTTTTACGGGCTCCTAACCAACTGTGCTATTTTGTAATTTAAAAAAAAGTTATCTTTTAACTTATTTTGTACATGTTGTTGCTGCTACCGTTTCTTATGACCAAAAATAACTTCTGGACATCAGAACTGGGATTACTCACCTCGAACTCCTCGAAAAAAAAATATCTTTAACGAGTCCGAGGCGAAGGATATACTGCAGATACCCGACCAGGTCTAAAGATAAGCCCTAAGATATACTGTTTTCTCGAGAACAGGCCCAAATCCCCATCATTTGCGTAAAGAAAAGACGGAGAAAAAGGGGGCGGAGGTCGGGCAAGTGAGTAAACCTCCACTACCAACCGTTCTATTGGCCAACGTTGTTGGAAAACAACAATGCACTTATATCCTACCAACGGGACATTACAAACTGTAATTTTATGTTTCACCGAGTCATAGCTGAACGAGGACATGGATAATATAGAGCTGGCTGGGTTTACTGTGCATCAGTAGGACAGAGAAGTTACGTCTGGCAAGACGACGGGTGGGGGTGTGTATCTATTTGTCCATAACACCTGGTGCGCGATGTCTAATATTAAAGAAGTCACAGGGTATTACTCGCCTGAGGTGTGCAACGTGCAAAAAGAGGAGTCTGAGGGTCGTCTTTATTCAGTATGGTTCACATGGGGGAAAGGGAAGAGGAGTCTGAGGGTCGTCTTTATTCAGTATGGTTCACATGGGGGAAAGGGAAGAGGAGTCTGAGGGTCGTCTTTATTCAGTATGGTTCACATGGGGGAAAGGGAAGAGGAGTCTGAGGGTCGTCTTTATTCAGTATGGTTCACATGGGGGAAAGGGAAGAGGAGTCTGAGGGTCGTCTTTATTCAGTATGGTTCACATGGGGGAAAGGGAAGAGGAGTCTGAGGGTCGTCTTTATTCAGTATGGTTCACATGGGGGAAAGGGAAGAGGAGTCTGAGGGTCGTCTTTATTCAGTATGGTTCACATGGGGGAAAGGGAAGAGGAGTCTGAGGGTCGTCTTTATTCACTGTAATACATTATAATAGAATAAGGCACCATGGTAGCTAATACAGTAGAATAGAATAAGGCACCATGGTAACTAATACAGTAGAATAAGGCACCATGGTAACTAATACATTATAATAGAATAAGACACCATGGTAGCTAATACAGTAGAATAAGGCTCCATGGTAGCTAATACAGTAGAATAGAATAAGGCTCCATGGTAACTAATAGGGTAGAGTAGAATAAGGCTCCATGGTAGCTAATACATTATAATAGAATAAGGCTCCATGGTAGCTAATACACAATGTTGAAATATGAGTAGATTTAAAATAATATGAATTAATGATATAAAATGACTCAATGAGACAAACCTTTCGCAATATAATGGACTATGAATTACTGCAAATAGAGACAGTGGTACACAATGACACAGCTCCTCGATATAATTCAAATAGAGACAGTGGTACACAATGACACAGCCCCTCGATATAATTTAAATAGAGACAGTGGTACACAATGACACAGCCCCTCGATATAATTTAAATAGAGACAGTGGTACACAATGACACAGCCCCTCGATATAATTTAAATAGAGATAGTGGTACGCAATGACACAACCCCTCGATATAATTTAAATAGAGACAGTGGTACACAATGACACAGCCCCTCGATACAATTTAAATAGAGACAGTGGTACACAATGACACAGCTCCTCGATATAATTCAAATAGAGACAGTGGTACACAATGACACAGCCCCTCGATATAATTCAAATAGAGACAGTGGTACACAATGACACAGCCCCTCGATACAATTTAAATAGAGACAGTGGTACACAATGACACAGCTCCTCGATATAATTCAAATAGAGACAGTGGTACACAATGACACAGCTCCTCGATATAATTCAAATAGAGACAGTGGTACACAATGACACAGCTCCTCGATATAATTCAAATAGAGACAGTGGTACACAATGACACAGCTCCTCGATATAATTCAAATAGAGACAGTGGTACACAATGACACAGCTCCTCGATATAATTCAAATAGAGACAGTGGTACACAATGACACAGCCCCTCTATATAATTTAAATAGAGACAGTGGTACACAATGACACAGCTCCTCGATATAATTCAAATAGAGACAGTGGTACACAATGACACAGCCCCTCGATATAATTTAAATAGAGACAGTGGTACACAATGACACAGCCCCTCGATATAATTTAAATAGAGACAGTGGTACACAATGACACAGCCCCTCGATATAATTTAAATAGAGACAGTGGTACACAATGACACAGCCCCTCGATATAATTCAAATAGAGACAGTGGTACACAATGACACAGCCCCTCGATATAATTCAAATAGAGACAGTGGTACACAATGACACAGCTCCTCGATATAATTCAAATAGAGACAGTGGTACACAATGACACAGCCCCTCGATATAATTTAAATAGAGACAGTGGTACACAATGACACAGCCCCTCGATATAATTTAAATAGAGACAGTGGTACACAATGACACAGCCCCTCGATATAATTTAAATAGAGACAGTGGTACACAATGACACAGCCCCTCGATATAATTTAAATAGAGACAGTGGTACACAATGACACAGCTCCTCGATATAATTTAAATAGAGACAGTGGTACACAATGACACAGCCCCTCGATATAATTCAAATAGAGACAGTGGTACACAATGACACAGCCCCTCGATATAATTCAAATAGAGACAGTGGTACACAATGACACAGCCCCTCGATATAATTCAAATAGAGACAGTGGTACACAATGACACAGCTCCTCGATATAATTTAAATAGAGACAGTGGTACACAATGACACAGCCCCTCGATACAATTTAAATAGAGACAGTGGTACACAATGACACAGCCCCTCGATATAATTTAAATAGAGACAGTGGTACACAATGACACAGCTCCTCGATATAATTTAAATAGAGACAGTGGTACAATATGGTACAATATGATTAAAACAAGTTATGAAATCGTAGATCCAAAAATAAAACATGTTCTTGATTAATATCATCAATAGAATATCAAAAACCTGTTCCTAGAAAAGCGTCACAGTGATGTACAGTGCATTCGGAAAGTATTCAGACCCCTTGACTTTTTCCACATTTTGTTACGTTACAGCCTTATTCTATAAATGCATCCTATACTGACTAGTCTATTACATGTGTCCTATACTGACTAGTCTATTACATGTATCCTATACTGACTAGTCTATTTACCCATTAGGTCTATTACATGTATCCTATACTGACTAGTCTATTTATCCATTAGGTCTATTACATGTATCCTATACTGACTAGTCTATTACATGTGTCCTATACTGACTAGTCTATTACATGTATCCTATACTGACTAGTCTATTACATGTATCCTATACTGACTAGTCTATTTATTCATTAGGTCTATTACATGTGTCCTATACTGACTAGTCTATTTATTCATTAGGTCTATTACATGTATCCTATACTGACTAGTCTATTACATGTATCCTATACTGACTAGTCTATTACATGTATCCTATACTGACTAATCTATTTATCTATTAGGTCTAATACATGTATCCTATACTGACTAGTCTATTGCATGTATCCTATACTGACTAGTCTATTACATGTATCCTATACTGACTAGTCTATTACATGTGTCCTATACTGACTAGTCTATTACATGTGTCCTATACTGACTAGTCTATTACATGTGTCCTATACTGACTAGTCTATTGCATGTATCCTATACTGACTAGTCTATTACATGTATCCTATACTGACTAGTCTATTACATGTATCCTATACTGACCAGTCTATTTATCTATTAGGTCTAATACATGTATCCTATACTGACTAGTCTATTACATGTATCCTATACTGACTAGTCTATTACATGTATCCTATACTGACTAGTCTATTTATCTATTAGGTCTAATACGTGTATCCTATACTGACTAGTCTATTACATGTGTCCTATACTGACTAGTCTATTACATGTATCCTATACTGACTAGTCTATTACATGTATCCTATACTGACTAGTCTATTACATGCATCCTATACTGACTAGTCTATTTACCCATTAGGTCTAATACATGTATCCTATACTGACTAGTCTATTTATCTATTAGGTCTAATACATGTGTCCTATACTGACTAGTCTATTACATGTATCCTATACTGACTAGTCTATTTACCCATTAGGTCTAATACATGTATCCTATACTGACTAGTCTATTTATCCATTAGGTCTAATACATGTGTCCTATACTGACTAGTCTATTACATGTGTCCTATACTGACTAGTCTATTACATGTGTCCTATACTGACTAGTCTAATACATGTGTCCTATACTGACTAGTCTAATACATGTATCCTATACTGACTAGTCTATTACATGTATCCTATACTGACTAGTCTATTACATGTGTCCTATACTGACTAGTCTATTACATGTGTCCTATACTGACTAGTCTATTACATGTGTCCTATACTGACTAGTCTATTACATGTGTCCTATACTGACTAGTCTATTACATGTGTCCTATACTGACTAGTCTAATACATGTGTCCTATACTGACTAGTCTAATACATGTGTCCTATACTGACTAGTCTATTACATGTATCCTATACTGACTAGTCTATTACATGTGTCCTATACTGACTAATCTATTTATCTATTAGGTCTAATACATGTGTCCTATACTGACTAGTCTAATACATGTGTCCTATACTGACTAGTCTATTACATGTATCCTATACTGACTAGTCTATTTATCTATTAGGTCTAATACATGTGTCCTATACTGACTAGTCTAATACATGTGTCCTATACTGACTAGTCTATTACATGTATCCTATACTGACTAGTCTAATACATGTATCCTATACTGACTAGTCTATTACATGTATCCTATACTGACTAGTCTATTACATGTGTCCTATACTGACTAGTCTATTTATCTATTAGGTCTAATACATGTGTCCTATACTGACTAGTCTAATACATGTGTCCTATACTGACTAGTCTATTACATGTATCCTATACTGACTAATCTATTTATCTATTAGGTCTAATACATGTGTCCTATACTGACTAGTCTAATACATGTGTCCTATACTGACTAGTCTATTACATGTATCCTATACTGACTAGTCTATTTATCTATTAGGTCTAATACATGTGTCCTATACTGACTAGTCTAATACATGTGTCCTATACTGACTAGTCTATTACATGTATCCTATACTGACTAGTCTAATACATGTATCCTATACTGACTAGTCTATTACATGTATCCTATACTGACTAGTCTAATACATGTATCCTATACTGACTAGTCTATTACATGTATCCTATACTGACTAGTCTATTACATGTGTCCTATACTGACTAGTCTATTTATTCATTAGGTCTATTACATGTGTCCTATACTGACTAGTCTATTTATCTGTTAGGTCTAATACATGTATCCTATACTGACTAGTCTATTACATGTATCCTATACTGACTAGTCTATTACATGTATCCTATACTGACTAGTCTATTACATGTGTCCTATACTGACTAGTCTATTACATGTATCCTATACTGACTAGTCTATTTATCCATTAGGTCTAATACATGTATCCTATACTGACTAGTCTATTTATCTGTTAGGTCTAATACATGTATCCTATACTGACTAGTCTATTACATGTATCCTATACTGACTAGTCTATTACATGTATCCTATACTGACTAGTCTATTACATGTATCCTATACTGACTAGTCTATTACATGTGTCCTATACTGACTAGTCTATTACATGTGTCCTATACTGACTAGTCTATTACATGTGTCCTATACTGACTAGTCTATTACATGTGTCCTATACTGACTAGTCTATTACATGTGTCCTATACTGACTAGTCTATTACATGTATCCTATACTGACTAGTCTATTTATCCATTAGGTCTAATACATGTATCCTATACTGACTAGTCTATTACATGTGTCCTATACTGACTAGTCTATTACATGTATCCTATACTGACTAGTCTATTACATGTATCCTATACTGACTAGTCTATTACATGTATCCTATACTGACTAGTCTATTTACCCATTAGGTCTAATACATGTATCCTATACTGACTAGTCTATTTATTCATTAGGTCTATTACATGTGTCCTATACTGACTAGTCTATTTATTCATTAGGTCTATTACATGTGTCCTATACTGACTAGTCTATTTATTCATTAGGTCTATTACATGTGTCCTATACTGACTAGTCTATTTATCTATTAGGTCTAATACATGTATCCTATACTGACTAGTCTATTACATGTATCCTATACTGACTAGTCTATTACATGTATCCTATACTGACTAGTCTATTTATCTATTAGGTCTAATACATGTATCCTATACTGACTAGTCTATTACATGTATCCTATACTGACTAGTCTATTACATGTATCCTATACTGACTAGTCTATTACATGTATCCTATACTGACTAGTCTATTACATGTATCCTATACTGACTAGTCTATTTATCCATTAGGTCTAATACATGTATCCTATACTGACTAGTCTATTTATCTATTAGGTCTAATACATGTATCCTATACTGACTAGTCTATTTATCCATTAGGTCTATTACATGTATCCTATACTGACTAGTCTATTTATCCATTAGGTCTATTACATGTGTCCTATACTGACTAGTCTATTTATCTATTAGGTCTAATACATGTATCCTATACTGACTAGTCTATTTATTCATTAGGTCTATTACATGTGTCCTATACTGACTAGTCTATTTATCTATTAGGTCTAATACATGTATCCTATACTGACTAGTCTATTACATGTATCCTATACTGACTAGTCTATTACATGTATCCTATACTGACTAGTCTATTTATCTATTAGGTCTAATACATGTGTCCTATACTGACTAGTCTAATACATGTATCCTATACTGACTAGTCTATTACATGTATCCTATACTGACTAGTCTATTTATCTATTAGGTCTAATACATGTGTCCTATACTGACTAGTCTAATACATGTGTCCTATACTGACTAGTCTATTACATGTATCCTATACTGACTAGTCTATTTATCTATTAGGTCTAATACATGTGTCCTATACTGACTAGTCTAATACATGTGTCCTATACTGACTAGTCTATTACATGTGTCCTATACTGACTAGTCTATTACATGTATCCTATACTGACTAGTCTATTACATGTATCCTATACTGACTAGTCTATTACATGTATCCTATACTGACTAGTCTAATACATGTGTCCTATACTGACTAGTCTATTACATGTGTCCTATACTGACTAGTCTATTACATGTATCCTATACTGACTAGTCTATTTATCTATTAGGTCTAATACATGTATCCTATACTGACTAGTCTATTACATGTATCCTATACTGACTAGTCTATTACATGTATCCTATACTGACTAGTCTATTACATGTATCCTATACTGACTAGTCTATTACATGTATCCTATACTGACTAGTCTATTTATCTATTAGGTCTAATACATGTATCCTATACTGACTAGTCTATTTATCCATTAGGTCTATTACATGTGTCCTATACTGACTAGTCTATTACATGTATCCTATACTGACTAGTCTATTACATGTATCCTATACTGACTAGTCTATTACATGTATCCTATACTGACTAGTCTATTACATGTATCCTATACTGACTAGTCTATTTATCTATTAGGTCTAATACATGTATCCTATACTGACTAGTCTATTTATTCATTAGGTCTATTACATGTGTCCTATACTGACTAGTCTATTTATCCATTAGGTCTATTACATGTGTCCTATACTGACTAGTCTATTTATCTGTTAGGTCTAATACATGTATCCTATACTGACTAGTCTATTACATGTATCCTATACTGACTAGTCTATTACATGTATCCTATACTGACTAGTCTATTACATGTATCCTATACTGACTAGTCTATTACATGTGTCCTATACTGACTAGTCTATTACATGTATCCTATACTGACTAGTCTATTACATGTGTCCTATACTGACTAGTCTATTACATGTATCCTATACTGACTAGTCTATTTATCCATTAGGTCTATTACATGTATCCTATACTGACTAGTCTATTTATCCATTAGGTCTATTACATGTGTCCTATACTGACTAGTCTATTTATCTGTTAGGTCTAATACATGTATCCTATACTGACTAGTCTATTACATGTATCCTATACTGACTAGTCTATTACATGTATCCTATACTGACTAGTCTATTACATGTATCCTATACTGACTAGTCTATTACATGTATCCTATACTGACTAGTCTATTTATCTATTAGGTCTAATACATGTATCCTATACTGACTAGTCTATTACATGTATCCTATACTGACTAGTCTATTTATCTATTAGGTCTAATACATGTATCCTATACTGACTAGTCTATTACATGTATCCTATACTGACTAGTCTATTACATGTGTCCTATACTGACTAGTCTATTACATGTGTCCTATACTGACTAGTCTATTACATGTGTCCTATACTGACTAGTCTATTTATCTATTAGGTCTAATACGTGTATCCTATACTGACTAGTCTATTACATGTATCCTATACTGACTAGTCTATTACATGTGTCCTATACTGACTAGTCTATTTATCTATTAGGTCTAATACGTGTATCCTATACTGACTAGTCTATTACATGTGTCCTATACTGACTAGTCTATTTATCTATTAGGTCTAATACGTGTATCCTATACTGACTAGTCTATTACATGTATCCTATACTGACTAGTCTATTTATCCATTAGGTCTATTACATGTATCCTATACTGACTAGTCTATTACATGTATCCTATACTGACTAGTCTATTACATGTGTCCTATACTGACTAGTCTATTACATGTATCCTATACTGACTAGTCTATTACATGTATCCTATACTGACTAGTCTATTACATGTATCCTATACTGACTAGTCTATTACATGTATCCTATACTGACTAGTCTATTACATGTATCCTATACTGACTAGTCTATTACATGTATCCTATACTGACTAGTCTATTTATCTATTAGGTCTAATACATGTATCCTATACTGACTAGTCTATTTATTCATTAGGTCTATTACATGTGTCCTATACTGACTAGTCTATTTATCCATTAGGTCTATTACATGTGTCCTATACTGACTAGTCTATTTATCTGTTAGGTCTAATACATGTATCCTATACTGACTAGTCTATTACATGTGTCCTATACTGACTAGTCTATTACATGTGTCCTATACTGACTAGTCTATTTATCCATTAGGTCTAATACGTGTATCCTATACTGACTAGTCTAATACATGTATCCTATACTGACTAGTCTATTACATGTATCCTATACTGACTAGTCTATTACATGTATCCTATACTGACTAGTCTATTACATGTGTCCTATACTGACTAGTCTATTACATGTATCCTATACTGACTAGTCTATTTATCCATTAGGTCTATTACATGTATCCTATACTGACTAGTCTATTTATCCATTAGGTCTATTACATGTGTCCTATACTGACTAGTCTATTATCTGTTAGGTCTAATACATGTATCCTATACTGACTAGTCTATTACATGTATCCTATACTGACTAGTCTATTACATGTATCCTATACTGACTAGTCTATTACATGTATCCTATACTGACTAGTCTATTTACCCATTAGGTCTAATACATGTGTCCTATACTGACTAGTCTATTACATGTATCCTATACTGACTAGTCTATTTACCCATTAGGTCTATTACATGTGTCCTATACTGACTAGTCTATTTATCTATTAGGTCTAATACATGTGTCCTATACTGACTAGTCTATTACATGTATCCTATACTGACTAGTCTATTACATGTATCCTATACTGACTAGTCTATTACATGTATCCTATACTGACTAGTCTAATACATGTATCCTATACTGACTAGTCTATTTATCCATTAGGTCTAATACATGTATCCTATACTGACTAGTCTATTACATGTATCCTATACTGACTAGTCTATTACATGTATCCTATACTGACTAGTCTATTACATGTATCCTATACTGACTAGTCTATTACATGTATCCTATACTGACTAGTCTATTACATGTATCCTATACTGACTAGTCTATTTATCTATTAGGTCTAATACATGTATCCTATACTGACTAGTCTATTACATGTATCCTATACTGACTAGTCTATTTATCTATTAGGTCTAATACATGTATCCTATACTGACTAGTCTATTACATGTATCCTATACTGACTAGTCTATTACATGTATCCTATACTGACTAGTCTATTACATGTGTCCTATACTGACTAGTCTATTACATGTGTCCTATACTGACTAGTCTATTACATGTGTCCTATACTGACTAGTCTATTACATGTGTCCTATACTGACTAGTCTATTTATCTATTAGGTCTAATACGTGTATCCTATACTGACTAGTCTATTTATCTATTAGGTCTAATACGTGTATCCTATACTGACTAGTCTATTACATGTGTCCTATACTGACTAGTCTATTTATCTATTAGGTCTAATACGTGTATCCTATACTGACTAGTCTATTACATGTATCCTATACTGACTAGTCTATTTATCCATTAGGTCTATTACATGTATCCTATACTGACTAGTCTAATACATGTATCCTATACTGACTAGTCTATTACATGTATCCTATACTGACTAGTCTATTACATGTGTCCTATACTGACTAGTCTATTTATCTATTAGGTCTAATACGTGTATCCTATACTGACTAGTCTAATACATGTATCCTATACTGACTAGTCTATTACATGTGTCCTATACTGACTAGTCTATTTATCCATTAGGTCTATTACATGTATCCTATACTGACTAGTCTAATACATGTATCCTATACTGACTAGTCTATTACATGTATCCTATACTGACTAGTCTATTACATGTGTCCTATACTGACTAGTCTATTTATCTATTAGGTCTAATACGTGTATCCTATACTGACTAGTCTAATACATGTATCCTATACTGACTAGTCTATTACATGTGTCCTATACTGACTAGTCTATTTATCCATTAGGTCTATTACATGTATCCTATACTGACTAGTCTATTACATGTGTCCTATACTGACTAGTCTATTACATGTGTCCTATACTGACTAGTCTATTACATGTGTCCTATACTGACTAGTCTATTTATCTATTAGGTCTAATACGTGTATCCTATACTGACTAGTCTATTTATCTATTAGGTCTAATACGTGTATCCTATACTGACTAGTCTATTACATGTGTCCTATACTGACTAGTCTATTTATCTATTAGGTCTAATACGTGTATCCTATACTGACTAGTCTATTACATGTATCCTATACTGACTAGTCTATTTATCCATTAGGTCTATTACATGTATCCTATACTGACTAGTCTAATACATGTATCCTATACTGACTAGTCTAATACATGTATCCTATACTGACTAGTCTATTACATGTATCCTATACTGACTAGTCTATTACATGTGTCCTATACTGACTAGTCTATTTATCTATTAGGTCTAATACGTGTATCCTATACTGACTAGTCTAATACATGTATCCTATACTGACTAGTCTATTACATGTGTCCTATACTGACTAGTCTATTTATCCATTAGGTCTATTACATGTATCCTATACTGACTAGTCTAATACATGTATCCTATACTGACTAGTCTATTTATCCATTAGGTCTATTACATGTATCCTATACTGACTAGTCTAATACATGTATCCTATACTGACTAGTCTATTACATGTGTCCTATACTGACTAGTCTATTACATGTATCCTATACTGACTAGTCTATTACATGTGTCCTATACTGACTAGTCTATTTATCCATTAGGTCTATTACATGTATCCTATACTGACTAGTCTAATACATGTGTCCTATACTGACTAGTCTATTACATGTATCCTATACTGACTAGTCTATTACATGTATCCTATACTGACTAGTCTATTTATCTATTAGGTCTAATACGTGTATCCTATACTGACTAGTCTATTACATGTGTCCTATACTGACTAGTCTATTTATCCATTAGGTCTAATACATGTGTCCTATACTGACTAGTCTATTTATCCATTAGGTCTAATACATGTATCCTATACTGACTAGTCTATTACATGTATCCTATACTGACTAGTCTATTACATGTATCCTATACTGACTAGTCTATTTATCTATTAGGTCTAATACGTGTATCCTATACTGACTAGTCTATTACATGTGTCCTATACTGACTAGTCTATTTATCTATTAGGTCTATTACATGTATCCTATACTGACTAGTCTATTTATCCATTAGGTCTAATACATGTGTCCTATACTGACTAGTCTATTTATCCATTAGGTCTAATACATGTATCCTATACTGACTAGTCTATTACATGTATCCTATACTGACTAGTCTATTACATGTATCCTATACTGACTAGTCTATTTATCCATTAGGTCTATTACATGTATCCTATACTGACTAGTCTATTTATCCATTAGGTCTATTACATGTATCCTATACTGACTAGTCTAATACATGTGTCCTATACTGACTAGTCTATTACATGTATCCTATACTGACTAGTCTATTTATCTATTAGGTCTAATACGTGTATCCTATACTGACTAGTCTATTACATGTGTCCTATACTGACTAGTCTATTACATGTGTCCTATACTGACTAGTCTATTTATCCATTAGGTCTAATACATGTATCCTATACTGACTAGTCTATTACATGTATCCTATACTGACTAGTCTATTTATCCATTAGGTCTATTACATGTATCCTATACTGACTAGTCTATTACATGTGTCCTATACTGACCAGTCTATTGCATGTATCCTATACTGACTAGTCTATTACATGTATCCTATACTGACCAGTCTATTGCATGTATCCTATACTGACTAGTCTATTACATGTATCCTATACTGACTAGTCTATTTATCCATTAGGTCTAATGAATGCATAACAACCATGAAGTTTAATAGTGTTTTTATTGGCCTATAAATCACAACAGCCACTCTTTATTTGTTATTGAGGGATCTATTCTGGATTAAACCTGATAGAAAGACAGTTTTATCATGTGGTGGTTTCATTCAGGTCTCAGTTTCACTCAATACTCTGTCTTTGGCAGGAGAGGGACCAGACTCTCACTCTGACAGCAGGAAGAGTCCTTCAGGGGAACCAGACCCAG
This sequence comes from Oncorhynchus kisutch, assembly GCF_002021735.2. Lineage (NCBI taxonomy): Eukaryota > Metazoa > Chordata > Actinopteri > Salmoniformes > Salmonidae > Oncorhynchus > Oncorhynchus kisutch. The sequence continues at coordinate 497,140 of NW_022265164.1, read as the reverse complement.
AGACGTCCAAACCAGCAAGACCACACCACTGCTCCCACTGTGGAAAGAGTTTTACCCGGTTCTGGAACCTAAAACAGCACGAGACGATGCACACAGGAGAAAAGCCTTTTCAATGTTCCCAGTGTGGAAAGAGTTTTACCTGGTTAAGGGCCCTGAATAGGCATGAAGAAATACATACAGCAGGGAGGAAGACCTACCAATGCTCCCAGTGCGGAAAGAGTTTTACTCAGTTAGGAAGCCTGAAAATACATGAGAGAATTCATACAGGAGAGAAGCCTTACCCTTGCTCCCTGTGTGGAAAGAATTTTACCATGTTAGGCAATCTTAAAAAACACGAGAAAATACACTCAGGAGAGAAGCCTTACCACTGTTCTCTGTGCGGAAAGAGTTTTACCCAGATAGGGAGTCTGAAAACACATGAGAGAATGCACACAGGAGAGAAGCCTTATTACTGCTCCCAGTGTGGCAAGTATTTTTCTCATTTAGAGACCCTGAAAATACATAAGAGAATACATACAGGAGAGAAGCCTCACCACTGCTCCCTGTGTGGAAAGAGTTTGACCACTTTGGGCAATCTAAAAGAGCATGAGAGGACACACACGGGAGAAAAGCCTTTTAAGTGTTCCCTCTGTGGAAAGAGTTTTACCCATTTAGCGAGCCTGAAAAGGCATAAAGGAATACACACAGGAGAAAAGCCTTACCAATTCTCCCAGTGAGGAAAGAGATTTTCACGATTACAGGACCTTACATCACATGAGGACACACCTGACCACTGCTCCCAATGTGGAAAGACATTTTACCTTGTTAGGGATCATGAAAACACTGAGACACATAGGAAAAAAGACCTACCACTGCTCTCAGTGTGGAATAAGATTTACCCGGTTATAGAACCTGAAATAATTCATACAAATACACAGGAGGAGAAGACATACCACTGCTCTCATTGTGGAAAGACATTTTCCCAGTCAGAGGACCTGAAATCACATGAGAGAATAGAGAGGCTGTGTTCTGACTTGTGCTTTTGACTGAGAATTTGGGGTTTTGTTTAATACCACATTAAATCATATTCCAAAAAGTTTTACAGGAATTGGTTTAAAAAAGTTTAGAGGAGGTTTAGAGGAGAGGCCTGGGAATTCCTGCAAACCTTTTTTGAGTATGATTTAATGTGGTATTAAACAAATATATATACACTGCTCAAAAAAAATAACGGAACACTTAAACAACACAATGTAACTCCAAGTCAATCACACTTCTGTGAAATCAAACTGTCCACTTAGGAAGCAACACTGATTGACAATAAATTTCACATGCTGTTGTGCAAATGGAATAGACAACAGGTGGAAATTATAGGCAATTAGCAAGACACCCCCAATAAAGGAGTGGTTCTACAGGTGGCGACCACAGACCACTTCTCAGTTCCTATGCTTCCTGGCTGATGTTTTGGTCACTTTTGAATGCTGGCGGTGCTTTCACTCTAGTGGTAGCATGAGACGGAGTCTACAACCCACACAAGTGGCTCAGGTAGTGCAGCTCATCCAGGATGGAACATCAATGCGAGCTGTGGCAAAAAGGTTTGCTGTGTCTGTCAGCGTAGCGTCCAGAGCATGGAGGCGCTACCAGGAGACAGGCCAGTACATCAGGAGATGTGGAGGAGGCCGTAGGAGGTCAACAACCCAACAGCAGGACCGCTACCTCCGCATCTGTGCAAGGAGGAGCAGGAGGAGCACTGCCAGAGCCCTGCAAAATGACCTCCAGCAGGCCACAAATGTGCATGTGTCTGCTCAAACGGTCAGAAACAGACTCCATGAGGGTGGTATGAGGGCCCGACGTCCACAGGTGGGGGTTGTGCTTACAGCCCAACACCGTGCAGGACGTTTGGCATTTGCCAGAGAACACCAAGATCAAATTGACCACTGGCGCCCTGTGCTCTTCACAGATGAAATCAGGTTCACACTGAGCACATGTGACAGACATGACAGTCTGGAGACGCCGTGGAGAACGTTCTGCTGCCTGCAACATCCTCCAGCATGACCGGTTTGGTGGTGGGTCAGTCTTGGTGTGGGGTGGCATTTCTTTGGGGGGCCGCACAGCCCTCCATGTGCTCGCCAGAGGTAGCCTGACTGCCATTAGGTACCCGAGATGAGATCCTCAGACCCCTTGTGAGACCATATGCTGGTGCGGTTGGCCCTGGGTTCCTCCTAATGCAAGACAATGCTAGACCTCATGTGGCTGGAGTATGTCAGCAGTTCCTGCAAGAGGAAGGCATTGATGCTATGGACTGGCCCGCCCGTTCCCCGGACCTGAATCCAATTGAGCACATCTGGGACATCATGTCTCGTTCCATCCACCAACGCCACGTTGCACCACAGACTGTCCAGGAGTTGTAGGGAGGTCATACAGGCACGTGGAGGCCACACACACTACTGAGCCTCATTTTGACTGGTTTTAAGGACATTACATCAAAGTTGGATCAGCCTGTAGTGTGGTTTTCCACTTTAATTTTGAGTGTGACTCCAAATCCAGACCTCCATGGGTTGATACATTTGATTTCCATTGATCATTTTTGTGTGATTTGTTGTCGGCACATTCAACTATGGAAAGCAAAAGTATTTAAGTCATTCAGATCTAGGATGTGTTATTTTAGTGTTCCCTTTATTTTTTTTGAGCAGTGTATATCGTTTTGTTGTTGTTATTGTGGCATTAATATCACATCAGTTTGAAAAACAATGTAAAAAAAAAACATCAATTAATAAATATTGTGTTAATAAAGCCGCATACTTTTTTTGCTTTCTTGAGTAGCAGCTCCAAAGTGCAGGTGTTTCAGCCCAGTGATTTCTTGAGTAAGGCAGCTCCAAAGTGCAGGTGTTTCAGCCCAGTGCTTTCTTGAGTAAGGCAGCTCCAAAGTGCAGGTGTTTCAGCCCAGTGCTTTCTTGAGTAAGGCAGCTCCAAAGTGCAGGTGTTTCAGCCCAGTGATTTCTTGAGTAAGGCAGCTCCAAAGTGCAGGTGTTTCAGCCCAGTGCTTTCTTGAGTAAGGCAGCTCCAAAGTGCAGGTGTTTCAGCCCAGTGCTTTCTTGAGTAGCAGCTCCAAAGTGCAGGTGTTTCAGCCCAGTGCTTTCTTGAGTAGCAGCTCCAAAGTGCAGGTGTTTCAGCCCAGTGCTTTCTTGAGTAGCAGCTCCAAAGTGCAGGTGTTTCAGCCCAGTGCTTTCTTGAGTAAGGCAGCTCCAAAGTGCAGGTGTTTCAGCCCAGTGCTTTCTTGAGTAAGGCAGCTCCAAAGTGCAGGTGTTTCAGCCCAGTGCTTTCTTGAGTAGCAGCTCCAAAGTGCAGGTGTTTCAGCCCAGTGCTTTCTTGAGTAGCAGCTCCAAAGTGCAGGTGTTTCAGCCCAGTGCTTTCTTGAGTAGCAGCTCCAAAGTGCAGGTGTTTCAGCCCAGTGCTTTCTTGAGTAGCAGCTCCAAAGTGCAGGTGTTTCAGCCCAGTGCTTTCTTGAGTAGCAGCTCCAAAGTGCAGGTGTTTCAGCCCAGTGCTTTCTTGAGTAAGGCAGCTCCAAAGTGCAGGTGTTTCAGCCCAGTGCTTTCTTGAGTAGCAGCTCCAAAGTGCAGGTGTTTCAGCCCAGTGCTTTCTTGAGTAAGGCAGCTCCAAAGTGCAGGTGTTTCAGCCCAGTGCTTTCTTGAGTAGCAGCTCCAAAGTGCAGGTGTTTCAGCCCAGTGCTTTCTTGAGTAGCAGCTCCAAAGTGCAGGTGTTTCAGCCCAGTGCTTTCTTGAGTAAGGCAGCTCCAAAGTGCAGGTGTTTCAGCCCAGTGCTTTCTTGAGTAGCAGCTCCAAAGTGCAGGTGTTTCAGCCCAGTGCTTTCTTGAGTAGCAGCTCCAAAGTGCAGGTGTTTCAGCCCAGTGCTTTCTTGAGTAAGGCAGCTCCAAAGTGCAGGTGTTTCAGCCCAGTGCTTTCTTGAGTAGCAGCTCCAAAGTGCAGGTGTTTCAGCCCAGTGCTTTCTTGAGTAAGGCAGCTCCAAAGTGCAGGTGTTTCAGCCCAGTGCTTTCTTGAGTAGCAGCTCCAAAGTGCAGGTGTTTCAGCCCAGTGCTTTCTTGAGTAGCAGCTCCAAAGTGCAGGTGTTTCAGCCCAGTGCTTTCTGTGGTGGTGGAGCAGGCAGTGGAAAATACGGAGCGAAGGGGTTGTTCTCTAGTTGCAGACGTTTTACATGCCCCCAACCGATGGAGCGAAGGGGTTGGTTCTCTAGTTGCAGACGTTTTACATGCCCCCAACCGATGGAGCGAAGGGGTTGGTTCTCTAGTTGCAGACGTTTTACAGGCCCCCAACCGATGGAGCGAAGGGGTTGGTTCTCTAGTTGCAGACGTTTTACAGGCCCCCAACCGATGGAGCGAAGGGGTTGGTTCTCTAGTTGCAGACGTTTTACAGGCCCACAACCGATGGAGCGAAGGGGTTGCTTCTCTAGTTGCAGACGTTTTACAGGCCCACAACCGATGGAGCGAAGGGGTTGGTTCTCTAGTTGCAGATGTTTTACAGGCCCCCAACCGATGGAGCGAAGGGGTTGGTTCTCTAGTTGCAGACGTTTTACAGGCCCCCAACCGATGGAGCGAAGGGGTTGGTTCTCTAGTTGCAGACGTTTTACAGGCCCCCAACCGATGGAGCGAAGGGGTTGGTTCTCTAGTTGCAGACGTTTTACAGGACCCCAACTGATTGTTTTTTTGTCTGTTTATCTGCGTTATCTGTGTTGTATGTAACTTGTGTTTTTTACTATTACTATTTTTGTTCATAATGTTGCCGCTAACGTCTCTTATGACAGAAAATAACAGGACCTCGGTGACTCACCACGGCAGAATCATTTTTCTTCTTTCACCACTCTGACGAGCCCGAGGCGGAGGATATATGGCCCCGACTCCAGTGATCTGCTTGAAGAGGAGATGGAGAGAGGTCTGAGGGCGGGCTGCCTTCTGAAGAGTCGGATGCGATCGAAGAAAAAAAAAAACACTCCACCTCAATTCTGCTAGCAAATGTGCAATCTTTGGACAATAAAATGGACAAGTTATTGGGAAGATTAAACTAACAACGGGACATTAAAAACTGTAACATCTTATGCTTCACGGAGTCGTGGCTGAACTACGACAAAATCAACATTCAGCGGGCTGGTTATATGCTGCTGTACCGGAAGGTTAGAACAGCAGCGTCTAGTAAGACAAGGGGTGGAGGACTATGTATTTTTGTAAACAACAGCTGTCTAAGGAAGTCTCGAGCTATTGAATTATTACTATAGTTTCTCATGATAAGCTGTAGACCACACTATCTACCTAGAGAGTTTATCTGCATTTTTCGTAGCTGTTTACATACCACCACAGACTGAGGCTGGCACTAAGACCGCGTTGCCTGAAGTAGAGTTTCTCATGATAAGCTGCAGACCACATTACCTACCAAGAGAGTTTATCTATATTCCTTGTAGCCGTTCACATACCACCACAGTTAGAGGCTGGCACTAAGATAGCATTGAATGAGCTGTATTCTGCCATAAGCAAACAAGAAAATGCTCACCCAGAGGCAGCGCTCCTAGTAGCCAAGGACCTTAATGCAGGGAAACTTAAATCAGTTTTACCAAATTTCTATCAGCATGTTAAATGTGCAACCAGACAGAAAATAACTCTGGACCGTCTATACTCCACACACAGAGACTCATACAAAGCTCTCCCTCACCCTCCATTTGGCAAAATCTGACCATAATTCCATCCTCTTGATTCCTGCTTACAAGCAAAAATTGAAGAGGGAAGCACCAGTGACTCAGTCAATAAAAAAGTGGTCAGATGAAGGAGATGCTAAGCTACAGGACTGTTTTGCTAGCAAAGACTGGAATATGTTCCGGGATTCCTCCAATGGCATTGAGGAGTACACCACATCTGTCATTGGCTTCATCAATAAGTGCATAGATGATGTCGTCCCCACAGTGACCGTACGTACATACCCCAACCAGAAGCCATGGATTACAGGCAGCATCCGCACTGAGTGAAAGGCTAGAGCTGCCACTTTCAAGGAGCTGGACTCTAACCCGGAAGCTTATAAGAAATCCTGCTATGCCCTCTGATGAACCATCAAACAGGCAATATGTCAATATTGGCCAAAGGTCGAGTCATACAACACCGGCTCCGACACTCGTCGGATGTGGCAGGGCCTGCAAACCATTACAGACTGCAAAGGCAAGCACAGCCGAGAGCTGTCCAGTGACACGAGCCTACCGGACGAGCTAAACTACTTCTATGCTCGCTTCGGGGCAAATAACACTGAAAAATGCATGAGAGCACCAGCTGTACCGGAATACTTTTTTCACTACATTCCTAAAGAAAGTAATGTACTTTTTACTCTATACATTTTCCCTGACACCCAAAAGTTGCAGGACAGGAAAAGGGTCCAATTCATGCACTTATCAAGAGAACACATGGTCATCCCTACTGCCTCTGATCTGGTAGACACAAATGCATAATTTATATAGCAAGAAAATGGTGCTGTCTGCTTTGCGTAATATAAGGAATTTGAAGTGATTTATACTCAAACTTTTGATAGTTGAGTATATTTAGAACCAAATACTTTTAGACTTTTCTCATAATTGTAGACTTTTACTCAAGTAGTATTTTACTGGGTGACTTTCCCTTTTACTTGAGTACCTTTCTATTAAGGGATCTGAAGTTTTACTTAAGTATCACAATTGGGTACTTTTTCCACCACTGCCGTTTTATCATTTTGAAGTGTCATTCAGTCTTTCTGTTTAACTAAATACTCTGTTTTTCTTTGGCAGGAGAGAGACCAGCCTCTCACTTTGACAGCGGGAAGAGTCCTTCAGGGGAACCAGACCCAGAGACGGGTCCTTCAGGGGAACCAGACCCAGGGAAGAGTCTTTCAGGGGAACCAGACCCAGAGACGGGTCCTTCAGGGGAACCAGACCCAGAGACGGGTCCTTCAGGGGAACCAGACCCAAAGAAGAGTCCTTCAGGGGAACCAGACCCAGGGAAGAGTCTTTCAGGGGAACCAGACCCAGAGACGGGTCCTTCAGGGGAACCAGACCCAGGGAAGAGTCCTTCAGGGGAACCAGACCCAGAGACGGGTCCTTCAGAGGAACCAGACCCAGAGACATCCAAACCAGCAGGACGACACCACTGTTCCCTCTGTGGAAAGAGTTTTACTAAGCTACAGAACCTAAGAGTGCATGAGAGAACACACAGAGGAGAAAAGCCTTTCCACTGCTCTCAGTGTGGAAAGAGGTTTACCCGTTTAGAGAACCTGAAACAGCATGATAGAATACACAGAGGGGAGAAGCCCTACCATTGTTCCCATTGTGGAAAGCGCTTTAGGTCGTTAGGCACCCTGACAACGCATGAGAGAATACACACAGGAGAGATGCCTTACCACTGTTCCCACTGTGGAGAGAGTTTTAGGTGGTCAGGGAGCCTGAAAACACATGAAAGGACACACACACAAGAAAAGCCCTACCAATGCTCCCTGTGTGGAAAGAGATTTACAGAGTTAGGGTCCCTGAAAATACACAATAGAATACACACAGGAGAGAAGCCTTATTACTGCTCCCAATGTGGAATAAATTTTACCTGGTTGGCGAGCCTGAAAACACATGAGAGAATACATACAGGAGAAAGGTCTTACCACTGTTCCCACTGTGGAAAGAGCTTTAGTGGGTTAGTGAACCTGAAACGGCATGAGAGAGTGCACACAGGAGAGAAGCCATACCAATGCACCCTGTGTGGAAAGCATTTTACCCATTTGGGGAACCTAAAAGAGCATGAGAGGACACACACAGAAGAAAAGCCCTACCAATGCTCTCTGTGCGGAAAGAGTTTTACCAAGTTAGTTGGCCTGAATAAGCATGACCGGACACACACACGAGGAGATAAGACCTACCACTGCTCCCAGTGTGGAAAGACATTTACCCGGTTAAGGTACCTGAATGAACATGAAACAATACACACAAATACACTCGAGAAGAAGACATACCACTGCTCTCATTGTGGAAAGACATTTTCCCAGTCAGAGGACCTGAAAACACATGAGAGAATAGAGAGGCTGTGTTCTGACTTATGTTTTTGACTGAGAATTAGTGTTTTTATTTATGCCACATGAAAGCTTACTTAAAAATAGGTTTACAGTGAAAAGAGTCCTGCAGAGATGGTTGTCTGGAAGGTTCTCCCATCTCCACAGAGAAACACTGGGGCACTGTCAGAGTGACCATCGGGTTCTTGGTCACCTCCCTGACCAAGGCCCTTCTCCTCCGATTGGTCAGTTTGGCCGGGTGGCCAGCTGTAGGAAGAGTCTTGGTGGTTCCACACTTCTTCCATTGAAGAATGATTGAGGCCACTGTGGTCTTGGATACCTTCAATACTGCTGAAACGTTTTGGTTCCCTTCCCCAGATCTGTGCTTTGACACAATCCCTTTGGCCTCATGGCTTGTGTTTTTCACCGTCAACTTTAAGACCTTATATAGACAATCAAGTTGTAGAAACATCTCCAGGATGATCAATGGAAACAGGATGCATTTAAACTCAATGTTGAGTCTCATAGCAAAGGGGTCTGAATACTTACAGTACCAGTCAAAAGTTTGGACACACCTACTCGTTGCAGGGTTTTTGTTTATTTTTGACTATTTTCTACATTGTAGAATAATAGTGAAGACATCAAAACTATGAAATAACACATATGGAATCATGTAGTAACCAAAAAACTAAACTAATCAAGATATATTTTATATTTCAGATTCTTCAAAGTAGCCACCCTTTGCCTTGATGACAGCTTTGCACACTCTTGGTATTGTTGGTAGAGAGGTAGTTCTATAGTTGTATACAGCCAGACTGGAAGGGTTCATGTGGATTGTTGGTAGAGAGGTAGTTCTGTAGTTGTATCTAGCCAGACTAGAAGGGTTCATGTAGATTGTTGGTAGAGAGGTAGTTCTGTAGTTGTATCTAGCCAGACTGGAAGGGTTCATGTGGATTGTTGGTAGAGAGATTGTTCTTTGCATTTCGACTTTGAAATATATATTATATAATTGAATACAGTGAATTTCAAATGCCTCTTTGATTCTCTATTAGGTGTAGTCTATCCAAATATACATTTGTACAGAAAACCAGCATGACGTGTAATCTAGTAGACAGGACACTTCTTCAATAACAGCAGCTAGTCAACCACCTCGATAGCACGCAACTGACATTACATTGTCAAGACTGGCGTTGTGTGCACCATGCTCTACCAACTGAACTACAGGAAACTATTCTCACCTCATGTATCCTCGTGTATTCATATGTAGCTACAGGTCTGCATTAAACTATTCTAACAGTATATATTCCTAATGTACATATTCACATGTAGCTATAGGTCTGCATTCAGGTTAGTTATCATTGTTTTAGTTCACAATGGAGCCCCTAGTTCCACTCTTCATGCCCCTGATAACTCCTTTGTCCCACCTCCCACACATGCGGTGACCTCACCCATTACTACCAGCATGTCCAGAGATACAACCTCTCTCATCATCACCCAGTGCCTGGGCTTACCTCCGCTGTACCCGCACCCCACCATACCCCTGTCTGCGCATTGTGCCCTGAATATATTCTACCATGCCCAGAAACCTGCTCCTCTTATTCTCTGTCCCCAACGCTCTAGGCGACCAGTTTTGATAGCCTTTAGCCGCACCCTCATACTACTCCTTCTCTGTTCAGCGGGTGATGTGGAGGTAAACCCAGGCCCTGCATGTCCCCAGGCACCCTCATTTGTTGACTTCTGTGATCAAAAAAGCCTTGGTTTCATGCATGTCAACATCAGAAGCCTCCTCCCTAAGTTTGTTTTACTCACTGCTTTAGCACACTCTGCTAACCCTGATGTCCTTGCTGTGTCTGAATCCTGGCTCAGGAAGGCCACCAAAAATTCTGAGATTTCCATACCCAACTATAACATCTTCCGTCAAGATAGAACTGCCAAAGGGGGAGGAGTTGCAGTTTACTGCAGAGATAGCCTGCAAAGCAATGTCATACTTTCCAGGTCCATACCCAAACAGTTCGAACTAATTTAGAAAATTACTCTCTCACGGTTGCCGCCTGCTACCGACCCCCCTCAGCTCCCAGCTGTGCCCTGGACACCATTTGTGAATTGATCGCCCCCCATCTAGCTTCAGAGTTTGTTCTGTTAGGTGACCTAAACTGGGATATGCTTAACACCCCGCCAGTCCTACAATCTAAGCTAGATGCCCTCAATCTCACACAAATCATCAAGGAACCCACCAGGTACAACCCTAACTCTGTAAACAAGGGCACCCTCATAGACGTCATCCTGACCAACTGGCCCTCCAAATACACCTCCGCTGTCTTCAACCAGGATCTCAGCGATCACTGCCTCATTGCCTGTATCCGCTACGGAGCCGCAGTCAAACGACCACCCCTCATCACTGTCAAACGCTCCCTAAAACACTTCTGTGAGCAGGCCTTTCTAATCGACCTGGCCCGGGTATCCTGGAAGGACATTGACCTCATCCCGTCAGTTGAGGATGCCTGGTCATTCTTTAAAAGTAACTTCCTCACCATTTTAGATAAGCATGCTCCGTTCAAAAAATGCAGAACTAAGAACAGATACAGCCCTTGGTTCACCCCAGACCTGACTGCCCTCGACCAGCACAAAAACATCCTGTGGCGGACTGCAATAGCATCGAATAGTCCCCGTGATATGCAACTGTTCAGGGAAGTCCGGAACCAATACACGCAGTCAGTCAGGAAAGCTAAGGCCAGCTTCTTCAGGCAGAAGTTTGCATCCTGTAGCTCCAACTCCAAAAAGTTCTGGGACACCGTGAAGTCCATGGAGAACAAGAGCACCTCCTCCCAGCTGCCCACTGCACTGAGGCTAGATAACACGGTCACCACTGATAAATCCATGATTATCGAAAACTTCAATAAGCATTTCTCAACGGCTGGCCATGCCTTCCGCCTGGCTACTTCAACCTCGGCCAACAGCTCCGCCCCCCCCGCAGCTCCTCGCCCAAGCCTCTCCAGGTTCTCCTTTAACCAAATCCAGATAGCAGATGTTCTGAAAGAGCTGCAAAACCTGGACCCGTACAAATCAGCTGGGCTTGACAATCTGGACCCTCTATTTCTGAAACTATCTGCCACCATTGTCGCAACCCCTATTACCAGCCTGTTCAACCTCTCTTTCATATCGTCTGAGATCCCCAAGGATTGGAAAGCTGCCGCAGTCATCCCCCTCTTCAAAGGGGGAGACACCCTGGACCCAAACTGTCGCTGCCGGCACCCGCATGCCCGACTAGCATCACCACCCTGGATGGTTCCGACCTAGAATATGTGGACGTCTATAAGTACCTAGGTGTCTAGCTAGACTGCAAACTCTCCTTCCAGACTCATATCAAACATCTCCAATCGAAAATCAAATCAAGAGTCGGCTTTCTATTCCGCAACAAAGCCTCCTTCACTCACGCCGCCAAGCTTACCCTAGTAAAACTGACTATCCTACCGATCCTCGACTTCGGCGATGTCATCTACAAAATGGCTTCCAACACTCTACTCAGCAAACTGGATGCAGTCTATCACAGTGCCATCCGTTTTGTCACTAAAGCACCTTATACCACCCACCACTGCGACTTGTATGCTCTAGTCGGCTGGCCCTCGCTACATATTCGTCGCCAGACCCACTGGCTCCAGGTCATCTACAAGTCCATGCTAGGTAAAGCTCCGCCTTATCTCAGCTCACTGGTCACGATGGCAACACCCATCCGTAGCACGCGCTCCAGCAGGTGTATCTCACTGATCATCCCTAAAGCCAACACCTCATTTGGCCGCCTTTCGTTCCAGTACTCTGCTGCCTGTGACTGGAACGAATTGCAAAAATCGCTTAAGTTGGAGACTTTTATCTCCCTCACCAACTTCAAACATCAGCTATCTGAGCAGCTAACCGATCGCTGCAGCTGTACATAGTCTATTGGTAAATAGCCCACCCTTTTTCACCTACCTCATCCCCATACTGTTTTTATTTATTTACTTTTCTGCTCTTTTGCACACCAATATCTCTAACTGTACATGACCATCTGATCATTCATCACTCCAGTGTTAATCTGCAAAATTGTAATTATTTGCCTACCTCCTCATGCCTTTTGCACACATTGTATATAGACTCCCCCTTTGGTTTCTACTGTGTTATTGACTTGTTAATTGTTTACTCCATGTGTAACTCTTTGTTGTCTGCTCACACTGCTATGCTTTATCTTGGCCAGGTCGCAGTTGCAAATGAGAACTTGTTCTCAACTAGCCTACCTGGTTAAATAAAGGTGAAATAAAAAAATAAAAAATAAATCATGTACATATTCACATGTAGCTACAGGTCTGCTTTAAACTATTCTAACAGTATATATTCATAATCTACATGTTCACATGTAGCTACACGTCGGCATAGACGAAATTATTGGCTGTAAGAAGTCAGACAAAACATATTTGCTCATCTTTAAATGAATAAACAATGTAGTGAATATTTTTCTAAACTGCGTTACCCATTCCAGTCAGCTGACGGCGATATGCGACCTTCAGATTGTGACGTCATACCTAGTGGACCAAACGACACCGGAAGCTGTTTCAACAACACGGATACTGACTCATTCAAGCACCTCTTTAGCCTTGTAGCCAACATACAAACGAAAACATTAAAGCTCTTTAGACAATTTTTATGTATATTAATCTCCGTGTTTTTAACACAATACTCTTTACGTATCTACTATTTAACTTAAAGTAATTTGCTTGTTAAATGTACAAATGTGTTGATTATACCGAGTCTAGCACTAAGCTTATCGTTAATGCTAGCTAGCCCGACCATGAACTCACTGAACGACTACCCTCCTGTTAAAGAAGAGGCGGTCTGCTGGACGGAGAAAGAAGCTCTGGGGCTGAACATTGTCCTGAAAGAAGAGAAAGAACATTTTAGAGTGAAGGAGGAAGAGGAGGCTGTAACATTGAACAAAGAAGAGGATGATCTTTTGGGAGATGAAGGAAAGGAAGAGGAGACTGAAGATCTGATTAACACCAGTGAGTACGGTCTTAAAAACACAGCCAGAAACTCTGCAGTTGTTGAACTAATGTGTGGTTTTAAAGCCAAAGGGTCATTGCACCTCACCAGAACCCCAAATATAAGCTTGTAAAGCTCCGTTGTGTGTAAACAATACATGTAAACAAACACTGTATTTGACTCAACGGTTTTAAAACCATCATTTTGATCTGATGGTGGGTCCTTGCATCCACAGCTCTGTCTATGAATTAGAGATGTTCCATTTGTTCAAACCCTCAGCTACTCTCCCCTCTCTGGTTATTAGGACAGTGGAGATATAAAACGTTTAAGTACCAATAAGGAGTATGGTATTTATGGCTCTACCTTTCTCACTCATTATTATTCATGATTCATTCATGATTATCCCCCCCAAAAATGTTATTTATTTTATTTAACCAGGCAAGTCAGTAAAGAACAGATTATTTACAATGGCAGCCTACTGGGGAACAGTGGGTTGTTCAAGGGCAAAAGGGCGGGCAGAACAACAGATTTTTACCTTGTCAGCTCAGGGATTCGACCCAGCAACATTTCGGTTACTGGCCCAACTCTCTAACCACTAGGCTACCTACCGAACCCAGCAACATTTCAGTTACTGGCCCAACTCTCTAACCACTAGGCTACCTACCGAACCCAGCAACATTTCAGTTACTGGCCCAACTCTCTAACCACTAGGCTACCTACCGAACCCAGCAACATTTCAGTTACTGGCCCAACTCTCTAACCACTAGGCTACCTACCGAACCCAGCAACATTTCAGTTACTGGCCCAACTCTCTAACCACTAGGCTACCTACCGAACCCATCTAACGGCATCTAGTGGGCAAAACCCAAAGTGGGTAAATGTCAGTCAGGTGAAATTAAGATTGTAACAATGACACTCCATTATATATATATATATATATATATATATATATATATATATATATCATTATTTAGACGTATTGAGGGAAAATCAAGGACTGAAAAAAAATTCTGAGTAATACATTATTTAAATTCACGAGGTGATTAGGGGACTAAACCTGATAGTATAACAATAGTAGTAATCAATGTATTTTATACAACACTTTTCATCACAAAGACCATCTCAGACTGTAAAAACTAACAATGGTCTGTGATGGTCTTCCACAGCTTCCACAGCTTCAGATGATAAGGTGTTGTTCAGTCAGGCAGTTCAGAAAGGCTGGGCAGTAGTTTAAAAGGAGGGAGCAACGATGTCACAGAGGGGGCGGTGATGTCACAGAGGGGGCGGCGATGTCACAGGGGGGGTGGCGATGTCACGGGGAGCGGCGATGTCACAGGGGGAGCGGCGATGTCACAGAAGGAGCAGCGATGTCACAGAGGGGGCAGCGATGTCACAGAGGGGGCAGCGATGTCACAGAGGGAGCAGCGATGTCACAGAGGGGGCAGCGATGTCACAGGGGGGGTAGCGATGTCACAGGGGGGGTAGCGATGTCACAGGGGGGGCAGCGATGTCACAGGGGGAGCAGCGATGTCACAGGGGAGCAGCGATGTCACAGAGGGAGCAAGTTTTATCATGTAGACGTTTTCTTCAGGTCTCTATTAAGTACTTAACTAAATAATCTGTTTGTCTTTGGCAGGAGAGAGACCAGACTTTCACTCTGACAGCGGAAAGAGTCCTTCAGTGGGACCAGACCCAGTGACACCCAAACCAGGGAGACGACACAACTGCTCCCAATGTGAAATGAGATTCTCCCTATCAGGGGACCTAAAACGGCATAAGAAAAAACACACAGGAGAAAAGCCTTTCCAATGTTCCCAGTGTGGAAAGAGTTTTACCTGTTTAGGGAATCTAAATCGGCATGAGAAGATACACTCAGGGGAAAAGCCGTTCCAATGTTCCCAGTGTGAAAAGAGTTTTGCCTGGTTAAGGAGCCTGAAGAAGCATGAGAAGATACACGCAGGGGGAAAGCCTTTCCAATACCAAGGGACCAGCCAACCTTTTGATACAGGATGCAGTGGTGAGTATCAGAACCAGTGATAAAACAAGTGGTGCTGTATGGTAGATGGCATCCAAATGTTTAAGGGTAGTGACTGCCGCATTCTGGGAAACGGTGTCACCATAATCAAGAACTGTCAGGAACAGTTGACTGTACAATCTGATTTCTGCTGTTTAGGGAGAGGCAAGATAAAAAATAAAAAAAGAGGAATAACAAAAAAATTTTTAGTTTAAAGTTTAAATCCTTAAATCTTTTTAACTATCTCATCCATATGTAAAAAACACTTCTTTTTTTAAAAACATGAATTCTTTGTCAATCCAAATGCCCAGATATTTATAGGAACCCGATCGATGGAAAAACCATCCATTGAATAAATATATAGTCCATCTGAAACATCCTGGACTACAGAACAACATGTATTTAGTCTTGTCCACATTACAGTACAAGTTTTAAACCAACCAGGGCGTTCTGTTAGGTAACAAGGTCAGATAGCAGCTCTATAACATAGGCTGGCCAACAGTTGGGGCAATGGCAAGTTGAAGTTGGAAGTTTACATACACCTTAGCCAAATACATTTAAACTCAGTTTTTCACAATTCTTGACGTTTAATCCTAGTAAGAATTCCCTGTTTTGGGTCAGTTAGGATCAACACTTTATTTTTAAGAATGTGAAATGTCAGAATTATAGTAGAGAGAATGATTTATTTGAGCTTTTATTTCTTTCATCACATTCCCAGTGGGTCAGAAGTTTACATACACTCAATTAGTATTCGGTAGCATTGCCTTTAAATTGTTTAAATTCGGTCAAACTTTTTGGGTAGCCTTCCACAAGCTTCGCACAATAGGTTGGGTGAATTTTGGCCCATTCCTCCTGACAGAGCTGGTGTAACTGAGTCGGGTTTGTAGGCCTCCTTGCTCGCTCACGCTTTATCAGTTCTGCCCACAAATTTTCAATGGAATTGAGGTCAGGGCTTTGTGATGGCCACTCCAATACCTTGACTTTGTTGTCTTTAAGCCATTTTGCCACAACTTTGGAAGTATGCTTGGGGTAATTGTCCATTTGGAAGACCCATTTGCGACCAAGCTTTAACTTCCTGACTGATATCTTGATATCTTTTTCTTTCCTCATGATGTCATCTATTTTGTGAAGTGCACCAGTCCCTCCTGCCGCAAAGCACCCCCACAACATGATGCTACCACCCCCGTGCTTCACGGTTGGGATGGTATTCTTCGGCTTGCAAGCATCCCCCTTATCCGTCCAAACATAACGATGGTCATTATGGCCAAACAGTTTTATTTTTGTTTCATCAGAGCAGAGGACATTTCTCCAAAATGTACGATCTTTGTCCCCATGTGTAGTTGCAAACCGTAGTCTGGCTTTTTTATGGTGGTTTTGGAGCAGTGGCTTCTTCCTTGCTGAGCAGCCTTTCAGGTTATGTTGATATAGGACTCGTTTTACTGTGGATATAGATACTTTTGTACCGGTTTCCTCCAGCATCTTCACAAGGTCCTTTGCTGTTGTTTTGGGATTGATTTGCACTTTTTGCACCAAAGTACGTTCATCTCTAGGAGACAGAACGTGTCTCCTTCCTGAGAAGTATGACGGCTGTGTGGTCCCTTGGTGTTTATACTTACGTACTAATGTTTGTACAGATGAACGTGGTACCTTCAGGTGTTTGGAAATTGCTCCCAAGAATGAACCAGACTTGTGGAGGTCCACAATTTTTTTCTGAGGTCTTGGCTGATTTCTTTTGATTTTCCCATGATGTCAAGCAAAGAGGCACTGAGTTTGAAGGCAGGCCTTAAAATACATCCACATGTACACCTCCAATTGACTCAAATGATGTCAATTAGCTTACCAGAAGCTTCTAAAGCCATGACATCATTTTCTGTGATTTTTCAAGCTGTTTAAAGGCACAGTCAACTGTGAACTTCTGTAAACTTCTGACCCACTGGAATTGTGATACATTGAATTATAAGTGAAATAATCTGTCTGTAAACATTTGTTGGGAAAAAATGACTTGGGTCATGCACGAAGTAGATGTCCTAACCGACTTGCCAAAACTATAGTTTGTTAACAAGGAATGTGTGGAGTGGTTGAAAAAACTAGTTTTAATGACTCCAACCTAAATGAATGTAAAACTTCCCGACTTCAACTGTAGGTGTCGTCTGCATACAGGTGACTATACAAGTTACAACAGATGGACCAGTGTTATTTACTGTAGGTCTGCATACAGATGACTATACAAGTTACAACAGATGGACCAGTGTTATTTACTGTAGGTCTGCATACAGGTGACTATACAACAGATGGACCAGTGTTATTTACTGTAGGTCTGCATACAGGTGACTATACAACAGATGGACCAGTGTTATTTACTGTAGGTCTGCATACAGGTGACTATACAACAGATGGACCAGTGTTATTTACTGTCGTAAAGTATTCAGATCCCTCGACTTTTTTCACACATTTTGTTACGTTTCAGCCTTGTTCTAAACATGGATTAAATTAAATGTTTTTCCTCATCAATCTACACACAATACCCCATAATGACATCACAATACCCCCATAATGACATCACAATACCCCATAATGACATCACAATGACATCACAATACCCCATAATGACATCACAATACCCCATAATGACATCTCAATACCCCACAATGACAAAGACAAAACCCGTTTATTTATTTTTTAATGTTTGCAAATGTATAAAAAAATAACAATAATAATGATCCAGGCCTATTTCAGTCAACCTTTTGAATGAAAATGTGATGGTCAACAGTGTTGAAGGCCTTGGAAATGTCTGGAAATAAGGCAGCACAATGATGTCTGTGATCTAAGCCTGTGCTGCCCAACCCTCTTCCTGGAGATCTACTGTCCTGTAGGTTTTCAGCCCAACCCTCTTCCTGGAGATCTACTGTCCTGTAGGTTTTCAGCCCAACCCTCTTCCTGGAGATCTACTGTCCTGTAGGTTCAGCCCAACCCTCTTCCTGGAGATCTACTGTCTTGTAGGTTCAGCCCAACCCTCTTCCTGGAGATCTACTGTCCTGTAGGTTCAGCCCAACCCTCTTCCTGGAGATATACTGTCCTGTAGGTTCAGCCCAACCCTCTTCCTGGAGATATACTGTCCTGTAGGTTCAGCCCAACCCTCTTCCTGGAGATCTACTGTCCTGTAGGTTTTCAGTCCAACCCTCTTCCTGGAGATCTACTGTCCTGTAGGTTCAGTCCAATCCTCTTCCTGGAGATCTACTGTCCTGTGGGTTTTCAGCCCAACCCTCTTCCTGGAGATCTACTGTCCTGTGTTAAAGCCACCAAGTCGTTTTAACACCAGAACCACTGGGCCACAAGGGGACCCCTCCTTCAAGTTAATGGGCAGTCATTCTGTTAGTGGGCATTTCTCCTTTGCCAAGATAATTCATCTACCTGGCAGTCTTGGTGAGGGTCTTCCACAGCTTCAGATGATAAGGTGTTGTTCAGTCAGGCAGTTCAGAAAGGCTGGGCAGTAGTTTAAAAGGAGGGAGCAGCGATGTCACAGAAGGGAGCAGCGACGTCACAGAGGGGGCAGCGATGTCACAGAAGGGAGCAGCGATGTCACAGAGGGGGCAGCGATGTCACAGAGGGAGCAGCGATGTCACAGGAGGAAGCAACGATGTCACAGAGGGAGCAGAGATGTCACAGAGGGAGCAGCGATGTCACAGAGGGAGCAGCGATGTCACAGAGGGAGCAGCAACGATGTCACAGAGGGAGCAGCAACGATGTCACAGAGGGAGCAGCGTCAGTCAGTTACTCAGACCGGAGCTCTTCACCAGGCTCCTCCTCTAACATGGAGCCAGTTTTATCATGTAGAAGTTTTATTCAGGTCTCTATTAAGTATTTAACTAAATCATCTGTTTGTCTTTGGCAGGAGAGAGACCAGACTCTCACTCTGACAGCGGGAAGAGTCCTTCAGGGGAACCAGACCCAGTGACACCCAAACCAGCGAGACGACACCACTGCTCATACTGTGGAAAAAGTTTTACCCGATTACTACACCTGAAATCACATGAGAGAATACATACAGGAGAAAAGCCCAACCACTGTTCCCAGTGTGAAAAGAGTTTTAGGTGGTTAACGACTCTGAAACTCCATGAGAGAACACACACACACGAAAAGCTCTACCGCTGCTCCCTGTGTGGAATGAGTTTTACCAAGTTAGGGGCCCTGAATGTGCATGACAGGACACACATAGGAGGGGATAAGCCCTACCGCTGCTCCCTGTGTGGACAGAGATTTAACCGGTTAAGACATCTGAATAAGCATGAAAGAATACATACACAGGAGGAGAAGACATACCACTGCTCTCAGTGTGGAAAGACATTTTCCCAGTCAGAGGACCTGAAAACACATGAGAGAATAGAGAGGCTGTGTTCTGACTTGTGTTTTTGACCTGACAATTAATTTTTATTATTTTTTCCTGCCAAATGAAATCATTATTGAAATAGACCTACTTTTTTGTCTTAGTTTTCATCTGGAGACTGACATGACTCTCCTGTGAGGATCCAAGGGTTTCTAACATACTCTGTTACACGGAATCATGGCTCTCTCTCCAGATATACTGTTGCCATGACTCCGGTGAGGATCCGAGGATCAGGTTACAGTGGATCAGCATTCAATAGAGGGAGGTAGGGATATGGGGTTTTTATGACACCTCACCATCGATTGGTAGGCAGCAGACTATTACAGTGGATCAGCGTCCAATAGAGGGAGGGAGGGATATGGGGGTTTTATGACACCTCACCATCGATTGGTAGGCAGCAGACTATTACAGTGGATCAGCGTCCAATAGAGGGAGGGAGGGATATGGGGGTTTTATGACACCTCACCATCGATTGGTAGGCAGCAGACTATTACAGTGGATCAGCGTCCAATAGAGGGATGGAGGGATATGGGGGTTTTATGACACCTCACCATCGATTGTAAATTATAGGCAGCAGACTATTCCTTTTGGGGTCTAATTTGGGCGACTGGAATGTCTCTTTGTTACCGAGACGACCCAAAAACTTCAACATCAAACAATGGACACCGGGACAATATATTCCAACATCCGAATGTTGGGAACGATGAGAGATGGAATATGGAAAATGTAATGTCTATTTTGTGATGTCATTAAAATAGTTATAAATAGGTTTTAATGAAAGCATTAACTTCAAGAGCTTTTACTCTGTGTATATCAGGTTTACATTCTTTACGTTGTGTAGAAAATATCAAGGATAAAGAGAATGTTTTTGTGACGATAGGATTGTGATTTTAGTACTCTAACGAGATAGTAATTCTGATACCTTGCCTCGTAACTAGCCACGCCCCAGGGAGCCCGGAGAACGGGTCAGAATGACGAAAAATTCCTCCGTTTTACACGAGGGTATAAAAACATGGAGTTAAGAATGATCACGAGCTGTAGCTGAGGTCTACGATTAGTCATGACCCCCCCCCCCCAGCGCAAAACGCAACACACGAAGAAGACAATGGAACCTCTTAACAATCAATGCTACGGTTAATTAGCTGTTCTTAGTGTCCTCAGGACACCACTCTGGGATCACCGACATGGCTGATTAGCCGTCCTCAGGACACCACTCTTCCAGAATGAGTGCAAAGTAATCAGACAACTAAGAAGAAGGACATTGTGACATTTTGTGGACAAATCAGAGCCTTACACCTGAGAATGACCGGAGAAGGCCAGCCGAAATAAGAAGCAACCTCCTCATCAAGTGGGAACCCGGCCCACGAAGGGCCCAACAGAGAGCCCAACTGAACCCTCCTCATCAAGCGGGAACCCGGCCCACGAAGGGCCCAACAGTGGTACCCGACAGACCTTCAGCGCGTAAATACATGAGTTATTTCTTACCCAGAATAGCGGCAGTTTGGGGCAAGGTATTAAGGGCTATACTGTGGGCGTAGTTCCCAAATGTATCCAAGTGTTGCGTCTCTTTCTTTCTCTAACTCTCCATCTTGTAACAAGTGTCATATTGTGTTAGTCCGCTAGGGACTTGTTGTCGTCGTATTAAGTATCCAATCAATAACCTATACCATGTTTGTGTATCCTATGTTATCATTTAGTTTGTTAGTAAATAAATAATCAAATTAATTTGTGTGGTACGGAAATGGTCAGTGAGACTTGGGTTTGTACCGATTTCAAGAAGTCAATGACGTTCACAATGATACTGATACGAGGAAATGATTAAATGAGTTACTGTTATGATATCTATATATTCTTGAGATAATTCGGGAGACGGTAACTCATTGTGTGACTAGCAATCCCGGATCCGGGAGAGTAATCATCGCTTCAAACGAATTAGCATAACGCAGCGGACATAAATACCCCTAGAAAATGTTCCTATTCATGAAAATCACAAATGAAATATATTGGGACACAGCTTAGCCTTTTGTTAATCACACTGTCATCTCAGATTTTCAAAATATGCGTTACAGCCAACGCTAGACAAGCATTTGTGTAAGTTTATCATGGCATAATGCTATGCTAGGCTCTGCTGGCAGCAGGCAACATTTTCACGAAAATAAGAAAAACAATCAAATGAAATAATTTACCTTTGAAGAACTTCGGATGTTTTCACTCAGGAGACTCCCAGTTAGATAGCAAATGTTCCTTTTTTCCCAAAATATTATTTTTGTAGGTGAAATAGCTCCCATGCTTGGCTGAGAAATCGACCGGAAAATGCTATCACTACAACGCCAAACGTTTTTTCCAAATTGGCTCCATAATATCGACAGAAACATGGCAAACGTTGTTTAGAATCAATCCTCAAGGTGTTTTTAACATACATATTCGATAATATATCCGTCGAGGCAATTGGTTTCTCATAAGAAGCGATTGGAAAAATGGCTACCTCAGGATTTTACGCCAGATTTTCTGCGGGAGACATCAGGTGACCACTTGCTAAATGTGGTCCCTTACGGCTATTCTTCAACAGAAATGCGTAAAAAGACGTCACAATGCTGTAGACACCTTGGGGAATACGTAGAAAACGTAAGCTCATTCGTAGCTCATTCACAGCCATATAAGGAGTCATTGGCATGAGGCGGTTTTAAAAAATGCGGCACTTCCTGATTGGATTTTTATCTGGGTTTCGCCTGTAACATCAGTTCTGCTGCACTCACAGACAATATCTTTGCAGATTTGGAAACGTCAGTGTTTTCTATCCAAAGCTGTCAATTATATGCATAGTCGAGCATCTTTTCGTGACAAAATATCTTGTTTAAAACGGGAACGTTTTTCATCCAAAAAATGTAATATCGCCCCCTAGTCGTAAAAGGTTATTAAACAACTGTTCCCGTGGTGCCCCAAATTCCTAATGAGTTAATTGTTTCATGATTAATATAATTGAGTATCAATTCAATATAGTTTGATCAAATAAATAACAGTCATCAGATTAATGATAGTAACGTCACGGCAAATGATGAATACAAAACAATGCGTTTTGATTATGAACTCTAATGCGTTGGCATACAAGTATAAACCCTCTGTTGTTCATTATATTCTGGGGATATTGCTCTCTATATATAGATGAATGGAGTTTTTGCATTTCTTGATTCTAACCTTTAAACCTCTTGAATTTAATGTTTGACACAGTATACTGCAGTTATATTTCACCCTGACTGCCATTTTGTTTCGCGAGGGGCAGTCATGAAGTCATACAATGCCTTCGGAAAGTATTCAGACCCCCAAGGCATTTTTCCACATTTTGTTACCTTACAACCTTAGAGTATACCTATTTATCACCTCTTCAGCCCAGAGAGAGTATACATATTTATCACCTCTTCAACCCAGAGAGAGAGTATACCTATGTATCACCTCTTCAACCCAGAGAGAGAGAGTATACCTATTTATCACCTCTTCAACCCAGAGAGACAGAGTATACCTATTTATCACCTCTTCAACCCAGAGAGAGAGAGAGAGAGAGTATACCTATGTATCACCTCTTCAACCCAGAGAGAGAGAGTATACCTATTTATCACCTCTTCAACCCAGAGAGAGAGAGTATACCTATGTATCACCTCTTCAACCCAGAGAGAGAGTATACCTAATTATCACCTCTTCAACCCAGAGAGAGAGAGTATACCTATTTATCACCTCTTCAACCCAGAGAGAGAGTATACCTATGTATCACCTCTTCAACCCAGAGAGAGAGAGTATACCTATTTATCACCTCTTCAACCCAGAGAGAGAGAGTATACCTATTTATCACCTCTTCAACCCAGAGAGAGTATACCTATTTATCACCTCTTCAACCCAGAGAGAGAGAGAGTATACCTATTTATCGCCTCTTCAATCCAGAGAGAGAGAGTATATCTATTTATCACCTCTTCAACCCAGAGAGAGAGAGAGAGAGAGAGAGTATACCTATGTATCACCTCTTCAACCCAGAGAGAGAGTATACCTATGTATCACCTCTTCAACCCAGAGAGAGAGAGAGTATACCTATTTATCACCTCTACAACCCAGAGAGAGAGAGAGAGAGAGAGAGTATACCTATTTATCACCTCTTCAACCCAGAGAGAGAGTATACCTATTTATCACCTCATCAACCCAGAGAGAGAGTATACCTATTTATCACCTCTTCAACCCAGAGAGTATACCTATTTATCACCTCTTCAACCCAGAGAGAGAGTATACCTATTTATCACCTCATCAACCCAGAGAGAGAGAGAGTATACCTATTTATCACCTCTTCAGACTAGAAGGGTTCATGCAGATTCTTGGTAGATAGGTAGTTTGAGGGTCAAGGAGCTATTGAAATTTGAAAGTTTACAAAATTCACGTAAAATCGTGTGAGATTAGAATTTTTTTACTAGGCCAGTCAGTTAAGAACAAATTCTTATTTTCAATAGCGGCCTAGGAACAGTGGGTGTGTGTTCAGGGGCAGAACGACAGATTTTGTACCTTGTCAGCTTGGGGATTTGAACTTGCAACCTTTCGGTTACTAGTCCAATGCTCTAACCACTAGGCTACCCTGCCGCCCCAATTGACCAACTAAAGGGTGTGCAATGTGTAGGCCCATTGAAGGGACATTCTGAACCTTGTTTGAAGTCACTAGGTCACATGACCAAGGCAATATTTAATTGTTTAAAAAAATATACAGTGGGGCAAAAAAAGTATTTAGTCAGCCACCAATTGTGCAAGTTCTCCCACTTAAAAAGATGAGATAGGCCTGTAATTTTCATCATAGGTACACTTCAACTATGATAGACAAAAGGTGGAAAAAAATCCAGAAAATCACTGTAGGATTTTTTATGAATTTATTTGCAAATTATGGTGGAAAATAAGTATTTGGACAATAACAAAAGTTTATCACAATACTTTGTTATATACCCTTTGTTGGCAATGACAGAGGTCGTTGTTGTATGAAAATAGGATGCTGTTGTTTTGATAACAACATTGATAAATTGTTGACTTAAAAAAACATTCACCATCTCATGAATCTTACCATCAGTATTTTTCCACCATGTCAGATTGTAAAATGTGCTGATTGTAAAAAAAAAGGATTTAATTAATGGAACATATTTCTGTCTGAATGGAAATAAAATGTGGAAAGCCTGCACCATTGTTGGACAATCATTATATACATCTACATATAGAGGGCTTTGCGTTTGCTCCACAAATCACCTAGCAACCGCACCAGGCGCCATGTTGGATGTTGTTATTCGTCTTTAAGGCGACGCTGCCGAGTGTGACGTCTAATCTAGTGGACGGGCCGCTTCTTTATTAACAACAGCTTGTTGAGCTATCTCGGTAGCTTGCTAGGCAACATAGCCGAAACATTGGAGCTCTTTAGACGCGTTCAGTGTATATTTTTCTGTGTTTTAAAACATACTTCTTTCGTATAGCTAGTTGCCCCATTTAATTTCATATGTACGTTGTAAATCGGGTAGCTAGCTGGCTGGATAAATTAGATTAGCTCCAGGCTAGTCGTTAATGCTAACCCGCTAGCTAGCTAACATCCCAGACCATGAGTTCACTAAGCTACTCTCCTCCTGTTAAAGAAGAGGAGGTCTGCTGGACGGAGAAAGAAGCTCTGGGGATGAACATTGTCATGAAAGAAGAAGAGGATGTTAAAGTAAAAGGAGAGGAAGAAGCTTTCAGAATGAAAAAGGAGGAAGAGGAGGCTATCAGTATCACATTGAAAGAAGAGGATGATGTTACAGTGAAAGAAGAGGGAGAACATTTTAGAGTGGAAGATGAAGAGGGGATAGAGACTGTCACATTGAAAGAGGAGGATGATGTTACAGTGAAAGAAGAGGGAGAACATTTTAGAGTGGAAGATGAAGAGGGGATAGAGATTGTCACAGTGGAAGAAGAGAAAGAACCCTTTGTAGTGGCAGAGGAGGCTATCTTAAGAAAAGAGGAGGAAGAAGTTTTGGGAGATGAAGAGGAAGGAGAGGAGACTGAAGATCTGATTAACACCAGTGAGTACCGTCTTAAAAGCAGGGCCACAAACTGCCCTTATTGAATTAATATATCGTTTTAATATCTGGCTCTGGGCCTCGCCATTGATTCTTGGAGAATACAATTTATAAATGTCCACTGAACTCCGAACCCAAAATATAAGCTTGTTTTACTCCTTTGTTTGTGAACAATGTAATTGTAAAATAACACTGTATATCCTCAAAACATGGAGGCACTGAGACACTGACCACAACCACAAAGATACTGACCACAACTACTGACTACCACAGAATTCACCTACTGACTACAGATACTGACCACAACTACTGACTACCACAGACCACACCTACCTATAACCAGTCACTACCACTACTATAACCAGTCACTACCACTACTATAACCAGTCACTACCACTACTATAACCAGACACTACCACTACTATAACCAGACACTACCACTACTATAACCAGACACTACCACTACTATAACCAGTCACTACCACTACTATAACCAGTCACTACCACTACTATAACCAGACACTACCACTACTATAACCAGTCACTACCACTACTACTGCAGACACTACCACTACTATAACCAGTTACTACCATTACTATAACCAGTCACTACCACTACTATAACCAGTCACTACCACTACTATAACCAGTCACTACCACTACTATAACCAGTCACTACCACTACTATAACCAGTCACAACCACTACTATAACCAGTCACTACCACTACTATAACCAGACACTACCACTACTATAACCAGTCACTACCACTACTACTGCAGACACTACCACTACTATAACCAGTCACTACCACTACTATAACCAGTCACTACCACTACTATAACCAGTCACTACCACTACTACTGCAGACACTACCACTACTATAACCAGTCACTACCACTACTATAACCAGTCACTACCACTGCTATAACCAGTCACTACCACTACTATAACCAGTCACTACCACTACTATAACTACCACTACCACTACTATAACCAGTCACTACCACTACTATAACCAGTCACTACCACTACTATAACCAGACACCAGTCGCTGCGGTTGTGGGCGGTGCAGCTGCGGTTGTGGGCGGTGCAGCTGCGGTTGTGGGCGGAGCCCTGCGGTTGTGGGCGGTGCCCTGCTGTTGTGGGTGGTGCAGCTGCCGTACCAGGTGGTGATACAGCTCGAATGCCCAACACCCATTGAATATGGCCGCTGTCAGTAAATGTTGGCAAAGAAGCATAATTGAAGTCGTAAAATGTCTAACTAGTTGTGTGTTATGCTAACTAGCTAGCAAGAGGTTGCATAGCAACAGCATCAACTTCCGATAGACGGGAAAAGCTCTAGTACGCTAATCTGAAAGGAAACAATTAGTTTAGAGTATCCTAAAATGAACTAATAGTATATACTCAAGTATGTAGTTACAGTATACTACAAATAACTAATAGTATGTAGTATATACTCATTAAGTATGTAGTTACAGTCTACTACAAATAACTAATAGTATGTAGTATATACTCATTATGTAGTTACAGTATACTACAATTAACTAATAGTATGTAGTATATACTCATTAAGTATGTAGTTACAGTCTACTACAAATAACTAATAGTATGTAGTATATACTCATTATGTAGTTACAGTATACTACAATTAACTAATAGTATGTAGTATATACTCATTATGTAGTTACAGTATACTACAATTAACTAATAGTATGTAGTATATACTCATTAAGTATGTAGTTAGTCTACTACAAATACCTAATAGTATGTAGTATATACTCATTAAGTATGTAGTTAGTCTATATACTACTAATAGTATGTAGTATATACTCATTATGTAGTTACAGTATACTACAATTAACTAATAGTATGTAGTATATACTCATTAAGTATGTAGTTAGTCTACTACAAATACCTAATAGTATGTAGTATATACTCATTAAGTATGTAGTTAGTCTCCTACAATTAACTAATAGTATGTAGTATATACTCATTAAGTATGTAGTTACAGTATACAACAAATACCTAATAGTATGTAGTATATACTCATTAAGTATGTAGTTACAGTCTACTACAATTAACTAATAGTATGTAGTATATACTCATTAAGTATGTACAATTAACTACAATTAACTAAGAGTATGTAGTATATACTCATTAAGTATGTAGTTACAGTCTACTACAATTAACTAATAGTATGTAGTATATACTCATTATGTAGTTACAGTATACTACAAATAACTAATAGTATGTAGTATATACTCATTAAGTATGTAGTTACAGTATACTACAAATAACTAATAGTATGTAGTATATACTCATTAAGTATGTCGTTACAGTCTACTACAATTAACTAATAGTATGTCGTATATACTCATTATGTATGTCGTTACAGTATGTTAACATGGGTATTCAAACACAGCTATTGTATAATATTCTGCAATGTATTTGTAATGCCATTATATTAAAGGCGAAACATACCTACATTCAATAACATTTATAAATAGTTTGAAACCAAGCTAAGGTGGCAGAATACTGTATCCTATACTGACTAGTCTAATACATGTATCCTATACTGACTAGTCTATTTATCCATTAGGTCTAATACATGTATCCTATACTGACTAGTCTAATACATGTATCCTATACTGACTAGTCTATTTATCCATTAGGTCTAATACATGCTTCACAATAGTCAAGTTGAATAGTGTTTTTATTGGCCTACAAAGCACTAGTTCAGGGGAACCAGACCCAGTGACACTATTTTATTGGGGGATCTAGTCTGGATTAAAACTCATAGGAAGACCGTTTTATCATTTGGAGATTTCATTCAGGTCTCTCTGTTTAACTAAAATAATCTGTTTGTCTTTGGCAGGAGAGAGACCAGACTCCCACTCTGACAGCAGGAAGAGTCCTTCAGGGGAACCAGACCCAGTGACACCCAAACCAGCGAGACCACACCACTGCTCCCACTGTGGAAAGAGTTTTAGTTGGTTAGGGTACCTAAAACAGCACGAGAGAAAACACACAGGAGAAAAGCCTTTCCAATGTTCCCAGTGTGGAAAGAGATTTACCTGGTTAGGAAGCCTAAGGGAGCATAAGAGAATACACTCTGGAGAGAAACCGTTCCACTGTTCCCAGTGTGGAATGACTTTCGCCTGGTTAGGGAGCCTGAAAACCCATGAGAGTTCACACACAGGGGAAAAACCTTTCCAATGTTCCCAGTGTGGAAAGCGTTTTACCCAGTTAGGGAGGCTGAAGGAGCATGAGAAGATACACACAGGGGAAAAGCCTTTCCAATGCTCCCTGTGCGGAAAGAGTTTTACCAAGTTAGGGGCTCTGAAGGAGCATGAGAAGATACACACAAGGGGAAAGCCTTTCCAATGCTCCCTTTGTGGAAAGAATTTTACCCGCTTAGGGAACCTAAAAGAGCATGAGACAAAACACACACAAGAAAAGCCCTACCAATGCTCCCTGTGCGGAAAGAGTTTTACCAAGTTAGGGGCCCTGAATAGGCATGACAGGACACACACAGGAGGGGATAAGACGTACTACTGCTCCCTGTGTGGAAAGACATTTAACCGATTAAGACATCTGAATAAGCATGAAAGAATACATAGACAGGAGGAGAAGACATACCACTGCTCTCAGTGTGGAAAGACATTTTCTCAGTCAGAGGACCTGAAATCACATGAGAGAATAGAGAGACTGTGTTCCGACTTAAGTTTTTGACTGAGAATTTGTGTTTTTGTTCATGCCAAATGAAATCATTTTGTTTATATGAAATCATAAAAAATATGCCAACTTAAAAATAAAAAAAAGTGTATCTGGAGACCTGATCTAAAATCAGATTAAACACTATTTGTATTTTGTTTTGATTATGAACTTTAATGGATACAACTATAAACACTCTGTTGTTCATTATAATTGGGGGATATTATTATATAGATTAATGGAGTTTTGGATTTCTTGATTCTAACCTTAAACCTCTGGGATTTGATGTGATCTGGCTTTTCACTAAATTAATTTGATTGAATACATGATTTAGTTATTGCACCATGTAAATTATGGAATAAATTAATAGAATGAGCATTTCTTGATTTTGAACATTGAAACCTCTTGAATTGAGTCGTTTTTTTCATTGAGTTAATATGTTTACTAGTCGTCAAGATAAAGGACGATGAAAATGTGATGGCGTTTTTATAACAACATTGATGAGTTGTTGACATGAAAAACATGAATGTTCCCATCCACTATGTAGAAGCAGTATAGAGCTAGTTGTTAATTTGATATTATCTGTTGACTGAATGAATCAGAATTGGCATAGAATACAGATGTGTAGTAGATGTGAAGTTTATATACAAATTCTCACTCATCAAAAGTTCATTGATGAACCAAAGCTTCTCTTTGTAAGTCTCAATATAATATTAAACTTTTGAAAGAAACTTTGTCTGAAAATCAAATATTTTCCTCAACTGAGTTACCCACTCCAGACAAAAGATGGCGATGTTCCTAGCGTGACGTATAATCTAGTGGACGGGACGCTTCTTTGTCTTTATTTAGTACCAATACTCCCTTTACCCTGTCTAACTAGTACCAATACTCCCGTTACCCTGTCTAACTAGTACCAATACTCCCGTTACCCTGTCTAACTAGTACCAATACTCCCTTTACCCTGTCTAACTAGTACCAATACTCCCTTTACCCTGTCTAACTAGTACCAATACTCCCATTACCCTGTCTAACTAGTACCAATACTCCCTTTACCCTGTCTAACTAGTACCAATACTCCCTTTACCCTGTCTAACTAGTACCAATACTCCCTTTACCCTGTCTAACTAGTACCAATACTCCCTTTACCCTGTCTAACTAGTACCAATACTCCCGTTACCCTGTCTAACTAGTACCAATACTCCCGTTACCCTGTCTAACTAGTACCAATACTCCCGTTACCCTGTCTAACTAGTACCAATACTCCCGTTACCCTGTCTAACTAGTACCAATACTCCCGTTACCCTGTCTAACTAGTACC
Source organism: Oncorhynchus kisutch (assembly GCF_002021735.2). Classification (NCBI taxonomy): domain Eukaryota; kingdom Metazoa; phylum Chordata; class Actinopteri; order Salmoniformes; family Salmonidae; genus Oncorhynchus; species Oncorhynchus kisutch. The sequence continues at coordinate 466,609 of NW_022265164.1, read as the reverse complement.
AATACTCCCGTACCCTGTCTAACTAGTACAATACTCCCGTCCTGTCTAACTAGTACCAATACTCCCGTTACCCTGTCTAACTAGTACCAATACTCCCGTTACCCTGTCTAACTAGTACCAATACTCCCGTTACCCTGTCTAACTAGTACCAATACTCCCTTTACCCTGTCTAACTAGTACCAATACTCCCTTTACCCTGTCTAACTAGTACCAATACTCCCTTTACCCTGTCTAACTAGTACCAATACTCCCTTTACCCTGTCTAACTAGTACCAATACTCCCTTTACCCTGTCTAACTAGTACCAATACTCCCTTTACCCTGTCTAACTAGTACCAATACTCCCTTTACCCTGTCTAACTAGTACCAATACTCCCTTTACCCTGTCTAACTAGTACCAATACTCCCTTTACCCTGTCTAACTAGTACCAATACTCCCGTTACCCTGACTAACTAGTACCAATACTCCCTTTACCCTGTCTAACTAGTACCAATACTCCGTTGCCCTGTCTAACTAGTACCAATACTCCCTTACCCTGTCTAACTAGTACCAATACTCCCTTTACCCTGTCTAACTAGTACCAATACTCCCTTTACCCTGTCTAACTAGTACCAATACTCCTTTACCCCTGTCTAACTAGTACCAATACTCCCTTTACCCTGTCTAACTAGTACCAATACTCCCCTTTACCCTGTCTAACTAGTACCAATACTCCCTTTACCCTGTCTAACTAGTACCAATACTCCCTTTACCCTGTCTAACTAGTACCAATACTCCCTTTACCCCTGTCTAACTAGTACCAATACTCCCTTTACCCTGTCTAACTAGTACCAATACTCCCTTTACCCTGTCTAACTAGTACCAATACTCCCTTTACCCTGTCTAACTAGTACCAATACTCCCGTTACCCTGTCTAACTAGTACCAATTACTCCCTTTTTACCCTGTCTAACTAGTACCAATACTCCCTTTACCCTGTCTAACTAGTACCAATACTCCCTTTACCCTGTCTAACTAGTACCAATACTCCCTTTACCCTGTCTAACTAGTACCAATACTCCCCTTTACCCTACCCTGTCTAACTAGTACCAATACTCCCTTTACCCTGTCTAACTAGTACCATACTCCCTTTACCCTGTCTAACTAGTACCAATACTCCCTTTACCCTGTCTAACTAGTACCAATACTCCCTTTACCCTGTCTAACTAGTACCAATACTCCCTTTACCTGTCTAACTAGTACCAATACTCCCGTTACCCTGTCTAACTAGTACCAATACTCCCTTTACCCTGTCTAACTAGTACCAATACTCCCTTTACCCTGTCTAACTAGTACCAATACTCCCTTTACCCTGTCTAACTAGTACCAATACTCCCTTACCCTGTCTAACTAGTACCAATACTCCCTTTACCCTGTCTAACTAGTACCAATACTCCCTTTACCCTGTCTAACTAGTACCAATACTCCCTTTACCCTGTCTAACTAGTACCACTACTCCCTTTACCCTGTCTAACTAGTACCAATACTCCTTTTGCCCTGTCTAACTAGTACCAATACTCCCTTTACCCTGTCTAACTATTACCAATACTCCCTTTCATGATGTCCTCCCACAATCTGCCCTGTCTAACTAGTACCAATACTCCGTTTACCCTGTCTAACTAGTACCAATACTCCCTTTCATGATGTCCTCCCACAATCTGCCCTGTCTAACTAGTACCAATACTCCCTTTACCCTGTCTAACTAGTACCAATACTCCCTTTACCCTGTCTAACTAGTACCAATACTCCCGTTACCCTGTCTAACTAGTACCAATACTCCCTTTACCCTGTCTAACTAGTACCAATACTCTCTTTACCCTGTCTAACTAGTACCAATACTCCCGTTACCCTGTCTAACTAGTACCAATACTCCCGTTACCCTGTCTAACTAGTACCAATACTCCCGTTACCCTGTCTAACTAGTACCAATACTCCCGTTACCCTGTCTAACTAGTACCAATACTCCCGTTACCCTGTCTAACTAGTACCAATACTCCCGTTACCCTGTCTAACTAGTACCAATACTCCTTTACCCTTTACCCTGTCTAACTAGTACCAATACTCCCTTTACCCTGTCTAACTAGTACCAATACTCCCTTTACCCTGTCTAACTAGTACCAATACTCCCTTTACCCTGTCTAACTAGTACCAATACTCCCTTTACCCTGTCTAACTAGTACCAATACTCCCTTTACCCTGTCTAACTAGTACCAATACTCCCTTTACCCTGTCTAACTAGTACCAATACTCCCTTTACCCTGTCTAACTAGTACCAATACTCCCTTTACCCTGTCTAACTAGTACCAATACTCCCGTTACCCTGTCTAACTAGTACCAATACTCCCTTTACCCTGTCTAACTAGTACCAATACTCCGTTGCCCTGTCTAACTAGTACCAATACTCCCTTTACCCTGTCTAACTAGTACCAATACTCCCTTTACCCTGTCTAACTAGTACCAATACTCCCTTTACCCTGTCTAACTAGTACCAATACTCCCTTTACCCTGTCTAACTAGTACCAATACTCCCTTTACCCTGTCTAACTAGTACCAATACTCCCTTTACCCTGTCTAACTAGTACCAATACTCCCTTTACCCTGTCTAACTAGTACCAATACTCCCTTTACCCTGTCTAACTAGTACCAATACTCCCTTTACCCTGTCTAACTAGTACCAATACTCCCGTTACCCTGTCTAACTAGTACCAATACTCCCTTTACCCTGTCTAACTAGTACCAATACTCCGTTGCCCTGTCTAACTAGTACCAATACTCCCTTTACCCTGTCTAACTAGTACCAATACTCCCTTTACCCTGTCTAACTAGTACCAATACTCCCTTTACCCTGTCTAACTAGTACCAATACTCCCTTTACCCTGTCTAACTAGTACCAATACTCCCTTTACCCTGTCTAACTAGTACCAATACTCCCTTTACCCTGTCTAACTAGTACCAATACTCCCTTTACCCTGTCTAACTAGTACCAATACTCCCTTTACCCTGTCTAACTAGTACCAATACTCCCTTTACCCTGTCTAACTAGTACCACTACTCCCTTTACCCTGTCTAACTAGTACCAATACTCCTTTTGCCCTGTCTAACTAGTACCAATACTCCTTTTGCCCTGTCTAACTAGTACCAATACTCCCTTTACCCTGTCTAACTATTACCAATACTCCCTTTCATGATGTCCTCCCACAATCTGCCCTGTCTAACTAGTACCAATACTCCGTTTACCCTGTCTAACTAGTACCAATACTCCCTTTCATGATGTCCTCCCACAATCTGCCCTGTCTAACTAGTACCAATACTCCCTTTACCCTGTCTAACTAGTACCAATACTCTCTTTACCCTGTCTAACTAGTACCAATACTCCCTTTACCCTGTCTAACTAGTACCAATACTCCCGTTACCCTGTCTAACTAGTACCAATACTCCCTTTACCCTGTCTAACTAGTACCAATACTCCTTTTGCTGACAGCTGGAGCAGAACATCCTTTCACCCTGCTTCCATTGCTGTTATTTGGAGAATGAGTTTTTAATTTACAATGATAAATAGGCCTACATCAAGATAAGAAGCTAATATGAAGTTAACTAGTTGATGATATTTCACTTAGCTATAGTATGTATAGTTGACTAGATAGCTAGCTAACAAGCAGCTCATTAGTCTACACTGTGGCCTGCTGCAGATAGCTAGCTAACAAGCAGCTCATTAGCCTACACTGTGGCCTGCTGCAGATAGCTAGCTAACAAGCAGCTCGTTAGCCTACACAGTGGCCTGCTGCAGATAGCTAGCTCACAATACAGCGTTTAACATTTCCCAAAGGTATTTACTTACTTTATAGGTTCACTCCTACGCCCACGACATGAACACCATGCTGTATATGACGGCTGGCAGTTTGCACCTGCCGCTGTCTGTCTGGGATGGAAGGGTCCCTGGTATTGTCCTTAAGCTAAAATAAATTAGCATATACACACACCCACAGTCAATGTCAAAATTAATTTGATAAAATCCTTCTTATATCAGCATCTTGTATTTATTACGGAACCCTATTAGCTGTTACCAAGGCAACAGTTCCTGGGTTCCAGCAACATAAGACAGTTCTATTTCATAACACCTTTACGCAACACATTGTGTTGTTTCCTCAGGCGACCACTCCACCGCCACGTCCATGTGTATTTATTAAGGATCCCCATTAGTTCTGCCAAGGTAGAAACGACTCTTATCTTGGGGTCCAGCAAAAATTAAGACAGTTATACCATTTTTTTTTTTTAACAATACATTCATTACAGATTTCACAACACACTAAGTGTGTGCCCTCTGGCTACTACACTACAACACAAAATCCATGTGTTTGTGTATATAGTGTGTACGTTATTGTGTATGCATGTGTCTCTTTTCACAGTCCCCACTGTTCCATAAGGTATATTTTCATCGGTTTAAAAAAAATATTATTTTACTGCTTACATGACTTACCTGATGTGAAATATACTGTAGTTCCATGTAGTCATGGCTGTATGTAGTACTGTGCGCCTCCCATAGTCTGTTCGGGACTTGGGAACTGTGAAGAGACCTCTTGTGGCATGTCTTGTGGGGTATGGGTGGGTGTCTGAGCTGTGTGCCAGTAGTTCAAACAGACAGCTCGGTGCTTTAAACATGTCAATACCTCTCATAAATACAAGTAGTGATGAAGTCGATCTCTCCTCCACTTTGAGCCAGGAGAGATTGACATGCATATTATTAATGTTAGCTCTCTGTGTACATTTAAGGGCCAGCCGTGCCGCCCAGTTCTGAGCCAATTGCAATTTTCAAAAGTCATTTTTTGTGGCACCGGACCACAAGACTGAACAGGAGTCAAGGTGCGATAAAACTAGAGCCTGTAGGACTTGCCTTGTTGATAGTGTTGTTAAGAAGGCAGAGCATTGCTTTATTATGGACAGACTTCCACAGCTACTGTTGTACATTATTCATTACAATATCAAATCTCATGTATCCTATGGAGAAGAGAAGGGTAACGGTCATTGTTTCAGTCACTGATACGGTTGTATAGCCGTGGATTAGGGTGAGGAATGTGGGCCGAGGTCAGATGAAGTGAGAAGGAACAGTCACCACTTAAGTTCCTGCCTAGCAACAGAGATGTAATTGGCTGTCCAGAGGTGACTGGAGGCCAAAGATCCAGCTGGAAGAAGAGTATAATTCTATGTTCCTCTGTGTAAACAGCTGTTTGACCCAGTGGGTAAATAAACTTGGTTTGAGCTTTTTGACTAGTTGTCCGTTTGTTTGTTTTTTCCCTCCGTTTGTCAGAACACTAGAACACTAGGGAACACTACATTAGCAGCTCATTTCAGTTAGCTATAGGAATGTTGTATGCAGGCTAACATTTTCCATGATATATTTACTTACTTGACTAGGTTCTCCCACTGCCTACGTTCTCTGGGGTCCTTAGAAAAAAAAATGAAATAATGGGCAGTCTTTCCGATAGTCGAAACGCAGCCAGTCATGACATGGCATGGCATGGCATGGCGCCTGGTGCGGTTGCTAGGTGATTTGTGACGCAAACGCCTACGTTCTCTGGGGTCCTTAGGAAAAAAAATGAAATAATGGGCAGTCTTTCCGAAGTTTTCCGGCGATAGCGAAACGCAGCCAGTCATGATTGGAGGACTTCTAACAGACTGTTACAACATGGCGCCTGGTGCGGTTGCTAGGTGATTTGTGACGCAAACGCAAAGGCCTCTTTATGTAGATGTTTAAACACCTTGCTGTGTTTGCAAACATTGCCGCATGAGGGCAATGCAATGGGCGTCTACTTTGAAGAATCCAAAATATAACGTTTTTTGATTTGTTCAGCACTTTTTTGCTTACTACATGATTCCATATGTGTTATTTCATAGTTTTGATGTCTTCACTAATATTCTAGAATGTAGAAAATAGTAAAAAATAAAGAAAAACCCTTGAATGAGTAGGTGTTCTAAAACTTTTGACTGGTACTGTACATTATGCTGCCTCACACAACAGAAACAGGAGATAGACTCCTGTTACTATACTGTGGTACTGTATAGACTAGAGTCCTGTTACTATACTGTGGTACTGTATAGACTAGAGTCCTGTTACTATACTGTGGTACTGTATCGACTAGAGTCCTGTTACTATACTGTGGTACTGTATCGACTAGAGTCCTGTTACTATACTGTGGTACTGTATAGACTAGAGTCCTGTTACTATACTCTGGTACTGTATAGACTAGAGTTCTGTTACTATACTGTGGTACTGTATAGACTAGAGTCCTGTTACTATACTCTGGTACTGTATAGACTAGAGTCCTGTTACTATACTCTGGTACTGTATAGACTAGAGTCCTGTTACTATACTGTGGTACTGTATAGACTAGAGTCCTGTTACTATACTGTGGTACTGTGTCGACTAGGGTCCTGTTACTATACTGTGGTACTGTATAGACTAGAGTCCTGTTACTATACTGTGGTACTGTATAGACTAGAGTCCTGTTACTATACTGTGGTACTGTATAGACTAGAGTCCTATTACTATACTGTGGTACTGTATAGACTAGAGTCCTGTTACTATACTATAGACTAGAGTCCTGTTACTATACTATAGACTAGAGTCCTGTTACTATACTGTGGTACTGTATAGACTAGAGTCCTGTTACTATACTGTGGTACTGTATAGACTAGAGTCCTGTTACTATACTGTGGTACTGTATAGACTAGAGTCCTGTTACTATACTGTGGTACTGTATCGACTAGAGTCCTGTTACTATACTCTGGTACTGTATAGACTAGAGTCCTGTCCAGGTACTTGTACATCAAGCTTCCTCACACTACGTCACTTGAGTGGGTTGAATCACTGATGTGATCTTCCTGTCTGGGTTGGCGCCCCCCCCTTGGGTTGTACTTCTCCTGTCCTATTCGGTGTCCTGTGTGAATTTAAGTGTCCTCTCTCTAATTCTCTCTTTCTTTCTCTCGGAGGACCTGAGCCCTAGGACCATGCTTCAGGACTACCTGACATGATGACTCCTTGCTGTCCCCAGTCCACCTGGCCGTGCTGCTGCTCCAGTTTCAACTGTTCTGCCTTATTATTATTTGACCATGCTGGTCATTTATGAACATTTGAACATCTTGGCCATGTTCTGTTATAATCTCCACCCGGCACAGCCAGAAGAGGACTGGCCACCCCACATAGCCTGGTTCCTCTCTAGGTTTCTTCCTAGGTTTTGGCCTTTCTAGGGAGTTTTTCCTAGCCACCGTGCTTCTACACCTGCATTGCTTGCTGTTTGGGGTTTTAGGCTGGGTTTCTGTACAGCACTTTGAGATATCAGCTGATGTACGAAGGGCTTTATAAATAAATTTGATTTGATGACTACAGAAACAGGAAATAGGCTCCTGCTACTATGAGCCATTTTGGACAAGATATGCCATGTGCAAGGCTATGTACTTATATAATTTACCTTTAGCAATATCCAAATAATATAATGAACAACAGAGGGTTTATACTGTATCAAATTAATCAAAGCTCAAAGAAAACAAAATACACATCTACAAATATTTAATCTGATTTTAGACATGATCATGTCTCGAGATGAAAAAACAGGCCTATTTTTTTTAGAATGATTTCATTTAAACAATATGATTTCATTTGGCATGAACATAAAACACAAATTCTCAGGTCAAAAACATAAGTCAGAACACAGCCTCTCTATTCTCTCATGTGATTTCAGGTCCTCTGCCCGGGAAAATGTCTTTCCACAATTAGAGCAGTGGTATGTCTTCTCCTCCTGTGTATGTATCCTCTGATGTGATTTCAGGCTCGCTAACTGAGTAAAACTCCTTCCACAGTGGGAGCATTGGTAGGGATTTTCTCCTGTGTGTATTCTCTCATGCCTTTTCAGGCCTTCTAACCACCTAAAACTATTTTCACAGTGGGAACAGCGGTAGGGCTTTTCTCCTGTGTGTATTCTCTCATGCCTTTTCAGGCCTTGTAACCACCTAAATGTCATTCCACATTGGGAGCAGTGGTAAGGCTTCTCTTCAGAGTGCGTTCTCTTGTGTATTTTCAGGTTCTCTAACTCTTTAAAACTCTTTTCACACTGGGAGCATTGAAAAGCATTTTCTCCTGTGTGTATCCTCTCATGCTCTTTTAGGGTCTGTGACTTAGAAAAACTCTTTCCACAGAGGGAACAGTGGTGTTTTCTTGCTGGTTTGGACGTCTCTGGCTCTGGTTCCCCTGAAGGACTCTTCCTGCTGTCAGAGTAAGAGTCTGGTCTCTCTCCTGCCAAAGACAGAGCATTTAGTTAAATACTAAACAAAGACCTTAATGAAATCGACACATCATAAAACTGTCTAATTTAGACTGGGCCCCTCAATAACCCGAGGCCAGAACTGCAACGGTGCTGGGTTTTTCATGCTCAACAATTTCCCCTGTGTATCAAGAATGGTCCACCACCCAAAGGACATCCAGCCAATTTGACATTTACATTTGAGTGATTTAGCAGATGCTCTTATCCAGAGACACTACAGTAGTGAGTCATTTAGCAGACTCTCTGATCCAGAGACACTACGGTAGTGAGTCATTTAGCAGACTCTCTGATCCAGAGACACTACGGTAGTGAGTCATTTAGCAGACACTCTTATCCAGAGACACTACAGTAGTGAGTCATTTAGCAGACTCTCTGATCCAGAGACACTACAGTAGTGAGTCATTTAGCAGACTCTCTTATACAGAGAAACTACAGTAGTGAGTCATTTAGCAGACACTCTTATCCAGAGACACTACAGTAGTGAGTCATTTAGCAGACACTCTTATCCAGAGTCACTAGTAGTGAGTCATTTAGCAGACACTCTTATCCAGAGCCACTACAGTAGTGAGTCATTTAGCAGACTCTCTGATCCAGAGCCACTTACAGTTAGTGCATTCATAGCTAGGTGGGACCACCACATATCACAAGTATTCGAAGTACACTTCTCCTCAATAAAGTAGCTATCAGCAAAGTCAGGGAAGGGGGGGGGGTCAAGTGCAAATGTGTTGGTTCAGGATTTATAAAATAATTATAATAAATTTGGGGATGAGGAATATTATTATTATTGTTTGTTTGTTGTACTTTTTACACATTTTTCTCCCCAATTTTGTGATTTCCAATTGGTAGTTACAGTCTTGTCCCACCACTGCAACTCCCGTACGGACTCGGGAGAAGCGAAAGTACGAGAGCCATGCGTCCTCCGAAACACGACCCTGCCAAAGCCGCTTAACCCGGAATGCAGCTGCACCAATGTGTCGGAGGAAAAACACTGTTCAACTGGCGACCAGAGTCAGCATGCAGGCACCCGGGTCCACCACAAGGAGTCGCTAGAGCACCATGGGACAAGAAAATCCTGGCTGGCCAAACTCTCCCCTAACCAGGACGACGCTGGGCCAATTGTGCGCCGTCGTCATGGGTCTCCCGGTGACACAGCCTGGGATCGAAACCGGGGCTCTAGTGATGCCTCAAGCACTGCAATGCCTTAGACCGCTGCTCCACTAAGGGCCTATGCTAAATAATTTACAACCGTTGTCTGCCCAGTTAATAATGACCCGCTGAAACTACAAACTACATACAATGCCTTCAGAAAGTATTCACAACCCTTGACTTATTACACACACAAAAAATGTGTAGCTACATCTCAGACTGCTATGGAATGTTGAGTGGAAGCTTTACGTCATGTGGAATGATTAGCTAGTTTAGTCCAGGGCTGGACGGAATGGAAGGTTTAAGGTCTGATGTGATTGGGTGCTGCTAAAATTGATTCATAGTTTTGGTTGGTTGGTTCAGCATTGTAATTCTATGGTTGCGCGTCCTTACTAAATATTGACAGGAGCGCTACAACAACAAAAAACACCGCTGTTTAACATGGTACTTACTGTATGTTCCGGTGTTCATCAGATCTCCAGCCTTATCTTCCTCTTCTTCCAATGTGACCGTCATCTCCGTCACGCCAAAACAGACTTCCTCTTCTTTCACTGCGACAGTCGTCTCCGTCACGCCAAAACAGTCTTCCTCTTCTTTCACTGCGACAGTCATCTCCGTCACGCCAAAACAGTCTTCCTCTTCTTTCACTGCGACAGTCATCTCCCCCTCTTCAACCCCCAAAACTCCATCCTCCTCTTCTTTCACAGTAACATCATCCTCTTCTTCTTTCCCTCTGTAAGCTTCTTCCTCTTTTTCTTTCACTGGTACAGCCTCCTCTGCCTCCTCTTTTAAGAGAGTTCCTTTCTCCATCCAACAGACCTCCTCTTTAGCAGGGGGAGTAGCTTCGTGAACTAATGGTCGGGGACGTTAGCTAGCTAGTTAGCATTAGCGACTAGACTAGTGCTAACATAACCAGCCAGCTAGCTGAATAACAACGTCAATATGACATTAAATGGGGTAACTGAGTGTGTTCTTTTTACGCGTAGAAGTGTTTTTAAAACATAGCGGCATATAAACAACGAAATTGTCCCAAAGAACTTGAATGTTCCGACTTTGTTGTCTGGCGAGCTACCGAGGTGGCTGCAGTTGTTGAAGAAGCGTTCCGTCCACTAGATTATACGTCACAGTAGCAGCATGGCCTGAAAGACACATATCGCCATCTGCTGTCTGGAGTGGGTAAAGCAGTTGAGTAAAACATAAAAAAATGTTTCTCGACCATTAAATAATATACCGTATCAACAACACAACCAGTCTTATACAATGGGTGGGGTGAAAAATTACATCTGAACTGAGCTTTTCGCCTATTCTGTGGCAGTACACTGGAACTGAAGTAGTTAGTCAAAATCAGCGTGGTTTTCAGAGCACAAACAGAAATATAACACAAGGTCAAGTAATTATATACACATCAATTAGATAGTTACGATTAGCTAGTGAAGCGACAATGTACATTCACATAAAACAGTCCAATGTTGCAGTTAGTTAACAAGCTTAAGTGATATGACACGCTATTCTATAAAATCCTTTCTCTGTAATTAATATCACCTGATTGAGCTAATCATGTAAATGTAATTAACTAGAGAGTCGGGGCACCACGAAATAATATTTATAGAGCTGTTGTCTTCCGAATGAACTCTTAAAGACCTACTAATATTTTACATCAATAGCAGTCAATATTAATCGTCACCTTATTTCAGTCTCATCTGAAAGTTGTAAATTCTTGGTTCACTGATCTTCACGAACCCTGGCTAACAAGTTGAATCAGCAATACAAATTTGGGTTTAATTATTTATTTACCAAATACCTAACTAATCACACAGAATTACATATACACAGAATGAATCATACCTTGATTACAAACTATGTCATAAAGGAAAACGTCCCTAGCGGACGGAACAGATATGACAGCTGGTTACACAAAGAAAAGTGGGCTGGGTTTGAGTGAAAGAGCGGGAAGACTGAAGAACAAAGGGAGAAGCGATGTCTCTATCGGGCCATAGGCAACTACTCTATCATAAATACAGAATCTTATGAATTCTAAATTACCGCCCATTTGGAAAAGGAAAATGCAATAAACATTTTCTCTGAGCTGCGCTTCGGTAGATTGGTCGTAGATGCTGTTCGTGTTGGCCAACAGAGATCTTCCTGTCCTCAGAAGAATGTCTCTGGTGGTAAATTGGATACGTTGTAGTAACGTCGTTGTGTGGTAGACAGGTTACTCTGTCTGTTCTTTCCTAGCCCACGTTTGCAGCTGCTGTTACCAACTCAACGGCTAGGAGGTATCACCTCTGTAGCGAATAAGAGTTCAAAGTTCATACCATTCGCAACCAAAGCTCACGCTAAGGTTGGCTTCGTTCTGTAGTTATTATCTGAACCCTTCTGGACATCGGATCGTCATCGTAATGTACCCGGAACAGGAGGTTATATTGTCGTCAAGGCTTTATATAGGAAGGGAGAGGAGGGCGTGTCTCATAGTTTATAACCAATGTCTCTTCACGTGGGCGGGACACTGAGTCGGGCCTAATTCACTCATGAAAACCCAATTCTCGCATTTTAGAAGCTAAAATCAAATTTCATCCCCTCACAAATAATTTCATATTCAAACATTTAAATTGCACAACAATTCCATATGAATCTGATACTATAATGTGTAGACTTTCCACTGTACAAGTTATGTCACCTTATCATTGATGAGAATGTCTCAGATGACTTAATATTCATTAAGTACCAACGCATATGTTCAACTGGTCGGATTACGAAAATATGGTTCATTTCCCCCCACCTTCTGATGTTCCCAGAATCTCTATGTTAACCAAGGGATTTTCAAATGTCACATCAGTTGGGTAGAGAGATGAAAAAGGGGGGAGAGGTATTTATGACTGTCATAAACCTACCCCCAGGCCAGCATCATGACAAAAGTTATGTCTTACCGTCTCAGCAGAATAAAGGCTAATTATGGGTCGGTTTTGAATCACTGTTAACTCCCTTAGATTTCCCTACAAACAGTAGAGAGATCAGAGGTTCACTCTCTCCTCTTGGCCCAGAGTCTATTACTGCTGCTGGGTCAGGTCATTTGAATCACTTTAACTGCCTTTGTTCTCTCTACTGTGATGTAGGAAAATCTGAGGTTCTCCTCTTGGCCCGGACTCCATTACTCCATTACTGCTGCTGGGTGGTTTGCTATGTCTTCTGCCATTTCTGTAAACTAGCAACGATGGTTACTTATGTAACCATGGTTATGTGAGCTATTGGATCACTCCAATATGGTGTCCTTCCTCTCGGCAGGATACATTCCAAGTACAGGATGGCAACAACAACTGCCCGAGTTACACCAGGAACGCACCATCCCTCTAACAGTGCTCAGAATGTCCGCAACAGGCTGAGAGAGGCTAGACAGAGGGCCTGCAGGCCTGTTGTAAGGCAGGTCCTCACCATACATCACCCGCAACTACGTCGCCTATGGGCACAAACCCACCGTCGCTGGACCAGACAGGACTGACATCCTCCTCCCTCATGTGGTACCCTTCCTGCAGGCTCATCCTGACATGACCCTCCAGCATGACAATGCCTCCAGCCATACTGCTCGTTCTGTGTGTGATTTCCTGCAAGACGGGAATGTCAGTGTTCTGCCATGGCCAGCGAAGAGCCCGGATCTCAATCCCATTGAGCACGTCTGGGACCTGTTGGAGGGTGAGGGCTAGGGCCATCCCCCCCCAGAAATGTCAGGGAACTTGCAGGTGCCTTGGTGGACGAGTGGGGTAACATCTCACAGCAAGAACAGGCAAATATGGTGCACTCCATGAAGAGGAGATGCACTGCAGTACTTAATGCAGCTGGTGGCCACACCGTATACTGACTCATACAAACATTTACACATGTTAAGTTTGCTGAAAAAACGCAAACATAATAAAACCTGAAAGACTAATGAGCATTCTAAGAAAATGGCATTGAATAAAATAGTAAGACCTGTCAGGTTGAAATTTATGAACATTTGAACATCTTAGCCATGTTCTGTTATAAAAATCCACCCGGCACAGCCAGAAGAGGACTGGCCACCCCTCATAGCCTGGTTCCTCTCTAGGTTTCTTCCTAGGTTCTGTCCTTTCTAGGGAGTTTCTCCTAGCCACCGTGCTTCTACACCTGCATTGCTTGCTGTTTGGGGTTTTAGGCTGGGTTTCTGTACAGCACTTTTAGATATCAGCTGATGTAAGAAGGGCTTTATAAATACATTTGATTTAATTTGAGTAAGAATAGGGTACGATAGATATCCAGTCCAAAATATATTGTACCAAGAAATAGTCAGTTGGTTGCCTAAATAATTGTGATTACTATGTTACATGTTACATTACATTGACATTATTATCAAAACCAAATGTACAAATGTCAAACCAAATTATCTCCAATATGTATTGAACTTAATGGTTAATAATAATATATATACAAGCATAAAAAACAGAAATATTTACACCACAACAAACATAAGATTATTTATGAAGCACATTTCAGACACGGATGCAACGCTTCACAGGGAAAACTAATAAACTCTATGAAAATAAAAACGGAAATATTTACACCACAACAAACATAAGAGAATGAAAATAACTAAAGAAAATCAAAAACTGAAAGACTAATGATCATTCTAAGGAAGTGACATTGATTAAAATAGTAAGGACTGGGTGTAATATCCAATAGAAAAATATAAGCTTGTTTTACAACATCGTTCGTAAACAACATAATTGTACCAACGTTTTTTCAGTTGGAAGCATAAATATTTATGATTACAACATTTTACATGAATTGTAAATATGCTGAAATATCAAAACAGATTGTACACTCCTTCGCTTCACAATAATGAACTGACTGGTGAGGAATAATAAAACACCCCTTCACTTTACAATAATGAACTGACTGGTGAGGAATAATAAAACACCCCTTCGCTTTACAATAATGAACTGACTGGTGAGGAATAATAAAACACCCCTTCGCTTTACAATAATGAACTGACTGGTGAGGAATAATAAAACACCCCTTCGCTTTACAATAATGAACTGACTGGTGAGGAATAATAAAACACCCCTTCGTTTTACAATAATGAACTGACTGGTGAGGAATAATAAAACACCCCTTCGCTTTACAATAATGAACTGACTGGTGAGGAATAATAAAACACCCCTTCGCTTTACAATAATGAACTGACTGGTGAGGAATAATAAAACACCCCTTCGCTTTACAATAATGAACTGACTGGTGAGGAATAATAAAACACCCCTTCGCTTTACAATAATGAACTGACTGGTGAGGAATAATAAAACACCCCTTCGCTTTACAATAATGAACTGACTGGTGAGGAATAATAAAACACCCCTTCGCTTTACAATAATGAACTGACTGGTGAGGAATAATAAAACACCCCTTCGCTTTACAATAATGAACTGACTGGTGAGGAATAATAAAACACCCCTTCGCTTTACAATAATGAACTGACTGGTGAGGAATAATAAAACATGTATCTGTTGTCAGGCTGAATGTTTGAAATAGGAGGTGATTTGAGACATGCTTCTTCAGTAGTGGAATTAGAATTCAGAATTAAGACAATTAGCATATTTACAAACAGAAATACAGCGGACAAAGTACAAATCAGTTAACCCACTGTTCCTAGGCCGTCATTGAAAATAAACATTTGTTCTTAACTGACCTGCCTAGTTAAATAAAGGTTAAATAAATAAATTAAATTAAAAAAACAAGCATCTAAAACACTTGTTTTGACAACTGGCAATAAATCACTGATATCTATTAGTGGGGAAATCAGGTTGTAGGTGCTGTTGAATCAATATCACGTTGAAATCAATTGCACAAGAGGGGGAGATGAGGTTGCACGACCTGATAAAACTAACAGCTCAAAAAACACACGGAATCTGGGAATAATGTGTACATCCCTGGTTAGAGGTCAATTTGTAGAAGACAGCTAGCTACAATTTGAAGTGTTGCAATTTGATTCAAGTGGGTCGCCAATGCAGTAAGTGTAACGCAACAAATTCTTGTTAATCACAAATAGTACTTTCATTTCAGAACCTGTATTTTTCCCCTGATGAGGCTCATATCTACATCACACTGAAATCAATAGAACAGGGGGCAAAATATTAGGGTTCTACATTGTCACATTATTAATTAAAATACTCCTACTACAATGTTAAAACATTCTACATTGTGACATCATTAGAACACTCCTACTACAATGTTAAAACATTCTACATTGTGACATCATTAGAACACTCCTACTACAATGTTAAAAACATTCTACATTGTGACATTATTTCATTGAAATCATGAAACAACTCCTTCATGTATGTATTTTCTGATGTTTAATCAGAGATCTTTTATCAGAGTATCTCTTCCCACATTGATCACAGCTAAAGGATTTTTCTCCTGTGTGTTTTTTCAGATGTACCATCAGGCAGCTTGAGCGAATAAAACTCTTCCCACATTGCTTACAGCTATGAGGCCTCTCTCCAGTGTGTGTTCTCTGGTGTGATAGTAATGTATATAATTTTGAAAAGATCTTTCCACATTCAGAGCAGCTATAAGGTTTCTCTCCAGTGTGAATTCTCTGGTGTGATTGTAATGTATATAATTTTGAGAAGGTCTTCCCACACTCAGAGCAGCAGTGAGGTTTCTCTCCGGTGTGTATTCTCAGGTGTGCTATCAGGTTGCTTGATTGAGCAAAACTCTTCCCACATTGATTACAGCTATAAGGTTTCTCTCCTGTGTGTGTTCTCTGGTGTGATTTAAAATTTCCTGAGATAGAAAAACTCTTTCCACAGTCAGAGCAGTGGTAAGCTTTCTCTCCTGTGTGTATTCTCTGGTGTATAGTCAGATGGCTAGATGAAACAAAACTCTTCCCACATTGATCACATCTATAAGATTTCTCTCCTGTGTGTGTTCTCTGGTGTATTGTCAGACGGCTAGATGAAACAAAACTTTTCCCACATTGATTACAGCAATAAGGTTTCTCTCCTGTGTGTGTTCTCTGGTGTATAGTCAGAGAGCTCGAAGTAACAAAACTCTTCTCACATTGATCGCAGCTATAAGGTTTCTCTCCTGTGTGTGTTCTCTGGTGTATAGTCAGACAGCCAGATGTAACAAAACTCTTCCCACATTGATCGCAGCTGAAAGGTTTCTCTCCAGTGTGAATTCTCTGGTGTGATTGTAATGTATATAATCTTGAAAAGGTCTTCCCACAGTCAGAGCAGCGTTGAGATTTCTTCTCTGTGGATCTCTGCTGGTGTTTTGAGAGGGTTTCTGATGTGGAGAGACTCTTCTTTGCCTCATCAGCTTCATGATGTTGTTGAGGCTCCCCAGAGGATCCACGATAGTCACATCTCTCTCCTGTGTGAACGACAAAGTCAGGCAGATGGTTAAAGGCCCACAACAGCAGAAATCCACTGTTTATTTGAGCTAAAAGGTGATGCCCATGATGTTGTGCAACAATTTAAGTCTGTAATGACATTTAAAGGCTGTGATAAACTTATTTGACAATTGTCTTAAGACAAATCTGCCCCGATTCAAGCCTTTCTGAAGCACCCCCAGATCATCACCAATCTTCCACAAAATTTCAGTGGGTGCGAGACACTGTGGCTTGTAGGCCTCTCCGGGTCTTGCACCCACTGTGAATTTGGTGGAGGATCGGTGATGATCTGGGGGTGCTTCAGCAAGGCTGGAATCAGGGCAGATTTGTCTTTGTGAAGGACGCATGAATCAAGCCATGTACAAGGTCGTCCTGGAAGAAAACTTGCTTCCTTCTGATCTGACAATGTTCACCAAAACTCTTGAGGATTGTTTTTTCCAGCAGGACAATAAGGCTCCATGTCACACAGCCAGGTCATTCAAGGTGTGGATGCTCCATGTCACACAGCCAGGTCATTCAAGGTGTGGATGCTCCATGTCACACAGCCAGGTCATTCAAGGTGTGGATGCTCCATGTCACACAGCCAGGTCATTCAAGGTGTGGATGCTCCATGTCACACAGCCAGGTCATTCAAGGTGTGGATGCTCCATGTCACACAGCCAGGTCATTCAAGGTGTGGATGGAGGACCACCAGCTCAAGACCCTCTCATGGCCCAATTTCCATACCTGAACCCTCTAATATCATCCCTCTCACCAACACGTACAGCACCAAAAAAGTACCACTTATCAGTTGATTATGGACGAACAGTCTAACAGTTTGAAGGACACAACTGATGTTATTCTAGTTAAACAGTGAGAGACTAGTTGAGTTTCATACTGGGGCTAAATGGCTAATGTAATGATGCATTAAGCCATGTATATAATAATATATATATATAGTACCAGTAAAACGTTTGGACACACCTACTCATTTAAGGGCTTTTAAAAAATATATATTTTACTATTTTCTACATTGTAGAAGACATCAAAACTATGAAATAACATATGTGGAAACATGTAGTAAATAAAAGTGTTAAATCAAAATAGATTTTAGATTTTAGATTATTCAAAGTAGCCACCCTTTGCCTTTCATGACAGCTTTGCACACTCTTGGTATTCTCTCAACCAGCTTCACCTGGAATGCTCTTCCAACGATCTTGAAAGAGTTCCCACATATGCTGAGCACTTGTTGGCTGCTTTTCCTTCACTCTGCAGTCCAGCTCATCCCAAACCATCTCAATTGGGTTGAGGTCGGGTGATTGTGGAGGCCAGGTCATCTGATGCAGCACACCATCACTCTCCTTCTTGGTCAAATAGCCCTTACACAGCCAAGAGGTGTGTTGGGTCATTGTTCTGTTGCGCAAACCAGATGGGATGGCATATCCCTTCAGAATGCTGTGGTAACCATGCTGGTAAAGTGTGCCTTGAATTCTAAATAAATCACAGATAGTGTCACCAGCAAAGCAACCCCACACCATCACACCTCCTCCTCCATGCTTCACGGTGGTAACTACACATGATAAGACCATCCATTCAACCTACTCTGTGTCTCACAAAGACACAGCGGTTGGAACCAAAAATCGCAAATTTGGACTCATCAGACCAAAAGATAGATTTTCACCGGTCTAATGTCCATTGCTCGTGTCTCTTAGACCCAGCAGGTCTCTTATTATTGGTGTCCACTAGAAGTGGTTTCTTTTCATAAATTCTTCCATGAAGGCCTGATTCACATAGTCTCCTCTGAACAGTTGATGTTGAGATGTGTCTGTTATTTGAACTCTTAAGCATTCATTTGTGCTGCAATTTTTGAGACTGGTAACTCTAATGAACTTATCCTCTGCAGCAGAGGTAACTCTGGGTCTTCCTTTCCTGTGGCGGTCCTCATGAGAGCCAGTTTCATCATAGATCATGATGGAATGTTGTTTCTCTTTGCTTATTTGAGCTGTTCTTGCCATATTGACTTGGTCTTTCACGAAATAGGGCTATCTTCTGTATACCACCCCTACCTTGTCACAACACAACTGATTGGCTCAAACACATTAAGAAGGAAATAAATTCCACAAATTAGCTTTTAACAATTGACATGCATTCCAGGTGACTACCTCATGAAGCTGGTTGAGAGAATGCCAAGAGTGCGCAAAGCTGTCATCAAGGCAAAGGGTGGCAACTTTGAAGAATCTCAGATATATTTAGATTTATTTAACACTTTTTTTGGGGGGTTACTACATGATTCCATTTGTGTTATTTCATAGTTTTGATGTCTTCACTATTACTCTACATGGGAGAAAATAGTTGTAAAAAATAAAGAAAAACCCTGAACTGAGTAGGTGTGTCCAAACTTTTGACTGGTACTGTATATGTTGATTGCTCTGGACACCCAGAAGACCAGACAAGACTGGTCTGAAGGTAGTTCGGACCAGTCTAATCAATTAATGGAAGTCTACAGTATATAGAAGTTGTTAATGAATGGAAGTCTACAGTATATAGAAGTTGTTAATGAATGGAAGTCTACAGTATATAGAAGTTGTTAATGAATGGAAGTCTACAGTATTTAGAAGTTGTTAATGAATGGAAGTCTACAGTATTTAGAAGTTGTTAATGAATGGAAGTCTACAGTATATAGAAGTTGTTAATGAATGGAAGTCTACAGTATATAGAAGTTGTTAATGAATGGAAGTCTACAGTATTTAGAAGTTGTTAATGAATGGAAGTCTACAGTATATAGAAGTTGTTAATGAATGGAAGTCTACAGTATATAGAAGTTGTTAATGAATGGAAGTCTACAGTATATAGAAGTTGTTAATGAATGGAAGTCTACAGTATATAGAAGTTGTTAATGAATGGAAGTCTACAGTATATAGAAGTTGTTAATGAATGGAAGTCTACAGTATATAGAAGTTGTTAATGAATGGAAGTCTACAGTATATCGAAGTTGTTAATGAATGGAAGTCTACAGTATATAGAAGTTGTTAATGAATGGAAGTCTACAGTATATAGAAGTTGTTAATGAATGGAAGTCTACAGTATATAGAAGTTGTTAATGAATGGAAGTCTACAGTATATAGAAGTTGTTAATGAATGGAAGTCTACAGTATATAGAAGTTGTTAATGAATGGAAGTCTACAGTATATAGAAGTTGTTAATGAATGGAAGTCTACAGTATATAGAAGTTGTTAATGAATGGACGTCTACAGTATATAGAAGTTGTTAATGAATGGAAGTCTACAGTATATAGAAGTTGTTAATGAATGGAAGTCTACAGTATATAGAAGTTGTTAATGAATGGAAGTCTACAGTATATAGAAGTTGTTAATGAATGGAAGTCTACAGTATTTAGAAGTTGTTAATGAATGGAAGTCTACAGTATATAGAAGTTGTTAATGAATGGAAGTCTACAGTATATAGAAGTTATTAATGAATGGAAGTCTACAGTATATAGAAGTTGTTTGTCTAAAAAACAGGTTTAATATGTAAAATAAAATAGTTTAGTTTTCAGTTTGTTGGTTATTCATTGTTAAGCCTACAACATGTTTAAACTTTCGGTCTGGTAGACATTAGTCTTATGGTATATATATATATATATTCAGTTGAAGTCGGAAGTTAACATACACCTTAGCCAACTACATTTAAACTCAGTTTTTCACAATTCCTGACATTTATTTCCGTGTTTTGGGTCAGTTAGGAATAACCACTTTATTTTAAGAATGTGAAATGTCAGAATAATAGTAAAGAGAAATATTTCTTTCGTCTTTTATTTCTTTCATCACATTCAAATCAAATCAAATTTATTTATATAGCCCTTCGTACATCAGCTGATATCTCAAAGTGCTGTACAGAAACCCAGCCTAAAACCCCAAACAGCAAGCAATGCAGGTGTAGAAGCACAGCATTCCCAGTGGGTCAGAAGTTTACATGCACTCAATTAGTATTTGGTAGCAGTGCCTTTAAATTGTTTAACTTGGGTCAAACATTTCGTGTAGCCTTCCACAATAGGTTGGGTGAATTTTGGCCCATTCCTCCTGACAGAGCTGGTGTAACTGAGTCAGGTTTGAAGGCCTCCTTGCTCGCTCACGCTTTGTCAGTTCTGCCCACAAATTTTCTATGGAATTGAGGTCAGGGCTTTGCGATGGCCACTCCAATACCTTGACATTGTTGTCCTTAAGCCATTTTGCCACAACTTTGGAAGTATGCTTGGGGTCATTGTCCATTTGGAAGACCCATTTGCAATCAAGCTTTAACTTCCTGACTGATGTCTTGAGATGCTGCTTCAATATATCCACATCATTTTCCTACCTCATGATGCCATCTATTTTGTGAAGTGCACCAGTCCCTCCTGCAGCAAAGCACCCCCACAACATGATGCTGCCACCCCCATGCTTCACGGTTGGGATGGTGTTCTTCGGCTTGCAAGCCCCTTTCTCCTCCAAACATAACGATGGTCCGTTCTATTTGGTTTTCATCAGACCAGAGGACATTTCTCCAAAAAGTACAATCTTTGTCCCCATGTGCAGTTGCAAACTGTAGTCTGGCTTTTTTATGGCGGTTTTGGAGCAGTGGCTTCTTCCTTGCTGAGTGGCCTTCAGGTTATGTCGATATAGGACTCGTTTTACTGTGGATATAGATACTTTTGTACCTGTTTCCTCCAGCATCTTCACAAGGTCTATTGCTGTTGTTCTGGGATTGATTTGCACTTTTCGCACCAATGTACGTTAACCTCTACGAGACAGAACGCGTCTCTTTCCGTAGCAGTATGACGGCTGCGTGGTCCCATGGTGTTTATACTTGCATACTATTGTTTGGACAGATGAATGTGGTACCTTCAGGCATTTGAAAATTGCTCCCAAGGATGAACCAGACTTGTGGAGGTCTACAATATGTTTTCTGAGGTCTTGGCTGATTTCTTTTGATTTCCCCATGATGTCAAGCAGAGAGGCACGGACTTTGAATGTAGGCCTTGAAATACACCCACAGGTACACCTCCAATTGACTCAAATGATGTCAATTAGCAT
The DNA here is from genome assembly GCF_002021735.2 of Oncorhynchus kisutch. NCBI lineage: Eukaryota > Metazoa > Chordata > Actinopteri > Salmoniformes > Salmonidae > Oncorhynchus > Oncorhynchus kisutch. Next base: position 444,660 of record NW_022265164.1, on the reverse strand, counting down.
ATCAGAAGCTTCTAAAGCCATGACATTATTTTCTGGAATTTTCCAAGCTGTTTAAAGGCACAGTCAACTTAGTGTATGTAAACTTCTGGCCCACTGGAATTGTGATACAGTGAATTATAAGTTAAATAATCTGTCTGTAAACAATTGTTGGGAAAATTAATTGTGTCATGCACGAAGTAGACTTGCAAAAACTATAGTTTGTTAACAAGAAATTTGTGGAGTGGTTGAAAAACGAGTTTTAATGATTCCAACCTAAGTGTGTGTAAACTTCCGACTTCAACTGTATATATGATACAGCACACTGGCTGGTTCGTGTGTGGATCTGGGAAGAGGGGTGTGTCTGTGGCAATCCACTGATGTTTGGCATGTAGCACGTTGGCAGTGCTTGCTGGGACTTGTAGTGCAGCGCATTGCGGGCGGTATGGAAGCAGGCCAAACTGAATTGACAACCCAAATAATTGCGCGGGTCGGATAGAAATGTGTCACGGGTCGGATTGGGCCTGCAGGCCTTGTGTTTGTCACGCGCTCTAGATAGTCTGTTACCCCAGTCATCTATAATAATAATTCACAGACAGTGATGATGTCATCTATAATAATAATTCACAGGCAGTGATGATGTCATCTATAATAATAATTCACAGGCAGTGATGATGTCATCTATAATAATAATTCAGGCAGTGATGATGTCATCTGTAATAATAATTCAGGCAGTGAGGATGTCATCTGTAATAATAATAATTCAGACAGTGATGATGTCATCTATAATAATAATAATTCCCAGACAGTGATGATGTCATCTCACTGTGATTTACAGTTTGTTGCCATCTTGCTGCAAGTCTCTTTCAGGACTTCCACCTCTCCCTGGGAGAACTGCAAACTGTTCTTAAGGTCTTGAACCTCTCTGGTCAGATCAGCCCTTCTTTTGTTAGTTGAATCCACCAGTATTTGGACAAAGGCTCTTGAAGCTATTTTCCTGTTGCTGTAACAAATGCTTGTCGACATATTTTTGTTGATGTAGTTAAACACCGTCTTGATGTAAAATATCACGTACCTGTCATAGTTAAACACCGTCCTCTCCATTCCTCCAACCTTTCTTTAACTTTGGGAGGCATGATGGATGCAACGTAGACTAACGCTGGTACACCACACTATTCCAGCAGGCACAGCTCGTAAAGCCGATGGAAACCGCAACAAACAGAAGGGATTTAAATATCCACAAGTACAGGACTGAGGCTAACTGCATCACGGGATCCAAATTAAACAGGCTAGTAAACAAAACATTGTTAAAAGGAAAAACTTTTCCAGGAAGTTTCCAAACGACTAACACCCGTCTTACAGACTGTTGACCAATCGCGTTCACCATGTCATGCTGCGTCATGTGGTTGCTAAGCTAATAGTCACGAAATCCCTTCTAAAAACCAGTCAAGAAAAATCTGCCTATTTTCCTCGAAAGTACATAATCAAAGCGTTACTATATTACAGAGGAGTTCATTATCACACATCTCTGAAAATATGTTGTGCTTCTTGTTCACGTAGGCTAATTCATGCTAATGTTATTTAGAATGTTATCTAGAATGTTATTTAGAATGTTATCCAGAATGTTTAGAATGTTATTTAGAATTGTATCTAGAATGGTATTTAGAGTGTTATTTAGAATGTTATCTAGAATGTTATTTAGAATGTTATTTAGAATGTTATTTAGAATGGTATTTAGAGTGTTATTTAGAATGTTATCTAGAATGGTATTTAGAATGTTATTTAGAATGTTATTTAGAATGTTATCTAGAATGTTATTTAGAATGTTATCTAGAATGTTATTTAGAATGTTATCTAGAATGTTATTTAGAATGTTATCTAGAATGTTATTTAGAATGTTATCTAGAATGTTATCTAGAATGTTATTTAGAATGTTATTTAGAATGTTATTTAGAATGGTATTTAGAGTGTTATTTAGAATGTTATCTAGAATGGTATTTAGAATGTTATTTAGAATGTTATTTAGAATGTTATCTAGAATGTTATTTAGAATGTTATCTAGAATGTTATTTAGAATGTTATCTAGAATGTTATTTAGAATGTTATCTAGAATGTTATTTAGAATGTTATCTAGAATGTTATTTAGAATGTTATTTAGAATGTTATCTAGAATGGTGCTGCATTGGAAAGCAGACGTTTTAAGGACTCCTGACCAATTGTGGTATTTTGTGTTTCAAAAAATATATATATATATTACACTGATCATAAATTTTTTTTGGTACATAATGTTTCAACCATCTCACCAAAGAGAGCTTATAGACATCAGAACAGTTTTCACTAACCTTGATTTGGATGAAGACTTCTACAACAGCCTATCGACCTACCACTCGGGCTCAGCCCTTATAGCCATCCTGAAGAATAGAACTTATAAATGCCTCAAATGTTTCAACCGTATTTTCCCATCAGAAACCAAAACATAAACTCGTATAACACCACTGTTGGTAAATTAACACTATATAGCCTCGGAATCTGGTTAAAACTATCATTATGACACCATGGATGAATTCTAGAATATACTATATATCCTAGAAACCTGGTTAAACTATCATTATGACATCATGGATGAATTCTAGAATATACTATATAGCCTAGAAACTGGTTAAAACGATCATTTTGACCGTATGGATGGCCAGTCCTTGTATTCATAATGTAGTGAATTCAGGGGGAGCCCTGAGCGAGAGTCAAACATGGGTCCAGTGACTGTCAAGCCAACACCTTATACCTGTTATGCCAAGATGTCTGAACTTCTTGACGAGGTTGCTACAATAACTTTCTCTATGAATTTGAGAGTGGTTACATTTCTCCAGACCCCATCCCTTAGCTGTTTACCAAACCAAGTCTCAGGGCAGCCATTTTGTTGCTATTTAAAACCTAGGTTGTTCCTTTAAAAAAGGCCACAATCAATCAACCAATCTGCAGTTCAACCAATAACAAAGCTGTAATTCCACCACTATTTTGGTAATAAGATGGATGGGGCTGGAGAAATGTAACTACTCTCAAATTCATAGACAGACCTATGGATGCAAGGACTGACCATCCATGATATCAACATTATAGTTTTAACCATGTTGAGGCTATACAGTGTTGGTTTACATTGTTTCTAAACATTGGAGTAAAATAACTTATTTGGGAATCTGATGGGGTACAACAGTTGAACTCAGCTCATGAAGCATGTGTTATGTTCTTCAAGAATCAATGCCTATAAATAAATAATTTAAAAGTCCATGTAACTGCAGATTGTCCCTTTAACACCAAACACCACATCAGTTCAACAACTGCAGAGTTTGTGCCTCTGTTTTTAAGACAGTACTTACTAGTGTTAATCAGGGAACGGTTTCTCAAAACCATCTTATTGCTAAGTTCATCGTTAGAACCATTGGATGCCTTAAGATGCATTAGGGAAACCGGGCCCAGATATCCAGGTTCCTCCTCCTTTTTCGATGTGACAGTCATCTTCCCCTCCTCCTCTTTCACTCCAAAAACTGCATCCTCCTCTTTCTCTTCCTCCTCTTCTTTTACTGTAACATCCTCCTCCTCTTCCACTCTGAACGCGTCTTCCTCTTCTTTCACTGAAACGTAGTTCTCTTCTTCTTTCACGGTAACAGCCTCCTCTTCCTCCTCCTCTTTCACGAGAGCTTCTTTCTCCGTCCAGCAGACCACCTCTTCTTTATCAGGAGAGTAGCTTAGTGAACTCATGGTCGGGGATGTTAGATAGCTATGCTAATGCTAACTTAACAAGCCAGCTAGCTGACTAATAACAAGAACATAAATATGACATTAAATCGGATAACTAACTAGACGACAGAAGTGCGTTTAAAACACAGTGGCTCTACGGAAGCATCTAAAGCTTTATTGGTTCGTCTATTTTGTCTATCAAGCTACCGAGGTGGCTGACGAACTGTTGTTGCTGTTGAAAGAAGCGTTCCGTCCACTACATTATACGTCACACCAGCACCATCGCCTTAAAAGTCGCAGACCGCCATCTGCTGACTGGAGTGGGTAACGCAGTTGAGTAAAATGTAGATTATATCTTCAGACAACAAGTTAAAGTGTAGGAAGCAGGAGTTTTTACTCACCAGTGTAACAATAGAGTGTGGCTAAAGACTTAGTAAGCTAGTTGTAATCACTTTATGGTTACCTATAAGAACAAACAGTTATGTTTTTGCGTTATTACATATTTATTAACTTATTTCCGGATATCTTCTAAACCGCCCACAATGCACTATTTCTCAACGTCACATTGATTTACTCTGTGCTACCGAGGTCGTATGGCAGCGTCAGCCGCACCCAGAGGTGTAAAGTACTTAAGTAAAAATACTTTGAAGTACTACTTAAGTCGTTTTACTTGACTTTACAATTTATATTTTTGACAACTTTTACTTTTAAGGCACTACATTTCTAAGGAAAATTATGTACTTTTTACTCGATAAATGACACCCAGACTCGCTACATTTTGATTGCTTAACAGGATAGAAAAATGGTCCACGTCAAGAGAACATCCCTGGTCATCCCTACTGCCTCTTATCTGGTAGACTCACTAAACAGAGAACATCCCTGGTCATCCCTACTGCCTCTTATCTGGCAGACTCACTAAACAGAGAACATACCTGGTCATCCCTACTGCCTCTTATCTGGCAGACTCACTAAACAGAGAACATACCTGGTCATCCCTACTGCCTCTTATCTGGCAGACTCACTAAACAGAGAACATACCTGGTCATCCCTACTGCCTCTTATCTGGCAGACTCACTAAACAGAGAACATACCTGGTCATCCCTACTGCCTCTTATCTGGCAGACTCACTAAACAGAGAACATACCTGGTCACCCCTACTGCCTCTTATCTGGCAAACTCACTAAACACAAATGATTCGTATGTAAATGATGTCTGAGTATTGGAGTGTGCCCCTGGCTATCCGTAAATAAATAAAAACAAGAAAACCGTGCCGTCTGGTTTAAGGAATTTGAAATTATTTTGACTTTTACTTTTGATGCTTAAGTATATTTAACACCAAGTACTTTTAGACTCAAGTAGTATTTTACTGGGTGAATTTCACTTTACATTTTCTAATAAGTTTTTTAAACTTTTACTCAAGTAACTCAAGGCAATTGGGTACTTTTTCCACCACTGGCTACACCTCATGCTCTTCACGACTGTGTGGCAAATATTTGTATAATTGACCCAAGATGGACCAGAGCCTGTCGTTTCCAATGGGAGCAAATGAATCATAGTGGACAGAACAAGACAGGAGGTGGGCGGAGCCCAGCACGAGCAAGAGAGATCCTATTGGTGCGTTCCAGCAGTCATTTTGTATATTTTCGTTAGTGAACCCGGAGTTCTTCAATGAGGCAGATAGTGAGGTCCATAAGGGTTACTACACTAGAATTCAATGTGCCAGATAGTGAGGTCCATAAGGGTTACTACACTAGAATTCAATGTGCCAGATAGTGAGGTCCATAAGGGTTACTACACTAGAATTCAATGTGCCAGATAGTGAGGTCCATAAGGGTTACTACACTAGAATTCAATGTGACAGATAGTGAGGTCCATAAGGGTTACTACACTAGAATTCAATGTGCCAGATAGTGAGGTCCATAAGGGTTACTACACTAGAATTCAATGTGCCAGATAGTGAGGTCCATAAGGGTTACGACACTAGAATTCAATGTGGCAGATAGTGAGGTCCATAAGGGTTACTACACTAGAATTCAATGTGCCAGATAGTGAGGTCCATAAGGGTTACTTCACTAGAATTCAATGTGCCAGATAGTGAGGTCCATAAGGGTTACTACACTAGAATTCAATGTGAGGTCCATAAGGGTTACTTCACTAGAATTCAATGTGACAGATTGTGAGGTCCATAAGGGTTACTACACTAGAATTCAATGTAGCAGATAGTGAGGTCCATAAGGGTTACTACACTAGAATTCAATGTGAGGTCCATAAGGGTTACTTCACTAGAATTCAATGTGACAGATAGTGAGGTCCATAAGGGTTACTACACTAGAATTCAGCTGACCACCATAGTGCCTGTGCCCAAGAACACTAAGGTAACGTAGCAAGTGGTATCGGAGCACCAAGTCTTGGTCCATGAGGCTTCTAAACAGCTTCTACCCCCAAGCCATAAGACTCATGAACACCTAATCAAATGGCTACCCAGACTATTTGCATTGACCCCCCCCCCTCTTTTACACCCCTGCTACTCTCTGTTGTTGTCATCTATGCATAGTCACTTTTTAATAACTCTACCTACATGTACATATTACCTCAACTAACCAGTGCCCTTGCACTTTAACTCTGTACTGGTACCCCTGTATATAGCCTCCACATTTACTCTGTACTGGTACCCCCTGTATATAGTCTCCACATTGACTCTGTACTGGTACCCCCTGTATATAGCCTCCACATTGACTCTGTACCGGTACCTCCTGTATATAGCCTCCACATTGACTCTGTACCGGTACCTCCTGTATATAGCCTCCACATTGACTCTGTACCGGTACCTCCTGTATATAGCCTCCACATTGACTCTGTACCAGTACCCCCCTGTATATAGTCTCCACATTGACTCTGTACCAGTACCCCCCTGTATATAGTCTCCACATTGACTCTGTACCAGTACCCCCTGTATATAGCCTCCACATTGACTCTGTACCAGTACCCCCCTGTATATAGTCTCCACATTGACTCTGTACCAGTACCCCCCTGTATATAGTCTCCACATTGACTCTGTACCAGTACCCCCCTGTATATAGTCTCCACATTGACTCTGTACCAGTACCCCCCTGTATATAGTCTCCACATTGACTCTGTACCAGTACCCCCCTGTATATAGTCTCCACATTGACTCTGTACCAGTACCCCCCTGTATATAGCCTCCACATTGACTCTGTACCAGTACCCCCCTGTATATAGTCTCCACATTGACTCTGTACCAGTACCCACCTGTATCTAGTCTCCACATTGACTCTGTACCAGTACCCCCCTGTATATAGTCTCCACATTGACTCTGTACCAGTACCCCCTGTATATAGTCTCCACATTGACTCTGTACTGGTACCCCCTGTATATAGCCTCCACATTGACTCTGTACTGGAACCCCCTGTATATAGTCTCCACATTGACTCTGTACCAGTACCCCCTGTATTTAGCCTCCACACTGACTCTATACTGGTACCCCCTGTATATAGATTACTAATACAGTACCAGTCAAAAGTTTGGACACACCTACTCATTCAAGGGTTTTTCTGAATTTGAACTGTTTTTTTAGGGTTAGCAGTATGGTTAAGGTTAGGGTTAGGCATTAGGGTTAGCAGTATGGTTAAGGTTAGGGTTAGGCATTAGGGTTAGCAAATCAGATTTGTTGGTGGTACAAACCTCTTAAGGAGAAAGTAATCTAAAAGTAATCAGATTACATTTGTGAGTTTGGGGAATCCAGCAGTTACGTTACTGATGACACTTTTAGACAGGTAACTAGTAACTAACAGATTACTGATGACACTTTTAGACAGGTAACTAGTAACTAACAGATTACATTTAGAAAGTAACCTACCCAACCCTGGATACAGTATAAAGGTCTCTCCATGGGTGGGAGACAGACATTTAAGATGATCAACACTCTCTTTATATTACTGACTTGTTGACTGCACAATAGTCAATGCTATCTGGGATCCTTGGGACATCCCTACCCTAAACCCTACCTTAACCATTGTAAATGTCAACTTCAACGGGCTCGTGACGTCCCAAGGATCTATCTCTACCTGAAAATACATGATCTAAGTGATTAATAGTTGGTATTCAGCAGTCATAAAGCCTTATTTCCTTTAATGAACTACTAAAATAGTGATTTTGTCAGACAGCAGCTCTACACTTTATTGACTGACTGATCCATTCATCCTTCCATCCCTCCTCAGCCTTCCTCTCCTCTGAAGACCCAGTGAGGGTGGAGCTCAGTCAGAGAGCTGTTGAGGGACTGGTTAGGAAGAACACTTCTACAGCCAGAGAGGTGAGAGGTCACACATGGTTTAGATGGTAAATATTTATGTCCCCTTAGCGGTCACATTTAGGTGCCAGGTGTAACTGAGGCCGTAGATGCTCCATATCCATTACTTTGAGTGTCTTATATAATATTATTAAATGTGTTTCTTTCTGTGTTGCAGGGGCAGTCAAGAAATGGAACTGCAAGACCACAGAACGTGACATAAGCAGAGCTGTGGGAGACCACCTCAAGCCCCTGGTAGAGCCGGGGGTGGTGTTTACCACTCCACCACGCCTTCAGCAGGCTGGAAAAGTGGGATTGATCTGTTTGTTTCAGTTTTCAGGAGTTGAAGCCTTTGACATATTGTTGATTTCAACATTTTTCCTTTTCAACAAAAATCCACTGGATTCGTTGAAGTCGGTCATTGGGTTAATTTGTTTTGCAATTTGAAAATGTATATCAAGATTTATTTATATAGCACATTTCAGACATGGACGAACAAAATATTTACTAGACAACAAAACATAAGAGGATAAAAAAAAAAACTCAAATAGTGCGATGCCAATGTGGTAACAACTCCTTTTTTTGTTAATCAAATAAATAGTACTCTTTCATTTCAGAGGCTGGATTTTCCCCCTTATGAGGCTAATATTCATATCATGCTGAAATCAATAGAACAGGAGATAAACGTTTAGGGTTCTACATTGTGACATCATTAAGATAATCCAACCATGTTAAAACATTCTACATTGTGACATCATTTCATTGATATCATGAAACAACTCCTTCATGTATTTTCTGATGTTTAATCAGAGATCGATTATCATAGTATCTCTTGTCACATTGATCACAACTATGTGACTTCTCTCCTGAGTGTCTTCTCTGGTGCTTAGTCAAGTTACCAGACTCAGTAAAACTCTTCCCACATTGATCACAGCTATATGGTTTCTCTCCTGTGTGTGTTCTCTGATGCTTAGTCAAGTTACCAGGCTCAGTAAAAGTCTTCCCACATTGATCACAGCTAAAATATTTCTCTCCTGTGTGTGTTCTCTGGTGCCTAGTCAGCTGACTAGACTGAGTAAAACTCTTCCCACATTGATCACAGCTATAAGGTTTCTCTCCTGTGTGTGTTCTCCGGTGAACTATCAGGCTGCTTAAGTGACTAAACCTCTTCCCACATTGATCACAGCTATACGGTTTCTCTCCTGTGTGTATTCTCTGGTGTGATTTTAAATGTCCTGATATCAGAAAACTCTTCCCACAGTCTGCGCAGTGGAAAGATTTATCTCCTGTGTGTATTCTCTGGTGTATAGTCAGCTTGCTAGATGTAGTAAAACCCTTCCCACAATGACCACAGCTATAAGGTTTCTCTCCAGTGTGAATTCTCTGGTGTGTGTTTAGTGACTCTGATCTTGAGTAACTCTTCCCACAGTCTGAGCAGTGGAAAGATTTATCTCCTGTGTGTATTCTCTGGTGTATAGTCAGACGGCTAGATGTAGTAAAACTCTTCCCACATTGAGAACAGCTATAAGGTTTCTCTCCAGTGTGAATTCTCTGGTGTGCTTTTAGTGAATCTGATCTTGAGTAACTCTTCCCACAGACAGAGCAGTGGTAAGGTTTCATTCCTGTGGGTCTCTGCTGGAATTTGAGATGTTCTGAAGTGGAGAGACTCTTCTCTGCCTCGTCAGCTTTGTGATGTAGTTGGGGCTCCCCAGAGGATCCATGGTAGTTCTGTCTCTCTCCTGTGTGAGCAACAAAATCAGACAGATGATTAAAGGCCCACAACAGCAGAAATCCACTGTTTATTTGAGCTAAGGTAATGTTAAGGTATATAATATATATATATATAATAACAATGTTTGTGTCATTGTTGCAAATCAACTGCTTTATACTTTTAAAAAAACACTTCAACTTCAACCAGTAAAATGCTCATTGGCTAGCTTTGCTACCAGTCTGTCAATGAGCATTAGCATTCAAGCTAACAACTTCTGCATCCAAAATAGGTATTTTGCAATTTTCACAACCAAATATGTGACCCGCCGTCTCTATTCAGTCTTATGTAGCAACATTTTAAATGGTGTTTATTTTTTACATTGGATAAAAGTACAGACTGAGCTTCTACATGGTGTCATACACTGTGATTGGAGGAGAACATGAGGAAGTAATGGCTCAGAGCTTCTACATGGTGTCATACACTGTGATTGGAGGAGAACATGAGGAAGTAATGACTCAGAGCTTCTACATGGTATCATACACTGTGATTGGAGGAGAACATGAGGAAGTAATGACTCAGAGCTTCTACATGGTATCATACACTGTGATTGGAGGAGAACATGAGGAAGTAATGACTCAGAGCTTCTACATGGTATCATACACTGTGATTGGAGGAGAACATGAGGAAGTAATGACTCAGAACTTCTACATGGTATCATACACTGTGATTGGAGGAGAACATGAGGAAGTAATGACTCAGAGCTTCTACATGGTATCATACACTGTGATTGGAGGAGAACATGAGGAAGTAATGACTCAGAGCTTCTACATGGTATCATACACTGTGATTGGAGGAGAACATGAGGAAGTAATGACTCAGAGCTTCTACATGGTATCATACACTGTGATTGGAGGAGAACATGAGGAAGTAATGACTCAGAGCTTCTACATGGTATCATACACTGTGATTGGAGGAGAACATGAGGAAGTAATGACTCAGCTTCTACATGGTATCATACACTGTGATTGGAGGAGAACATGAGGAAGTAATGACTCAGAGCTTCTACATGGTGTCATACACTGTGATTGGAGGAGAACATGAGGAAGTAATGACTCAGAGCTTCTACATGGTATCATACACTGTGATTGGAGGAGAACACGAGGAAGTAATGACTCAGAGCTTCTACATGGTGTCATACACTGTGATTGGAGGAGAACATGAGGAAGTAATGACTCAGAGCTTCCACATGGTATCATACACTGTGATTGGAGGAGAACATGAGGAAGTAATGACTCAGAGCTTCTACATGGTATCATACACTGTGATTGGAGGAGAACATGAGGAAGTAATGACTCAGAGCTTCTACATGGTATCATACACTGTGATTGGAGGAGAACATGAGGAAGTAATGACTCAGAGCTTCTACATGGTATCATACACTGTGATTGGAGGAAACATGAGGAAGTAAGGACTCAGAGCTTCTACATGGTATCATACACTGTGATTGGAGGAGAACATGAGGAAGTAATGACTCAGAGCTTCTACATGGTATCATACACTGTGATTGGAGGAGAACATGAGGAAGTAATGACTCAGAGCTTCTACATGGTATCATACACTGTGATTGGAGGAGAACATGAGGAAGTAATGACTCAGAGCTTCTACATGGTATCATACACTGTGATTGGAGGAGAACATGAGGAAGTAATGACTCAGAGCTTCTACATGGTATCATACACTGTGATTGGAGGAAACATGAGGAAGTAATGACTCAGAGCTTCTACATGGTATCATACACTGTGATTGGAGGAGAACATGAGGAAGTAATGACTCAGAGCTTCTACATGGTATCATACACTGTGATTGGAGGAGAACATGAGGAAGTAATGACTCAGAGCTTCTACATGGTATCATACACTGTGATTGGAGGAGAACATGAGGAAGTAATGACTCAGAGCTTCTACATGGTATCATACACTGTGATTGGAGGAGAACATGAGGAAGTAATGACTCAGAGCTTCTACATGGTATCATACACTGTGATTGGAGGAGAACATGAGGAAGTAATGACTCAGAGCTTCTACATGGTGTCATACACTGTGATTGGAGGAGAACATGAGGAAGTAATGACTCAGAGCTTCTACATGGTATCATACACTGTGATTGGAGGAGAACATGAGGAAGTAATGACTCAGAGCTTCTACATGGTATCATACACTGTGATTGGAGGAGAACATGAGGAAGTAATGACTCAGAGCTTCTACATGGTATCATACACTGTGATTGGAGGAGAACATGAGGAAGTAATGACTCAGAGCTTCTACATGGTATCATACACTGTGATTGGAGGAGAACATGAGGAAGTAATGACTCAGAGCTTCTACATGGTATCATACACTGTGATTGGAGGAGAACATGAGGAAGTAATGACTCAGAGCTTCTACATGGTATCATACACTGTGATTGGAGGAGAACATGAGGAAGTAATGACTCAGAGCTTCTACATGGTATCATACACTGTGATTGGAGGAGAACATGAGGAAGTAATGACTCAGAGCTTCTACATGGTATCATACACTGTGATTGGAGGAGAACATGAGGAAGTAATGACTCAGAGCTTCTACATGGTATCATACACTGTGATTGGAGGAGAACATGAGGAAGTAATGACTCAGAGCTTCTACATGGTATCATACACTGTGATTGGAGGAGAACATGAGGAAGTAATGACTCAGAGCTTCTACATGGTATCATACACTGTGATTGGAGGAGAACATGAGGAAGTAATGGCTCAGAGCTTCTACATGGTATCATACACTGTGATTGGAGGAGAACACGAGGAAGTAATGACTCAGAGCTTCTACATGGTATCATACACTGTGATTGGAGGAAACATGAGGAAGTAATGACTCAGAGCTTCTACATGGTATCATACACTGTGATTGGAGGAGAACATGAGGAAGTAATGACTCAGAGCTTCTACATGGTATCATACACTGTGATTGGAGGAGAACATGAGGAAGTAATGGCTCAGAGCTTCTACATGGTATCATACACTGTGATTGGAGGAGAACACGAGGAAGTAATGACTCAGAGCTTCTACATGGTATCATACACTGTGATTGGAGGAGAACACGAGGAAGTAATGACTCAGAGCTTCTACATGGTATCATACACTGTGATTGGAGGAGAACACGAGGAAGTAATGACTCAGAGCTTCTACATGGTATCATACACTGTGATTGGAGGAGAACATGAGGAAGTAAGGACTCAGAGCTTCTACATGGTATCATACACTGTGATTGGAGGAAACATGAGGAAGTAATGACTCAGAGCTTCTACATGGTATCATACACTGTGATTGGAGGAGAACATGAGGAAGTAATGACTCAGAGCTTCTACATGGTATCATACACTGTGATTGGAGGAAACATGAGGAAGTAAGGACTCAGAGCTTCTACATGGTATCATACACTGTGATTGGAGGAGAACATGAGGAAGTAATGACTCAGAGCTTCTACATGGTATCATACACTGTGATTGGAGGAGAACATGAGGAAGTAATGACTCAGAGCTTCTACATGGTATCATACACTGTGATTGGAGGAAACATGAGGAAGTAATGGCTCAGAGCTTCTACATGGTATCATACACTGTGATTGGAGGAGAACATGAGGAAGTAATGACTCAGAGCTTCTACATGGTATCATACACTGTGATTGGAGGAGAACATGAGGAAGTAATGACTCAGAGCTTCTACATGGTATCATACACTGTGATTGGAGGAGAACATGAGGAGGTAATGACTCAGAGCTTCTAATCCCATTCAGGACAAAAAGGGCATTCTAACATGAGGAAGTAATGTAGATTTTAAAAAATTACATTCAGAATCCTATTCAGGACAAAAAGGGCATTCTAACGTGAGGAAGTAATGTATCTCACCAGGTTCCCCCATTGAGCAAACCATTAACAGTATTTATCTCACCAGGTTCCCCCATTAGGCAAACCATTAACAGTATTTATCACCAGGTTCCCCCATTAGGCAAACCATTAACAGTATGTATCTCACCAGGTTCCCCCATTAGGCAAACCATTAACAGTATTTATCTCACCAGGTTCCCCCATTAGGCAAACCATTATCATTACTACATTGTCTATTGCTGTATATCTTCAGTGCTGCTCTTTGTTCACGCCCATTTATCATCTTTCACTCCCTCTAGAGCCTTAGACCCGCCCATCTCTTAAAGAATTCACATTGGAACATGAGAATGTGGCCATGTGATAAAGCAGTGAGGACTAAAAAACAAAGATGTCAACAATAAAATACTTCATTCACTTCAAGTACGAAAGGTAGTAGATTACAATTAGGAAAAACCTAGAACACAAGAATGTCAAAACAATATCTAGACCTAGGCGTATATATTATTTATTTCACTAGGCAAGTCAGTTACAAATTCTTATTTTCAATGACGGCCTAGGAACAGTGGGTTAACTGCCTGTTCAGGGGCAGAACGACAGATTTGTACCTTGTCAGCTCGGGGATTCGAACTTGCAACCTTCCGGTTACTAGTCCAACGCTCTAACCACTAGGCTACCCTGCCGCCCCAACCTTGTCAGGATGGGGGATTTGAATTTGCAACCTTCTGGTTACTAGTCCAACGCTCTAACCACTAGGCTACTCTGCCGCCCCAGTTTTTAAGATCAGAACTTTTGCAATGAAGAGACCATGGACATTACATGTCCTGGTCCAAAGGGCAGAAAAAATATGCTTTCGGGTTAGATGAATTTGTTCATATCATAACCAAAGTTACTCAAAGGATCTGATGGGGCGGTAGGTAGCCTAGTGGTTAGAGCGTTGGGCCAGTAACCGAAAGGTTGCTACATCGAATCCCCGAGCTGACAAGGTAAACATCTTGCCTAGTTAAATAAAGTATATATTTTTTAAAGTGTTGTATGTTGAATACCTCATGGTATGTGTAGACCAGACTATTTACCAAGAGAGTTTACATCTGTATTTTTCTTAGCTGTCTATTTACCACCACAAAATAATGCCGGCACTAACACCACACTCAACGCGTTGTATAGGGCCATAAGCAAACAAGAAAACACTCATCCAGGGGCCACTCAGGTGATTTCATGTTATTTCTACCTGTGCAACTAGAGGGGGGGGGGGGGGGGGTAGACCTCTAAAAAACACTCATCACTCATCCAGGGGCCACTCAGGTGATTTCATGTTATTTCTACCTGTGCAACTAGAGGGGGGGGCCTCTAAAAAACACTCATCCAGAGGCCACTCAGGTGATTTGATGTTATTTCTACCTGTGCAACTAGAGGTGGGGGGGGGGGGACCTCTAGAAAACACTCATCCAGGGGCCACTCAGGTGATTTCATGTTATTTCTACCTGTGCAACTAGAGGGGGGGGACCTCTAGAAAACACTAATCCAGGGGCCACTCAGGTGATTTCATGTTATTTCTACCTGTGCAACTAGAGGTGGTGGGGGGACCTCTAGAAAACACTCATCACTCATCCAGGGGCCACTCAGGTGATTTCATGTTATTTCTACCTGTGCAACTAGAGGGGGGGGGGGACCTCTAGAAAACACTCATCCAGAGGCCACTCAGGTGATTTCATGTTATTTCTACCTGTGCAACTAGAGGGGGGGGGGGGACCTCTAGATCGACCTTTACTCCACACACAGAGACACATACAAAGCCCCTCCCTCAGCCTCCATCTGGTAAATATCAACATAACTCTATCCTCCTGATTATAAGTCGAAACTGAAACAGGAAGTACGGGTTCAATAAGGAAGTGGTCCGATGAAGCGGTTGCTAAGCGACATGACTGGTTCAACTAGAACAGAACGGAATATGTTCAGGGATTAATCCGGTGGCCTTTAGGAGTTTACCACATCAGTCAACGGCTTCATTAATAAGTGCATGGGAAGACCTCGTCGCCATAGTGACCGTACGTACATACCTATATATTTGAGACTGTTGGGACAAAAACAATCTTGGTCGACCAACAGCCTGTCGACCAAACAATCGACCAGATGACTAAATGGGGTCAGACATGATATCATTATGACATCATAATAGCCATTGACTACTGAAGAATAGAACTTATAAATGCCTCAAATGTTTCAACTGTATTTCCCATCAGAAACCAAAACATAAGCTTGTATAACTCCATTGTTTGTAAACTAACACTGTATAGCCTCATTATGACATCATAGATTAATTCTAGAATATACTATATAGCCTAGAAACCTGGTTAAACTATCATTATGACATCATGGATGGCCAGTCCTTGTATTCCTAGTGTAGTGAATTCAGGGGGAGGGACTGAGCTGAACTCAAACCTGGGTCAAGCCAACACCTTATAACTGTTACGCCAAGATGTTTGAACCTATGGATGCAAGGACTGACCACTGGCTATACATCAATCATTTAAAAGTGAAAATATGGATGTAGCAATTGCATATTTCCCCTTTAACACCACTCATCAGTTCAACAACTGCAGAGTTTGTGCCTCTGTTTTTAAGACAGTACTTACTAGTGTAAATCGAGGAACGGTTTCTCAAAACCATTTTACGGCTAGAACCATCGGACACCTTAATAAGATGCGTTTGGGAAACCGGTCCCAGATATCCAGTTTCCTCCTCTTCTTCCTCCTTTTTCAGTGTGACAATCATCTCTCCTTCCTTTACTCCAAAAACAGCAACATCCTCTTCTTTTACTGTAACATCCTCCTCCTCTTTCACTCTGAACGAGTCTTCCTCTTCTTTAACGGAAACGTCTTTCTCTTCTTCTTTCACTGTAACAGTCTCACCCTCTACTTGTTTTTGTATTGTAACAACCTCCTCTTCCTCCTCCTCTTTCACGAGAGCTTCTTTCTCCATACAGCAGACCTCCTCTTCTTCAGCAGGAGGAGAGTAGCTTGGTGAACTCATGGTCGGGGATGTTAGCTAGCTAGGCTAATGCTAACTTAACCAGGCGCTAGCTGACTAATAACAACACCGTAAATATGAAATTAAATGGGATAACTAACTAGACGACAGAATTGTGTTTAAAACACAGTGGCTATGCGAACCCGTCTAAAGAGCTTTATTGGTTCGTCTATTTTGTCTATCAAGCTACCGAGGTGTCTGACTAACTGTTGCTGCTGTTGAAAGAAGCGTTCCGTCCACCACATTATACGTCACACCAGCAGCATCGCCTTAAAGTCTCAGACCGCCATATGCTGACTGGAGTGGGTAACGCAGTTGAGAGAAAATGGATCTATTTTATTTTCAGACAAGTTGAAGGGTAGGAAGCATGATGTTTTTTTACACACAAATGAAACAACACAGTGTGGTTAAATACTTAGTAAGCTAGTTGTCGTCACTTTATGGTTACCTATAAGGACAAACAGTTATGTTTTTGCGTTATTACATATTTATTCATTTATTTCCGGATATCTTCTAAACTTCCCACAATGCACTATTCTGCAATGTCAAATTGATATACTCTGTGCTACCGAGTTCATATGGCCAGAATCCATCTCATATCTTCTCCCACTGCGTAAAGTGTGGTCGTGCAATAACTCAATTCGCCCTTGCACTACTTTTAACGCCATTTTAACGCAAAACGTAGTACACTCTGTTTTTTGCAGATTCTAGTTATGGAAACAGAAAACTGTATTGAGATCAAACGTTTCATCGATGAGAAAATGTGCAGAATGTTGGACAAAATCCATTTCACTCTATCATCTCCCACTCATCTTTCACTGGGCTTCCTCTCATCGCAATATTTGGTAGTGAGTAAAAAGTACATCCTGCTCCTCTCCACCTAACGTCCCCTCACAGTCCCTTCAATTTCCCCTAACGTCCCCTCACAGTCCCGTTAGATTGGCTGCTCAGCCTACCTAAATTATCCCTCACCCATCATAGCCCTGCAATTCCCAACCAATCAGAGCGCTTCGAAATGCGCATCTGGACACTACACCCGCCCACTCAGGTCAGAGTGTTGTCGTTGTCCGAAGGGAGAAGACGCCTGTTTGTGAGGACTTTCTATTGTCGACAGTAACACAAATGTCTGAATGTTGTGAGTGCATCGAAATATAAGCATTTCACTGTTGTATTCCGCGCATGTGACAAATAAACGTAATAAAATTAGATTTGATAGTTCAGACATACAGTACCAGTCAAACGTTGGACACACTCACTACTCATTCAAGGGCTTTTCTTAATTTGAACTATTTTCTACATTGTAGAATAATAATTAAGACATCACAACTATGAAATAACGCATATGGAATGTAGTAACCGAAAAAAGTAGTAGCCTACAAAGTGTGAAACAAATATATATTTTTTTTAAACGAGCTCCTTATAAGGAGGGAGGAGATGAGGTTACACATCCTGATTAAACGAACAGCTCTAAAACCACATGGAATCTGGGTTTAATGTGTACATCACTGGTTAGAGGACAGCTTGTGGTAAGCTCGCTACATTTTGAAGTGTTGCATTTTGATTCAAGTGGATCACCGACGAGATAAGTGTAACGCAACACTTTTTGTTAATCACATAAATAGTACTCTTTCATTTCAGAACCTGGATTTTTCGCCTGATGAGGCTAATATCCATATCATGATGAAATCAATAGATCAGGGGGCAAACGTTTAGGGTTCTACATTGTGACATTTTATTGATATCATGGAACAACTCCTTCGTGTATTTTCTGATGTCTAATCAGAGATCTTTTACCAGAGTATCTCTTCCCACATTGATCACAGCTATGAGATTTATCTCCTGTGTGTGTTCTCTGGTGTGCAGTCAGCTGGCTAGATGAAACAAAACTCTTCCCACATTGATCACAGCTATAACATTTCTCTCCTGTGTGTGTTCTCTGGTGTACAGTCAGCTGGCTAGATGAAACAAAACTCTTCCCACATTGATCACAGCTATAAGGTTTCTCTCCTGTGTGAATCCTTTGGTGTGTTTTCAGGCTGCTTGGAACATTAAAACGCTTCCCACAGTCAGTGCAGCTATAAGGTTTCTCTCCAGTGTGAATTCTCTGGTGTCTTTTCAGGCTGCTTAGATCAGTAAATCTCTTCCCACATTGATCACAGCTATAAGGTTTCTCTCCTGTATGGATTCTCTGATGTCTTTTGAGGTCTGCTGAAGAGGTGAATCTCTTCCCACAGTCAGAGCAGCGGTGAGATTTCTTCCCTGTGCGTTTCCGCTTCTGTTTCTTGAGATGTTCTGATGCAGAAAAACTCTCCTCTGCCTCTTCAGCTTCATGATGTTGTTGAGGCTCCCCAGAGGATCCACGATCGTCATGTCTCTCTCCTGTGTGAACAACAAAAACAAAGTCAGACAGAATTTTTTTTTTACACCTTAGTAGTAAAGTGGATGATTGTAGGCTAGAAATACGTTTTTAAAGTTGCTGAAATCCTAAGCGGTGTGCCAGACGACTTTGATCACCAATATAGGCCCCACTCTGTGTTTGCTAAAATTTCGCCACGAGGGCCGATGCACACACAATTTGGTTGCAGAAACTCTTCCCTGGTAATGAGGAAACCACTAGTTATGGATGTAGTACAGTGCCTTGCGAAAGTATTAGGCCCCCTTGAACTTTGCGACCTTTTGCCACATTTCAGGCTTCAAACATAAAGATATAAAACTGTATTTTTTGTGAAGAATCAACAACAAGTGGGACACAATCATGAAGTGGAACGACATTTATTGGATATTTCAAACTTTTTTAACAAATCAAAAACTGAAAAATTGGGCGTGCAAAATTATTCAGCCCCTTTACTTTCAGTGCAGCAAACTCTCTCCAGAAGTTCAGTGAGGATCTCTGAATGATCCAATGTTGACCTAAATGACTAATGATGATAAATACAATCCACCTGTGTGTAATCAAGTCTCCGTATAAATGCACCTGCACTGTGATAGTCTCAGAGGTCTGTTAAAAGCGCAGAGAGCATCATGAAGAACAAGGAACACACCAGGCAGGTGTGGCCAGGGCAATAAATCGCAATGTCCGTACTGTGAGACGACTAAGACAGCGCTACAAGGAGACAGGACAGACAGCTGATCGTCCTCGCAGTGGCAGACCACATGTGACAACACCTGCACAGGATCAGTACATCCGAACATCACACCTGCAGGACAGAACTGGCAAATCTGGTGCAGTCCATGAGGAGGAGATGCACTGCAGCCCTTAATGCAGCTGGTGGCCACACCAGATACCGAATGTCACTTTTGATTTTGACCCCCCCCTTTGTTCAGGGACACATTATTGCATTTCTGTTAGTCACATGTCTGTGGAACTTGTTCAGTTTATCTCTCAGTTGTTGAATCTTGTTATGTTCATACAAATATTTACGCATGTTAAGTTTGATGAAAATACACGCAGTTGACAGTGAGAGGACGTTTCTTTTTTTGCTGAGTTTAGTCCTTGTATCTTAACATCATTGTCTGTGGTTAATCTATATTCTATATCTAAATGAAAATTCTACCAATTTTAAAGTAACTTTTATTGCCATTGCCAACTATGTAAAAATAACCTACATAAAGCCAACACATAAAAACATTGCAGCCTGCAGTTAGAAAATATCCTATAAATCACATTGGTTACACATGGCCTGTCTGCTAGGAACTGGAAACATTGGCTACACATGGCCTGTCTGCTAGGAACTGGAAACATTGGCTACACATGGCCTGTCTGCTAGGAACTGGAAACATTGGCTACACATGGCCTGTCTGCTAGGAACTGGAAACATTGGCTACACATGGCCTGTCTGCTAGGAACTGGAAACATTGGCTACACATGGCCTGTCTGCTAGGAACTGGAAACATTGGCTACACATGGCCTGTCTGCTAGGAACTGGAAACATTGGCTACACATGGCCTGTCTGCTAGGAACTGGAAACATTGGCTACACATGGCCTGTCTGCTAGGAACAGGAAACATTGGCTACACATGGCCTGTCTGCTAGGAACTGGAAACATTGGCTACACATGGCCTGTCTGCTAGGAACTGGAAACATTGGCTACACATGGCCTGTCTGCTAGGAACTGGAAACATTGGCTTACACATGGCCTGTCTGCTAGGAACTGGAAACATTGGCTACACATGGCCTGTCTGCTAGGAACTGGAAACATTGGCTACACATGGCCTGTCTGCTAGGAACTGGAAACATTGGCTACACATGGCCTGTCTGCTAGGAACTGGAAACATTGGCTACACATGGCCTGTCTGCTAGGAACTGGAAACATTGGCTACACATGGCCTGTCTGCTAGGAACTGGAAACATTGGCTACACATGGCCTGTCTGCTAGGAACTGGAAACATTGGCTACACATGGCCTGTCTGCTAGGAACTGGAAACATTGGCTACACATGGCCTGTCTGCTAGGAACTGGAAACATTGGCTACACATGGCCTGTCTGCTAGGAACTGGAAACATTGGCTACACATGGCCTGTCTGCTAGGAACTGGAAACATTGGCTACACATGGCCTGTCTGCTAGGAACTGGAAACATTGGCTACACATGGCCTGTCTGCTAGGAACTGGAAACATTGGCTACACATGGCCTGTCTGCTAGGAACTGGAAACATTGGCTACACATGGCCTGTCTGCTAGGAACTGGAAACATTGGCTACACATGGCCTGTCTGCTAGGAACTGGAAACATTGGCTACACATGGCCTGTCTGCTAGGAACTGGAAACATTGGCTACACATGGCCTGTCTGCTAGGAACTGGAAACATTGGCTACACATGGCCTGTCTGCTAGGAACTGGAAACATTGGCTACACATGGCCTGTCTGCTAGGAACTGGAAACATTGGCTACACATGGCCTGTCTGCTAGGAACTGGAAACATTGGCTACACATGGCCTGTCTGCTAGGAACTGGAAACATTGGCTACACATGGCCTGTCTGCTAGGAACTGGAAACATTGGCTACACATGGCCTGTCTGCTAGGAACTGGAAACATTGGCTACACATGGCCTGTCTGCTAGGAACTGGAAACATTGGCTACACATGGCCTGTCTGCTAGGAACTGGAAACATTGGCTACACATGGCCTGTCTGCTAGGAACTGGAAACATTGGCTACACATGGCCTGTCTGCTAGGAACTGGAAACATTGGCTACACATGGCCTGTCTGCTAGGGTATGGGCGGGGGGGGGAGTACTGGAAACATTGGCTACACATGGCCTGTCTGCTAGGAACTGGAAACATTGGCTACACATGGCCTGTCTGCTAGGAACTGGAAACATTGGCTACACATGGCCTGTCTGCTAGGAACTGGAAACATTGGCTACACATGGCCTGTCTGCTAGGAACTGGAAACATTGGCTACACATGGCCTGTCTGCTAGGAACTGGAAACATTGGCTACACATGGCCTGTCTGCTAGGAACTGGAAACATTGGCTACACATGGCCTGTCTGCTAGGAACTGGAAACATTGGCTACACATGGCCTGTCTGCTAGGAACTGGAAACATTGGCTACACATGGCCTGTCTGCTAGGAACTGGAAACATTGGCTACACATGGCCTGTCTGCTAGGAACTGGAAACATTGGCTACACATGGCCTGTCTGCTAGGAACTGGAAACATTGGCTACACATGGCCTGTCTGCTAGGAACTGGAAACATTGGCTACACATGGCCTGTCTGCTAGGAACTGGAAACATTGGCTACACATGGCCTGTCTGCTAGGAACTGGAAACATTGGCTACACATGGCCTGTCTGCTAGGAACTGGAAACATTGGCTACACATGGCCTGTCTGCTAGGAACTGGAAACATTGGCTACACATGGCCTGTCTGCTAGGAACTGGAAACATTGGCTACACATGGCCTGTCTGCTAGGAACTGGAAACATTGGCTACACATGGCCTGTCTGCTAGGAACTGGAAACATTGGCTACACATGGCCTGTCTGCTAGGAACTGGAAACATTGGCTACACATGGCCTGTCTGCTAGGAACTGGAAACATTGGCTACACATGGCCTGTCTGCTAGGAACTGGAAACATTGGCTACACATGGCCTGTCTGCTAGGAACTGGAAACATTGGCTACACATGGCCTGTCTGCTAGGAACTGGAAACATTGGCTACACATGGCCTGTCTGCTAGGAACTGGAAACATTGGCTACACATGGCCTGTCTGCTAGGAACTGGAAACATTGGCTACACATGGCCTGTCTGCTAGGAACTGGAAACATTGGCTACACATGGCCTGTCTGCTAGGAACTGGAAACATTGGCTACACATGGCCTGTCTGCTAGGAACTGGAAACATTGGCTACACATGGCCTGTCTGCTAGGAACTGGAAACATTGGCTACACATGGCCTGTCTGCTAGGAACTGGAAACATTGGCTACACATGGCCTGTCTGCTAGGAACTGGAAACATTGGCTACACATGGCCTGTCTGCTAGGAACTGGAAACATTGGCTACACATGGCCTGTCTGCTAGGAACTGGAAACATTGGCTACACATGGCCTGTCTGCTAGGAACTGGAAACATTGGCTACACATGGCCTGTCTGCTAGGAACTGGAAACATTGGCTACACATGGCCTGTCTGCTAGGAACTGGAAACATTGGCTACACATGGCCTGTCTGCTAGGAACTGGAAACATTGGCTACACATGGCCTGTCTGCTAGGAACTGGAAACATTGGCTACACATGGCCTGTCTGCTAGGAACTGGAAACATTGGCTACACATGGCCTGTCTGCTAGGAACTGGAAACATTGGCTACACATGGCCTGTCTGCTAGGAACTGGAAACATTGGCTACACATGGCCTGTCTGCTAGGAACTGGAAACATTGGCTACACATGGCCTGTCTGCTAGGAACTGGAAACATTGGCTACACATGGCCTGTCTGCTAGGAACTGGAAACATTGGCTACACATGGCCTGTCTGCTAGGAACTGGAAACATTGGCTACACATGGCCTGTCTGCTAGGAACTGGAAACATTGGCTACACATGGCCTGTCTGCTAGGAACTGGAAACATTGGCTACACATGGCCTGTCTGCTAGGAACTGGAAACATGGCTACACATGGCCTGTCTGCTAGGAACTGGAAACATTGGCTACACATGGCCTGTCTGCTAGGAACTGGAAACATTGGCTACACATGGCCTGTCTGCTAGGAACTGGAAACATTGGCTACACATGGCCTGTCTGCTAGGAACTGGAAACATTGGCTACACATGGCCTGTCTGCTAGGAACTGGAAACATTGGCTACACATGGCCTGTCTGCTAGGAACTGGAAACATTGGCTACACATGGCCTGTCTGCTAGGAACTGGAAACATTGGCTACACATGGCCTGTCTGCTAGGAACTGGAAACATTGGCTACACATGGCCTGTCTGCTAGGAACTGGAAACATTGGCTACACATGGCCTGTCTGCTAGGAACTGGAAACATTGGCTACACATGGCCTGTCTGCTAGGAACTGGAAACATTGGCTACACATGGCCTGTCTGCTAGGAACTGGAAACATTGGCTACACATGGCCTGTCTGCTAGGAACTGGAAACATTGGCTACACATGGCCTGTCTGCTAGGAACTGGAAACATTGGCTACACATGGCCTGTCTGCTAGGAACTGGAAACATTGGCTACACATGGCCTGTCTGCTAGGAACTGGAAACATTGGCTACACATGGCCTGTCTGCTAGGAACTGGAAACATTGGCTACACATGGCCTGTCTGCTAGGAACTGGAAACATTGGCTACACATGGCCTGTCTGCTAGGAACTGGAAACATTGGCTACACATGGCCTGTCTGCTAGGAACTGGAAACATTGGCTACACATGGCCTGTCTGCTAGGAACTGGAAACATTGGCTACACATGGCCTGTCTGCTAGGAACTGGAAACATTGGCTACACATGGCCTGTCTGCTAGGAACTGGAAACATTGGCTACACATGGCCTGTCTGCTAGGAACTGGAAACATTGGCTACACATGGCCTGTCTGCTAGGAACTGGAAACATTGGCTACACATGGCCTGTCTGCTAGGAACTGGAAACATTGGCTACACATGGCCTGTCTGCTAGGAACTGGAAACATTGTATCAACTATGTATTAACTTGGTTTGGCCCAGAAAAACTAGGTTGTCCCTTTAAAAATAAAAATCACCCAATCTGCAGTTCAACCAATAACAAAGCTGTAATTACACCATTATTTTGGTAATAAGATGGATGGGGCTGGAGAAATGTAACTACTCTCAAATTCAGACAGACCTATGGATGCAAGGACTGACCATCCATGATATGAACATTATAGTTTTAACCATGTTGAGGCTATACAGTGTTGATTTAAATTGTTTTTAATCATTGGATAAAAAAAAGAAGTTTATTTTGGGTTCTGATGGGGTACAACAGTTGAACTAAGCTCATGAGGCATGTGTTATATTCTTCAAGAATCAATGGTTATAAATAAAGATTTTAAAAGTCAAAATATGGATGTTGTAATTACAGATTACATACAGTGCACTTGGAAAGTATTCAGACCCCTTCACTTTCTCCACATTTTGTTACATTACATCCTTATTCTAAAATGGATTAAATTAAATGTTTTCCTCATTAATCTACACACAATACACTATAATGATAACATTAAAAAAAAAATGTTTGCACATTTATTAAAATAAAAAACATGAATACCTTATTTACATAAGTATTTAGACCCTAAATTGAGATCAGGTGCATCCTGTTTCCTGACTCTCAGACCATGAGAAACAAGATTCTCTGGTCTGTTGAAACATAGATTAAACTCTTTGGCCTGAATGACGAGCATCACGTCTGGCACCATCCCTATGGTGGCAGGGACTGGAGGACTAGTCAGGCTTGAGGGAACTAGTCAGCATTGAGGGTAAGATGAACAGAGCAAGTACAGAGAGATCCTTGATGAAAATCTGCTCCAGAGCGCTCAGAACCTCAGACTGGGGTGAAGGTTCACCTTCCAACAGGACAACGACTCTAAGCACACAGCCAAGACAACGCAGGAGTGGCTTCAGGACAACGACTCTGAATACTTTTTTCTATGCAGAGAACAATGGGAGACAGTCCCCAAAGTGTGCCAAGCTTGTAGTGTCATACCCAAGAAGCCTGAAGGCTGTAATTGCTGCCATAAAAGTACTGAGGAAAGGGTCTGAATACTTAAATGTGATTTCAGTTGTTGTTTTTTTCCCAAATTTTCTAAAAATCTGTTTTTCTTTTGTCATTGTGTATATATATATATATTTAAACCGTTTTAAAATAAGGCTGTAACATAACATAACGAGGGAAAAGCCAATGGGTCTGAATCATTTTAACGTCCAAATACGGATGAGGCAATTGTAGATTTACTCATTCATAGCCACACATCAGTTCAACAACTGCAGAGTTTGTGCCTCTGTATTTAAGACAGTACTTACTAGTGTTAATCAGGGACCGGTTTCCCAAAACCATTTTATGGCTAAGTTCATCGTTACCATTGGATGCCTTAAGATGCGTTTGGGAAACCGGGCCAAGATATCCAGTTCCTTCATCTTCTTCCTCCACCTTTCTGGAAGTGACAGTCATCTCCCCCTCCTCCTCTTTCACTCCAAAAACTGCATCCTCCTCTTTCCCCTCCTCTTCTTTTACTGTAACATCTTCCTCCTCTTTCACTCTGAACGCGTCTTCCTCTTCTTTCACTGAAACGTCTTTCTCTTCTTCCACTGAAACGTCTTTCTCTTCTTCTTTCACGGTAACAGCCTCCTCTTCTTTCTCCTCTTTTACGACAACGTTCAGCCACATATCCTCTTTCTCCGTCCAGCAGACCTCCTCTTCTTTATCAGGAGGAGAGTAGCTTAGTGAACTCATGGTCATGGATGTTAGCTAGCTAGGCTAATGAATGAGCAGCAATCTAAATTGCCATGAGCAGACCAATAACATCGTAAATATTACATTAAATCGGATAACTAACTAGACGACAGAAGTGTGTTTAAAACACAGTGGCTAACATACACTAAAGCGTCTAAAGAGCTTTATTGGTTCGTTTATTTTGTCTATCAAGCTACCGAGGTATCTGACCAACTGTTGCTGCTTTTGAAAGAAGCGTTCCGTCCACTAGATTATACGTCACACCAACAGCATCGCCTTAAATTCCCAGACAGCCATCTGCTGACTGGAGTGGTAACGCAGTTGAGTAAAATGTCGAGTTTATATTCAGACAAAAAGTTAATCGATAGGAAGCATGAGTTTTTACCCACCAATGTAACAACACAGTGTGGTTAAAGACTTAGTAACGTAGAAGCAGTCACAATCTGGTTACCTATATGTGCAAACTGTTGTTTTCTCGAGAGCGGTTTGCGGCACAGTCGATAGCGCGCTCGGGCTAGAAGGTCGAGGGTTTGAGACCTGCGTCCTGTTGTTTCATTACACTACATATTTATTAACTTCCGATATCTTCTAAACTACATACAAGACACAACGTCATATTGATCTACTATATATAAACAGTAAATTTGATTTACTCTGTGCTACCAAGTTTGTATGCTAACGTTTTACATGCTGACTCGTTTGTCACGAGCATGTTCATTTTGTCCATCCAGACTCGATCAGCAGTTTGAAATATCAAAATGAACCAACTATATTAAATTGTGGGACTGGTCGAAAAACATTAAACATTCATGGCAATTTAGATAGCTTGCTGTTGCTAGCTCAATTGTCCTGGGATATAAACATGGAGTTGTTATTTTACCTGAAATTCACAATGTCCTCTACTCTGACAATAAATGCACAGATAAAACGGTAAACCGAGTTTGTATCTAGTAATCCTACTTCAGGCTTCTTCTTCTGCGTCAAATACTAAATGTTCAGTGAATGTTAGGTGGTTTACATAATTAACTTACTAACCTTCTAAAAGTTGACCGCCAAAATCTTACCAAACCATTCATTATTCTACTAACTATGCTCACCAATGTAGCTGACCGATGTAGAGAGTGACAAGTGCCTTAGCAGAATGTTTTTTTTGTGATGGGGTAATGCAGTTTAAACATTTGAGGCATTTATAAGTAAATAATAAAAAATAAATTGCAGTTGAAGTCAGAAGTTTACATGCACTTAGGTTGGAGTCATTAAAACAAATTTTTCAACCACTCCACAAATGTCTTGCTCACAAACTATAGTTTTTGGCAAGTCAGTTAGGACATCTACTTTGTGCATGACACGTAATTGTTCCAACAATTCTTTACAGACAGATTATTTCACTTGTAATTCCCTGTATCACAATTCCAGTGGGTCAGAAGTTTACATACACTAAATTGACTGTGCCTTTAAACAGCTTGGAAAATTCCAGAAAATTATGTCATATTTTAGAAGCCTCTGATAGGCTAATTGACATAATGTGAGTCAGGAGTCAGGAGTCAGGAGGTGTACCTGTGGATGTATTTCAAGGCCTACCTTCAAACTCAGTGCTTCTTTGCTTGACATCATGGGAAAATCAAAAGAAATCAGCCAAGACCTCAGAAAAAAGATTGTAGACCTCCACAAGTCTGGTTCATCCTTGGGAACAATTTCCAAACGCCTGAAGGTACCACGTTCATCTGTACAAACAATAGTCCACAAGTATAAACACCATGGAACCATGCAGCTGTCATACCGCTCAGGAAGGAGAACGCGTTCTGTCTCCTAGAGATGAACGTACTTTGGTGTGAAAAGTGCAAATCATTCCCAGAACAACATCAAAAGACCTAGTGAAGATGCTGGAGGAAACAGGTATAAAATAATCTATATCCACAGTAAAACAAGTTCTATATCAAATCAAATTTATTTATATAGCCCTTTGTACATCAGCTGATATCTCAAAGTGCTGTACAGAAACCCAGCCTAAAACCCCAAACAGCAAGCAATGCAGGTGTAGAAGCACGGTGGCTAGGAAAAACTCCCTAGAAAGGCCAATACCTAGGAAGAAACCTAGAGAGGAACCAGGCTATGTGGGGTGGCCAGTCCTCTTCTGGCTGTGCCGGGTGGAGATTATAACAGAACATGGCCAAGATGTTCAAATGTTCATAAATGACCAGCATGGTCGAATAATAATAAGGCAGAACAGTTGAAACTGGAGCAGCAGCACAGTCAGGTGGAAGTTGAAACTGGAGCAGCAGCATGGCCAGGTGGACTGGGGACAGCAAGGAGTCATCATGTCAGGTAGTCCTGGGGCATGGTCCTAGGGCTCAGGTCAGTTGAAACTGGAACAGCAGCATGGCCAGGTGGACTGGGGACAGCAAGGAGTCATCATGTCAGGTAGTCCTGGGGCATGGTCCTAGGGCTCAGGTCCTCCGAGAGAGAGAAAGAAAGAGAGAAGGAGAGAATTAGAGAACGCACACTTAGATTCACACAGGACACCGAATAGGACAGGAGAAGTACTCCAGATATAACAAACTGACCCCAGCCCCCCGACACATAAACTACTGCAGCATAAATACTGGAGGCTGAGACAGGAGGGGTCAGGAGACACTGTGGCCCCATCCGAGGACACCCCCGGACAGGGCCAAACAGGACATAACCTGAAAGGCCGCTCGACAAGGAAGAAGCCACTGCTCCAAAACCGCCATAAAAAAGCCAGACTATGGTTTGCAACTGCACATGGGGACACAGATTGTACTTTTTGGAGAAATGTCCTCTGGTCTGATGAAACAAATATAGAACTGTTTGGTCATAATGACCATCGTTATGTTTGGAGGAAAAAGGGGGAGGCTTGCAAGCTGAAGAACACCATCCCAACCTTGAAGCACGGGGGTGGAAGCATCATGTTGTGGGGGTGCTTTGCTGCAGGAGGACTGGTGCACTTCACAAAATAGATGGCATCGCGAGGAAGGAAAATTATGTGGATATATTGAAGCAACATCTCAAGACATCAGTCAGGAAGTTAAACCTTGATCGCAAAAGGGTCTTCCAAATGGACGGTGACCCCAAGCATACTTCCAAAGTTGTGGTAAAATGGCTTAAGACAACAAAGTGAAGGTGTTGGAGTGGCCATCACAAAGCCCTTACCTCAATTTTCTCAACAGAACCGAAAAAGCATGTGTGAGCATGGAGGCCTACAAACCTGACTCAGTTACACCAGCTCTGTCAGGAGGAATAGGCCAAAATTCACCCAACTTATTGTGGGAAGCTTGTGAAGGCTATCTGAAACGTTTGACCCAAGTTAAACAATTTAAAGGCAATGCTACCAAATACTAATTGAGTGTATGTAAACTTCTGATCCACTGGGAGCATGTTGGTACCCTCTTCAGATCTGTGCCTCGACACAATCCTGTCTCAGAGCTCTACAGACGATTCCTTCTACCTCATGGCTTGGTTTTTTGCTCTGACATGCACTCTCAACTGTGGCATCTTATATAGACAGGTGTTGTGCCTTTCCAAATCATTTCCAATCAATTGACTTTACCACAGGTGGATTCCAATTAAGTTGTAGAAACATCTCAAGGATGATCAATAGAAACAAGATGCACCTGAGCTCAATTTCAGGTCTCTTAGAAAAGGGTCTGAATACTTATGTAAATACGTTTTTTCTGTTTTTTATTTTTAATACATTTGCACACATTTCTAGAACATGTTTTCACTTTGTCATTATGGGGTATTGTGATGTCATTATGGGGTATTGTGATGTCATTATGGGATATTGTGATGTTATTATGGGGTATTGTGTGTAGATTGATGAGGAAAACGTTTTATTAAATCAAATTTAGAATAAGGCTGTAACGTAACAAAATATGGAAAAAGTGAAGGGGTCTGAATACTTTCCGAATGCACTGCAGGTCTCTCCATTAATGGGAGATGGACATTTAAACTGATCAACGCTCTCTTTATATAACTGACTGATTGATCCATTCACCTTCCATCCTGAAAGGAATTTGATCATATCTGTACATTACAGCAACACCTGTAATTACAAAAGCACAATGATGAATATAAGGTAAGGTCTGAGACAAGGTAGGCATTAGGGTTAGCAGTTAGCCATTAGGGTTAGCAGTGTGGTTAAGGTTATAGATTTGATGACTGTGGTACTAAGTTGAACCTCTCGAGGAGAAAGTCATCTAAAAGTAATCAGATTACATTAGTTAGTTTGGGGAATCCAACAGTTATGTTACTGATGACACTTTTAGACAGGTAACTAGTAACTAACAGATTACATTTAGAAAGTAACCTACCCAACCCTGGATACAGTATAAAGGTCTCTCCATGGGTGGGAGACAGACATTTAAGATGATCAACACCCTCTTTATATTACTGACTTGTTGACTGATTGATCCATTCATCCTTCCATCCCTCCTCAGCCTTCCTCTCCTCTGAAGACCCAGTGAGGATGGAGCTCAGTCAGAGAGCTGTTGAGGGACTGGTTAGGAAGAACACATCCACAGCCAGAGAGGTGAGAGGTCATACACGGTTTAGATGGTAAATATTTATGTCCCCTTGGGAATACAGATATGCATCTGTTGGTCACAGATACTCTGGCAATTCCGAACACAATGCCCATTCTGGCAGATCTAAACCTAATGCAGCACATCGTGATTTTTGTGCATCCAGACCTAATGCAGCTTGGAATGATCAGATGACAGAAGTCACATTTAGGTGCCAGGTGTAACTGAGGCCGTAGATGCTCCATATCCATTACTTTGAGAGTTTTATATAATATTACTAAATATATTTCTTTCTGTGTTGCAGGGGCAGTCAAGAAATGGAACGGCAAGGCCACAGAACATGACATAAGCAGAGCTGTGGGAGACCACCTCAAGCCCCTGGTAGAGTCGGGGGTGGTGTTTACCTCTCCACCACGCCTTCAGCAGGCTGGAAAAGTGGGATTTGTTTTGTAATATATTCAAATCAAATCAAGCTTTATTTATACAGCACATTTCAGACACAATGCAACACAATGGATTCACAGGAAAAAAACAATGAATAAAAACAATGACAATAAAAGATAAAGATAAATATTTCCAACACAACAAACAGAAAAAAAATGAGAATAAAAACTGAAAGACTAATGAACATTCTAAGGAAAAGACATTGATTAAAATAGTAAGAATAGGATGTAATATCCAACCAGAAATATAAACTAGTTTTACTACATTGTTAGTAAACAATATAATTGTACCAATAAAAACTCAGTTATTTATCATAATTGAAAAAAAAAACTAAATATTTTTAACTACAATGTAGTTTTCTTTTCATAACGCAAACACTTTTTGGCTAATCACATAAATAGTTCATCTTTCATTTCAATCCACAGCTGAAATCAAACAAACATTTAGGGTTTCTTCATTATGACATCATTACCCTACTCCTATTGCATTGTGACATTTTTTTCATTGATATGACGTATTCTCTGGTGCAAAGTCAACTCTCTAGATTCAGTAAAACTCTTCTCACATTGAACAACTCCTTCATGTATGTATTTTCTGATGTTTAATCAGAGATCTTTTATCAGAGTATCTCTTGTCACATTGATCACAGCTATGAGGTTTCTCTCCTGTGTGTGTTCTCTGGTGTGATTTTAAAAGTCCTGACGAAACAAAACTCTTTCCGCAGTCAGAGCATTGGTAAGGTTTCTCTCCTGTGTGTATTCTCTGGTGTACTATCAGGCTGCTTAAGTGCCTAAAACTCCTCCCACATAGATGACAGCTATAAGGTTTCTGTCCTGTGTGGGTTCTCTGGTGTGATTTTAAATGTCCTGACAAAACAAAACACTTCCCACAATCAGAGCAGCTATAAGGTTTTTCTCTTCTATGGATTCTCTGATGTATTTTTAGGGTTGCTAAAGAGGTGCAACTCTTCCCACAATTAGAGCAGCAGTGAGGTTTCTCTCCAATGTGTTTTTTTCTGGTGTACTTTTAGTGAATCTGATCTTGAGTAAGTCTTCCCACAGTCAGAGCAGTGGTGAGACTTCTTCCCTGTGTGAATTCTCTGGTGTGCCTTCAGTGAATCTGATCTTGAGTAACTCTTCCCACAGACAGAGCAGCGGTGAGATTTCTTCCCTGTGGGTTTCCGCTGGTGTTTCTTGAGGTGTTCTGATGTGGAGAGACTCTTCTCTGCCTCGTCAGCTTCATGATGTTTGTGAGGCTCCCCAGAGAATCCACAAGAGTCACGTCTCTCTCCTGTGTGAACAACAAAGTCAGACAGATGGTTAATGGCCACAACAACAGAAATCCACTGTTTATTTTAGCTAAAAAGGTGATCCCCATGATGTCGTACAACAATTTACATCCTTAATGAATGTTTAAATGCTTTTACAAACGTATTTGACAATTATCTTAAAAAGACAGTCAAGTGAGCAACAACAGACTTATTTTGTATTATTGTTTCCACAGTAGTATAGTGGATGATTCCAGGCTATAAATACATTATTACAGTTGCTGAAACCAGAAGCAGTGTGTCAGATATCTTTTCGTCTTTTATTATTTAGAAAAGGAATACTTTCACCAAATTGTCTAAATGGATTCTCTGAACATTATATCACCAGGTTCCCCCATTAGGCAAACCATTAACAGTATATATCTCACCAAGTTCCCCCATTAGGCAAACTATTAACGGTATTTATCTCACCAGGTTCCCCCATTAGGCAAACTATTAACGGTATTTATCTCACCAGGTTCCCCCATTAGGCAAACCATTAACAGTATATATCTCACCAAGTTCCCCCATTAGGCAAACCATTAACAGTATTTATATCACCAAGTTCCCCCAAACCATTAACAGTATTTATCTCACCAAGTTCCCCCATTAGGAAAACCATTAACAGTATTTATCTCACCAGGTTCCCCCCCATTAGGCAAACCATTAACAGTATATATCTCACCAGGTTCCCCCATTAGGCAAACCATTATCATTACTACATTGTCTATTGCTGTATATCTTCAGTGCTGCTCTTTGTTCACGCCCATTTATCATCCTTCACACCCTCTAGAGCCTTAGACCCGCCCATCTCTTAAAGAATTCACATTGGAACATGAGAATGTGGCCATGTGATAAAGCAGTGAGGCATAAAAAAACAAAGATGTCAACAATAAAATACTTCATTAACTTCAAGTACGAAAGGTAGTAGATTACAATTATGAAAAATCTAAAAAACGAAGGTCAAACCAATATCTAGACTGAGGCCTTTATCATCAGATCCTTTGAGTAACTCTGGTTCAGGTTATTAAATGAACAAATTCATCTAGTCTGAGAGCATATTTCTGTCCTGCCCTTTGGACCAGGACATGTTTTTCATTGCAAAAGTCATGATCTTCTCCCCAAAAAATATATTTGCCGGGTCGTGTCCAGTCCCGGGGGGATGTTTTCACCTCTCTGGGACGAAGGACGTCAACATCGAACAGCAGCTGAAACCTGGTTCCATCTGAGTGAAAGCTCCTTGGTCACAACAACACCAGGCTCTAGACCATTCAAACTGTAACCTGGTTCAAAACAACACCAGGCTCCAGACCATTCAAACTGTAACCTGGTTCAAAACAACACCAGGCTCCAGACCATTCAAACTGTAACCTGGTTCAAAACAACACCAGGCTCCAGACCATTCAAACTGTAGATAGATGTAAAATATATGAATCTAGCTAGCCAGCTAGTTGAACATGCAAATAAACTACCTCAATCTATAACCCAGTAGCGAGCTATCTAGCTATCATTTAATAATGTCTAGCTATCTAACTATCATTTAATAATGTCTAGCTATCTAACTATCATTTAATAATGTCTAGCCAGCCAGCCATCTTAGCATGTGTCCCAATCAAAACCAAACATTAACACCACACATCAGTTCAACAACTGCAGAGTTTGTGCCTCTGTATTTAAGACAGTACTTACTAGTGTTAATCAGGGAACGGTTTCTCAAAACCATTTCACGGTTAAGTTCATCGTTAGAACCATTGGATGCCTTAAGATGACTTTGGGAAACCGGGCCCAGATATCCAGTTTCCTCCTCTTCCTCCTCCTCCTCTTTTTTCGATGTAACAGTCATCTCCCTCTCCTCCTCTTTCACTCCAAAAACTGCATCCTCCTCTTCTTTTACTGTAACATCCTCCTCCTCTTTCACTCTGAACGAGTCTTCCTCTTCTTTCACTGAAACGTCTTTCTCTTCTTCTTTCACTGTAGCAGCCTCGCCCTCTACTTGTTTTTCTATTGTAACATCTTTCTCTTCCTCTTTCACCAGAGCTTCTTCCTCCGTCCAGCAGACCTCCTCTTCTTTTACAGGAGGAGAGTAGCTTAGTGAACTCATGGTCGGGGATATTAGCTAGCTAGGCTAATGCTAACTTAATAAAACTTAACTTAACTAGATGACCAATAACAACACCGTAAATATGAAATTAAATCGGATAACTTAGTAGACGACAGAAGTGTGTTTAAAACACAGTGTTAAATATACACTAAAGCGACTAAAGAGCTTTATTGGTTCGTCTATTTTGTCTATCAAGCTACGGAGGTGTCTGACGAACTGTTGCTGCTTTTGAAAGAAGCGTTCCGTCCACTAGATTATACGTCACACAGCAGCATAACCTTAAATTCCCAGACCGCCATCTGCTGACTGGAGTGGGTAACGCAGATGAGTAAAATCGATCTATATTATTTTCAGATAACAAGTTGAAAATTTGGCAAAACGTCATGTCTTCAAAACGTAGTCCACTCTATTTTGTTACAGATTCTAGTTATGGAAACAAAAAAACTGTATTGAGATCAAACGATTCATTGATGGGAAAATCAGCAGAATGTCGGCCAGAATCCATCTTGCTCTATCTTCTACCACTGGGCTTCCTCTCATCACCACATTTGGTTGTGAGTGAAAACCGTCAACCGGATGCCTCACATTTATACGTCAGGTGCAACATCTGGCTCATTGTTCTGTTTAGATTCGATATTTAGATTTGTTTAACACCTTTTGGTTACTACATGATTCCATGTGTTATTTCATAGTTTTGATGTCTTCACTATTATTCTACAATGTAGAAAATTGTCTAAATAAAGAAAACCCTGGAATGAGTGGTGTCCAAACCTTTGACTGGTACTGAATGTAAAGGTGATAAAGTTTAAAACATGTTTTTTTTAATATAAATTTGCAAAACAATCTACAAATCAGTTTTTTCTTTGTCATTGTCATGTGGTATTGTGTGTAGATTGATGAGGATTTAATTTTGTTTGTTTAATATAAGTCTGTAACAAAACAAAAAGTGGAACAAGTCAAGGGGTCTGAATACTTTCAGAAGGCACTGTCCAAAGAAAAGTAGCACATATTAGAACGTATTCTCAGTCTCCAACGGTGCATCTCTGAGCTAAGGTTAACTCAATCATTTAATGCTAAGACATCAATATTAGCTCCTTGTTCCTCAGCCTTAATAATAGTTGCATAATGGTAAACCTAGACACTGGCATCTTATAGTATTCTGAGTGGTGACGATAGGCTCACAACCTTGGCTATACCCACTGGATTCTATTACGGGCCCTATAGCGTTCACATGGTAATGGAGTCAGATTGAGGATTGTAGTTTATTATTATTCAACATCATTATTACACTGCAAAATGGAGACCCCTCATCCTCAGTCGATGGGGATTTCCACCAACCTACATAATGGTTGGATCATTTCCACCAATCTACACAATGGTTGGATCATTTCTACCAACCTACATAATGGTTGGATCATTTCCTCCAACCTACATAATGGTTGGATCATTTCCACCAACCTACATAATGGTTGGATCATTTCCACCAACCTACATAATGGTTGGATCATTTCTACCAACCTACATATTGGTTGGATCATTTCCTCCAACCTACATAATGGTTAGATCATTTCCACCAACCTACATAATGGTTGGATCATTTCTACCAACCTACATAATGGTTGGATCATTTCCTCCAACCTACATAATGGTTGGATCATTTCCACCAACCTCCATAATGGTTGGATCATTTCCACCAACCTACATAATGATTGGATAATTTCTACCAACCTACATAATGGTAGGATTATTTCCACCAACCTACATAATGGTTGGATCATTTCCACCAACCTACATAATGGTTGGATCATTTCCAAACTAAATGGTGACTCATCCAGTCGATGGGGATTTGTACACTGCTCAAAAAAATAAAGGGAACACTAAAATAACACATCCTAGATCTGAATGAATGAAATATTCTTATTAAATACTTTTTTCTTTATATAGTTGAATGTGCTGACAACAAAATCACACATTATCAATGGAAATCAAATTTATCAACCCATGGAGGTCTGGATTTGGAGTCACATTAAAAATGAAAGTGGAAAACCACACTACAGGCGGATCCAACTTTGATGTAATGTCCTTAAAACAAGTCCAAATGAGGCTCAGTAGTGTGTGTGGCCTCCACGTGCCTGTATGACCTCCCTACAACGCCTGGGCATGCTCCTGATGAGGTGGTGGATGGTCTCCTGAGGGATCTCCTCCCAGACCTGGACTAAAGCATTCGCCAACTCCAACTCCTGGACAGTCTGTGGTGCAACGTGGCGTTGGTGGATGGAGCGAGACATGATGTTCCAGATGTGCTCAATTGGATTCAGGTCTGGGGAACGGGCGGGCCAGTCCATAGCATCAATGCCTTCCTCTTGCATGAACTGCTGACACACTCCAGCCACATGAGGTCTAGCATTGTCTTGCATTAGGAGGAACCCAGCACATGGCACCAGTGGCGAATTTGTTTTGGTGTTCTCTGGCAAATGCCAAACGTCCTGCACGGTGTTGGGCGGTAAGCACAACCCCCACCTGTGGACGTCGGGCCCTCATACCACCCTCATAGAGTCTGTTTCTGACCGTTTGAGCAGACACATGCACATTTGTGGCCTGCTGGAGGTCATTTTGCAGGGCTCTGGCAATGCTCCTCTTGCTCCTCCTTGCACAAAGGCGGAGGTAGCAGTCCTGCTGCTGGGTTGTTGCCCTCCTACGGCCTCCTCCACGTCTCCTGATGTACTGGCCTGTCTCCTGGTAGCGCCTCCATGCTCTGGACACTACGCTGACAGACACAGCAAACCTTCTTGCCACAGCTCGCATTGATGTGCCATCCTGGATGAGCTGCACTACCTGAGCCATTTGTGTGGGTTGTAGACTCCGTCTCATGCTACCACTAGAGTGAAAGCACCGCCAGCATTCAAAAGTGACCAAAACATCAGCCAGGAAGCATAGGAACGGAGAAGTGGTCTGTGGTCACCACCTGCAGAACCACTCCTTTATTGGGGGTGTCTTGCTAATTGCCTATAATTTCCACCTGTTATCTATTCCATTTGCACAACAGCATGTGAAATGTATTGTCAATCAGTGTTGCTTCCTAAGTGGACAGTTGGATTTCACAGAAGTGTGATTGACTTGGAGTTACATTGTGTTGTTTAAGTGTTCCCTTTATTTTTTTGAGCAGTGTATATTACACTACAATTTCTAAATTTTCAACAAAAATGTACTGGATTGGTTGAAAAGTTATAAAATGTACACAGTATGCACTATTTTGACATAGTGTAAGATATAATGAATTGATACTATTTTTCATTTAAAAAAAAACATTTAATTTTTTCAATTGAACCTTTATTGAACTAGGCAAGTCAGTTAAGAACAAATGATTATTTACAAAGACTGCCAACAACAGCCAAACCTGGACGACGCTGGGCCCAATAATATAATTGTACCGAAAAAGTATCAAATAATTCTGATGAATAAAATGTTACATGAAATGTAAATATTTTGAAATATCAAACCAAACCGAACACCGTTTAATATGTATTGACAATAATGCACTAGTATTTTAAATTTTCACTTAAAAAAAAAATTATACAAATAATTAGACATCGGGCATAGTCCTAATTTAAAAATGAATAAATCTTTATTTATTTAATTTTGCTATTTTGTTTTATTTTTATAATTTGAAGATTATAATTTGTTCAAATCAATAGAAACAGTTTGTGATATTGAAAAGTTAAACATAAAATGTACTATCTACACAAACATGTTCCACAGTAGTAATCATATCATATCATCATTTTAGACCCAAGCCACCCTCAAGACTTTGAATTACTCCCCTCTGGGCGCAGGTATAGGGCCTCAGCAGGAAAAACAGAACGAGACAATCATTTATGCCAGGTGTGATATCCCTCCTAAATAGCTCGGGTGAATGTTCCCATTGACCCTGTAAGTCCAGCAGGCTAGTCTTTTCTTCTTTAAAAAAAAAGTTGTACTTCTTATTTCTTACTATTATTATTTTTATAGCTATGTAACTGTTATGAAAGTTGTCAATCTTGTTTTGTATTTAAACACCACTTTAAATGTGTACATTTCCCCATGGGGACAATAAAGTCAGTCAGTAACTAAGTATATTACTTACGCTGTTGTTTTGACAACTGGCAATCTATTAGGGGGGGGAAATCAGGTTGTATGTGCTGTTGAATCTAACACAACTAAAAAAAACACACAGAAATGTGAGATATATTTTACCTCACTGGTTAGAGGACAACCTGCAGAAAACAGCTAGCTACATTTTGAAGTGCTCTATTCTCATTCAAATGGGGCGCCAAGTGTAACAACTCTTTTTCTTGTTAATCACTTTTTTGTTAATCAAATAAATAGTACTCATTACTTCCCCTGATGAGGCCTGGATTCATCCCGAGGCTAATATCTATATCACGCTGAAATGAATAGAACAGGGGGTCAAATGTTTACGATTCTACATTGTGACAGCATTAAAATAATCCTACTACAATGTTAATAACATTCTACATTGTGACATCATTAAAATAATCCTACTACAATGTTAATAACATTCTACATTGTGACATCATTAAAATAATCCTACTACAATGTTAATAACATTCTACATTGTGACATCATTAAAATAATCCTACTACAATGTTAATAACATTCTACATTGTGACATTTTATTGACATCATGAAACAACTTCATGTATGTATTTTCTAAATTTTACCAGCATCTCTTATCACATTGATCACAGCTATGAGTTCTCTCCTGTGTGTGTTCTCTGGTGTGATATCAGGATGTTTGGATAAAGCTCTTCCCACATTGATTACAGCTATGAGGTTTCTCTCTTGTGTGTCCGCTGGTGAATAGTCAGATGGCTAGATGAAGTAAAACTTTTCACACATTGATCACAGCTATAAGGTTTCTCTCCTGTGTGAGATCTCCGGTGTATAGTCAGACTGCTAGATGTAACAAATTTCTTCTCACACTGATCACAGCTATAAGGTTTCTCTCCTGTGTGTGTTCTCTGATGTACCTTCAGGCAGCTTGAGTGAGTAAACCTTTTCCCACATTGATCACAGCTAAAAAGTTTCTCTCCAGTGTGAATTCTCTGGTGTAATTGTAATGTATATAATTTTGAAAAACTCTTCCCACAGTCAGAGCAGCTATAAAGTTTCTCTCCAGTGTGAATTCTCTGGTGTGATTGTAATGTATATAATTTTGAGAAACTCTTCCCACAGTCAGCGCAGCTATAAGGTTTCTCCCCTGTGTGTGTTCTCTGGTGTGTTTTCAGGCTGCTTGGAACATTAAAACTCTTTCCACATTGATCACAGCTATAAGGTTTCTCTCCTGTATGGATTCTCTGATGTCTTTTGAGGTCTGCTGAAGAGGTAAACCTCTTCCCACAGTCAGAGCAGCAGTGAGATGTCTCTCCAGTGTGAATTCTCTGGTGTACTTTTAGTGAATCTGATCTTGAGTAACTCTTCCCACAGTCAGAGCAGTGGTGAAGTTTCTTCCCTGTGGGTTTCCGCTGGTGTTTCTTGAGGTGTTCTGATGTGAAGAGACTCTTCTCTGCCTCATCAGCATCATGATGTTGTTGAGGCTCCCCAGAGGATCCACGATAGTCACGTCTCTCTCCTGTGTGAACAACAAAGTCAGACAGATGATTCAAGGGCCACTGCTTATTTTAGCTGAAAGGTGATGCCCCCTTGTTGTAGTACAACAATTTACATCTGTAATGAAAATAATATGACAGTCGGTTTCAACAACAGTAATACTGTCTTATTTTTCCTCTCACTTCAGAAGTAACATTTATGATTCTAGGCTAAAAAATATTATTATTATTATTGCAGAAACTCAAAGCAGTGTAGCAGACCACTTCATCAATATTGGCCCCTTTCTGTGTTTGCTAAACTTTCAGCACGAGGGCGATGCGCAAGCAATTTGGTTGCAGAAACACCTCCCTGAGAATGCAGAAACCTTTAGTTATGGATGTAGTATATCTGCGTATAGCAAAGAAATTGGCGAGATTGTAGTTTTTTCACAATGTATTCTGATTATTACAACAAACTTTTAGAGCAAGATCGGGTGTGCTACTCAAGGAAACTCACTTTAACTTCTTGGTGACATGGGGGGCAGTATTGAGTAGCTTGGAAGAATAAGGTGCCCAGAGTAAACTGCCTGCTACTCAGGCATAAAAGCTAGAATATGCATATAATTAGTATATTTGGATAGAAAACACTCTGAAGTAACTAAAACCGTTTGAAAGATGTCTGTGAGTATAACAGACCTCATATGGCAGGCGAAAACCTAAGAAAATTTCAACCAGGAAGTGGGAAATCTGAGGCCTGTAGGTTTTCCAACTCAGCCCCTATTGAAGATACAGTGGGATATTGGTCAACTTGCACGTCCTAAGGCTTCCACTAGATGCCAACAGTCTTTAGAACCTTCTTTGAGGCTTCTACTGTGAAGGGAGGCTGAATGAGAGGGGAAGGAGTCAGGTGTCTGGCAGAGTACCTTGGGCTCATGACGCGCGGTCATGTAAGAGTTACCTCGCGTTCCATTGCTTTTCTACAGACAAAATAATTCTCCGGTTGGAACATTATTGAAGATGGATGTTAAAAACATCCTAAAGATTGATTCTATACATCGTTTGACATGTTTCTACGGACTGTAATGGAACTTTTTGTCCGACCTTTCGGGGGGACTTGCACGCGCGTTTGGATTTGTTTACCAAACGCCCTAACAAAAGGGGGTATTTGGACATAAAGTTCATAATTTATCAAACAAATCAAACATTTATTGTGGAACTGGGATTCCTGGGAGTGCATTCTGATGAAGATCATCAAAGGTAAGTGAATATTTATAATGCTATTTCTGACTAATGTTGACTGCACAACATGGCAGATATCTGCTTGGCTGTTTTGGTCTCTGAGCGCCGTACTCAGATCATTGCATGGTATTGCTTTTTCCGTAAAGTTTTTAAAAAATCTGACACAGTGGTTCCATTAAGGAGAAGTTTAACTAAAGTTCCAAGTATAACAGTTGTATCTTTTATCAATGTTTATATGAGTATTTCTGCAAAATCACCGGATGTTTTGGAATCAAAACATTACTGCACTGTACGCGCCACTGTAAACTGAGATTTTTGGATATAAGTATGCACATTATCGAACAAAACATACATGTATCGTGTAACATTTTTGTGACTCCTATCTTTGGCTAGAATTATTATTTTTTGACTTGGCAATGAGTATTTCTGCAAATTGATGTGGCTCTGCAAAATCGTCGCATGTTTTGGAAATACTGAATATAACACGCCAATGTAAAATACGATTTTTGGATATACATATGCACAAAACATACACGTATCGTGTAACATGAAGTCCTATGAGTGTCATCTGATGAAGATCATCAAAGGTTAGTGATTCATTTTATCTATATTTCTGCTTTGGCTGTGTTTTTCTGTGACTTTGTGGTGACCTAACATAATCGTTTGTGGTGCTTTCGCTGTAAAGCCTTTTTGAAATCCCACACTGTGGCTGGATTAACGATAATTTTATCTTTAAAATGGTGTAACATACTTGTGTGCTTGAGGACCTTTAATTATGAGATTCTTGTTGTTTTGAATTTGGCGCCCTGTACTTTCACTGGCCATTGGCAGGGTGGGACGCTACCGTCCCGAATATCCCAGAGAGGTTAACCATTTCCAGCTACTGTTAAGGTCTGTGTCGCTATTCACTAATTCACCACCGTGGGGGAAAACTCAGGGAAGTTCTCATAGGTTGACAGAAAAAACAGCCTCCATTTACAGGTTGCTTATGAGTACAGTTCACACTACTTTTGGATTATAATTGTAAAGCTTGTTTGAATCACCTGCTTAATATAACGTTTGTGCCATCGTCTCAAATAAACCGCTTTAGACTTTAAAAAATACTAACTACAACCAGTAAAATGCTCTGTGGCTTTTCCATCAGCCTGACAGTGAGCATTTAGCATTCAAGCTAACAAGTGCTGCATCTAAAACAGGTATTTTGCTAGCAATTATCTTATAGACTGTTCAAGCAATAATCAAAACAACAATTGTAAGCCCATGAGAACCCCAAATAGTGTTTTTGGTTAGAAGTACAAACCTGGTAAATCTAGGCTGTTGAATGGTCCCAGATGCTGAACAGTTTATTTAGTAATAACCTGGTAAATCTAGACTGTTGAATGGTCCCAGATGCTGAACAGTTTATTTAGTAATAACCTGGTAAATCTAGACTGTTGAATGGTCCCAGATGCTGAACAGTTTATTTAGTAATAACCTGGTAAATCTAGACTGTTGAATGGTCCCAGATGCTGAACAGTTTATTTAGTAATAACCTGGTAAATCTAGACTGTTGAATGGTCCCAGATGCTGAACAGTTTATTTAGTAATAACCTGGTAAATCTAGGCTGTTGAATGGTCCCAGATGCTGAACAGTTTATTTAGAAGTAATAACCTGGTAAATCTAGACTGTTGAAGGGTCCCAGATGGTGAACAGTTTATTTAGTAATAACCTGGTAAATCTAGACTGTTGAAGGGTCCCAGATGGTGAACAGTTTATTTAGTAATAACCTGGTAAATCTAGACTGTTGAATGGTCCCAGATGGTGAACAGTTT
The DNA here is from genome assembly GCF_002021735.2 of Oncorhynchus kisutch. Classification (NCBI taxonomy): domain Eukaryota; kingdom Metazoa; phylum Chordata; class Actinopteri; order Salmoniformes; family Salmonidae; genus Oncorhynchus; species Oncorhynchus kisutch. The sequence continues at coordinate 401,044 of NW_022265164.1, read as the reverse complement.
ATTTAGTAATAACCTGGTAAATCTAGACTGTTGAATGGTCCCAGATGGTGAACAGTTTATTTAGTAATAACCTGGTAAATCTAGATTGCTGAATGGTCCCAGATGGTGAACAGTTTATTTAGTAATAACCTGGTAAATCTAGACTGTTGAATGGTCCCAGATGGTGAACAGTTTATTTAGTAATAACCTGGAAAATCTAGACTGTTGAATGGTCCCAGATGCTGAACAGTTTATTTAGAAGTAATAACCTGGTAAATCTAGACTGTTGAATGGTCCCAGATGGTGAACAGTTTATTTAGTAATAACCTGGTAAATCTAGACTGTTGAATGGTCCCAGATGGTGAACAGTTTATTTAGAAGTAATAACCTGGTAAATCTAGACTGTTGAATGGTCCCAGATGGTGAACAGTTTATTTAGTAATAACCTGGTAAATCTAGACTGTTGAATGGTCCCAGATGGTGAACAGTTTATTTAGTAATAACCTGGTAAATCTAGACTGTTGAATGGTCCCAGATGGTGCTCCTGTAAATGCATAAGAGCGTCTGCTAAATAACAAAAAAAGAATAAAACCAAAATACATTGATATGAATAACTGGTTAAATATATACTGTATGCCCACCAGAGCTGTTGCCAGAGAATCTAATGTTAATTTCTCTACCATAAGCCGCTTCCAACGTCGTTTTAGCGAATTTGGTAGAATTTCCAACAGGTTTCACAACCACAGACCCAGGACCTCCACATTCGTTTGAGACCAGCCACCCAGACAACTGATGAAACTGAACTTTTTCTGTCTGTAATAAAGACATTTTGTAGGGGGAAAACGTATTCTGATTGGCTGCACGCCTTCCCAGTCAAGTGAAATCCCTAGATTAGGGCCTAATGAATTTATTTCAATTGACTGATTTGTTTATATGAACTGTAGCTCAGTAAAATTGGTGAAATTCTTGCAAGTTACTATGTTACGTCTAGTCTGTGAGACCAGGCTGTAACCCGAGGTAGTTGATTATTTTTTACTTTGTTACGTCTAGTCTGTGAGACCAGGCTGTAAACCGAGGTAGTTGATTATTTTTTACTATGTTACGTCTAGTCTGTGAGACCAGGCTGTAAACCGAGGTAGTTGTGATCAATATGATGAACCAGTGTGAATGTAAAAATGACAATGGACTTAGGAGTAATTTAGCGAACTGGTAGCGTTTTCATTTGACTTAGAAAGAATAGGACCACATCAATGTCAATTGATTGTAGCAATATACCTGAGAACACAGCGTTTAAGTCAGTCAGTACAGAGACATTCACTTGACGTCCGGGCAATCCATTCTTCATTCCATCAATAAATGCAAAAGGACAGCTGAAAGATGCCCTTTTCCCTAAACTTGATTTATTGTTTGGAGGGACGGGGTTCCATCCTCCCAGGTAGACGGGCTGGTGTAGGATAATTTAGGGTTAAAGTAGTGGCCTGGTGTAGGATCATTTAGGGTTAAAGTAGTGGGCTGGTGTAGGATCCTTTAGGGTTAAAGTAGTGGGATGGTGTAGGATCCTTTAGGGTTAAAGTAGTGGGATGGTGTAGGATCCTTTAGGGTTAAAGTAGTGGGATGGTGTAGGATCCTTTAGGGTTAAAGTAGTGGGATGGTGTAGGATCCTTTAGGGTTAAAGTAGTGGGATGGTGTAGGATCCTTTAGGGTTAAAGTAGTGGGATGGGATGGTGTAGGATCCTTTAGGCTTAAAGTAGTGGGATGGTGTAGGATCCTTTAGGGTTAAAGTAGTGGGATGGTGTAGGATCCTTTAGGGTTAAAGTAGTGGGATGGTGTAGGATCCTTTAGGGTTAAAGTAGTGGGAAGGTGTAAGATCCTTTAGGGTTAAAGTAGTGGGAAGGTGTAGGATACTTTAGGGTTAAAGTAGTGGGATGGTGTAGGATCCTTTAGGGTTAAAGTAGTGGGATGGTGTAGGATCCTTTAGGGTTAAAGTAGTGGGATGGTGTAGGATGCTTTAGGGTTAAAGTAGTGGGATGGTGTTGGATCCTTTAGGGTTAAAGTAGTGGGATGGTGTAGGATCCTATAGGGTTAAAGTAGTGGCCTGGTGTAGGATCCTTTAGGGTTAAAGTAGTGGGATGGTGTAGGATCCTTTAGGGTTAAAGTAGTGGGATGGTGTAGGATCCTTTAGGGTTAAAGTAGTGGGATGGTATAGGATCCTTTAGGGTTAAAGTAGTGGGATGGTGTAGGATCCTATAGGGTTAAAGTAGTGGGATGGGATGGTGTAGGATCCTTTAGGGTTAAAGTAGTGGGATGGTGTAGGATCCTTTAGGGTTAAAGTAGTGGGATGGTGTAGGATCCTATAGGGTTAAAGTAGTGGGATGGGATGGTGTAGGATCCTATAGGGTTAAAGTAGTGGGATGGGATGGTGTAGGATCCTATAGGGTTAAAGTAGTGGGATGGGATGGTGTAGGATCCTATAGGGTTAAAGTAGTGGGATGGTGTAGGATCCTTTAGGGTTAAAGTAGTGGGATGGTGTAGGATCCTATAGGGTTAAAGTAGTGGGATGGTGTAGGAACCTATAGGGTTAAAGTAGTGGGATGGGATGGTGTAGGATCCTATAGGGTTAAAGTAGTGGGATGGTGTAGGATCCTTTAGGGTTAAAGTAGTGGGATGGGATGGTGTAGGATCCTATAGGGTTAAAGTAGTGGGATGGGATGGTGTAGGATCCTATAGGGTTAAAGTAGTGGGATGGGATGGTGTAGGATCCTATAGGGTTAAAGTAGTGGGATGGTGTAGGATCCTTTAGGGTTAAAGTAGTGGGATGGTGTAGGATCCTTTAGGGTTAAAGTAGTGGGATGGTGTAGGATCCTATAGGGTTAAAGTAGTGGGATGGTGTAGGAACCTATAGGGTTAAAGTAGTGGGATGGGATGGTGTAGGATCCTATAGGGTTAAAGTAGTGGGATGGTGTAGGATCCTTTAGGGTTAAAGTAGTGGGATGGTGTAGGATACTTTAGGGTTAAAGTAGTGGGATGGTGTAGGATCCTTTAGGGTTAAAGTAGTAGGATGGTGTAGGATCCTATAGGGTTAAAGTAGTGGGATGGTGTAGGATCCTATAGGGTTAAAGTAGTGGGATGGTGTAGGATCCTTTAGGGTTAAAGTAGTGGTATGGTGTAGGATCATTTAGGGTTAAAGTAGTGGGATGGTGTAGGATCCTTTAGGGTTAAAGTAGTGGGATGGTGTAGGATCCTATAGGGTTAAAGTAGTGGAATGGTGTAGGATCCTATAGGGTTAAAGTAGTGGGATGGGATGGTGTAGGATCCTTTAGGGTTAAAGTAGTGGGATGGTGTAGGATCCTTTAGGGTTAAAGTAGTAGGATGGTGTAGGATCCTTTAGGGTTAAAGTAGTGGGATGGTGTAGGATCCTATAGGGTTAAAGTAGTGGGATGGTGTAGGATCCTTTAGGGTTAAAGTAGTGGGATGGTGTTGGATCCTTTAGGGTTAAAGTAGTGGGATGGTGTAGGATCCTTTAGGGTTAAAGTAGTGGGATGGGATGGTGTAGGATCCTTTAGGGTTAAAGTAGTGGGATGGTGTAGGATCCTTTAGGGTTAAAGTAGTGGGATGGTGTAGGATCCTATAGGGTTAAAGTAGTGGGATGGTGTAGGATCCTTTAGGGTTAAAGTAGTGGATTGGTGTAGGATCCTATAGGGTTAAAGTAGTGGGATGGGATGGTGTTGGATCCTATAGGGTTAAAGTAGTGGGATGGGATGGTGTTGGATCCTTTAGGGTTAAAGTAGTGGGATGGTGTAGGATCCTATAGGGTTAAAGTAGTGGGATGGTGTAGGAACCTTTAGGGTTAAAGTAGTGGGATGGTGTTGGATCCTTTAGGGTTAAAGTAGTGGGATGGTATAGGATCCTTTAGGGTTAAAGTAGTGGGATGGTGTAGGATCCTTTAGGGTTAAAGTAGTGGGATGGTGTAGGATCCTATAGGGTTAAAGTAGTGGGATGGTGTAGGATCCTTTAGGGTTAAAGTAGTGGGATGGGATGGTGTAGGATCCTTTAGGGTTAAAGTAGTGGGATGGTGTAGGATCCTATAGGGTTAAAGTAGTGGGATGGTGTAGGATCCTTTAGGGTTAAAGTAGTGGGATGGTGTTGGATCCTTTAGGGTTAAAGTAGTGGGATGGTGTAGGATCCTTTAGGGTTAAAGTAGTGGGATGGGATGGTGTAGGATCCTTTAGGGTTAAAGTAGTGGGATGGTGTAGGATCCTTTAGGGTTAAAGTAGTGGGATGGTGTAGGATCCTATAGGGTTAAAGTAGTGGGATGGTGTAGGATCCTTTAGGGTTAAAGTAGTGGATTGGTGTAGGATCCTATAGGGTTAAAGTAGTGGGATGGGATGGTGTTGGATCCTATAGGGTTAAAGTAGTGGGCTGGGATGGTGTAGGATCCTTTAGGGTTAAAGTAGTGGGATGGTGTAGGATCCTTTAGGGTTAAAGTAGTGGGATGGTGTAGGATCCTTTAGGGTTAAAGTAGTGGGATGGGATGGTGTAGGATCCTTTAGGGTTAAAGTAGTGGGATGGTGTAGGATCCTTTAGGGTTAAAGTAGTGGGATGGTGTAGGATCCTTTAGGGTTAAAGTAGTGGGATGGTGTAGGATCCTTTAGGGTTAACGTAGTGGGATGGGATGGTGTAGGATCCTTTAGGGTTAAAGTAGTGGGATGGGATGGTGTAGGATCCTTTAGGGTTAAAGTAGTGGGATGGTGTAGGATCCTATAGGGCCAAAGTAGTGGTATGGGTTGGTGTAGGATCCTATAGGGCCAAAGTAGTGGGATGGTGTAGGATCCTTTAGGGTTAAAGTAGTGGGATGGTGTAGGATCCTATAGGGTTAAAGTAGTGGGATGGTGTAGGAACCTATAGGGTTAAAGTAGTGGGATGGGATGGTGTAGGATCCTATAGGGTTAAAGTAGTGGGATGGTGTAGGATCCTTTAGGGTTAAAGTAGTGGGATGGGATGGTGTAGGATCCTATAGGGTTAAAGTAGTGGGATGGGATGGTGTAGGATCCTATAGGGTTAAAGTAGTGGGATGGGATGGTGTAGGATCCTATAGGGTTAAAGTAGTGGGATGGTGTAGGATCCTTTAGGGTTAAAGTAGTGGGATGGTGTAGGATCCTTTAGGGTTAAAGTAGTGGGATGGTGTAGGATCCTATAGGGTTAAAGTAGTGGGATGGTGTAGGAACCTATAGGGTTAAAGTAGTGGGATGGGATGGTGTAGGATCCTATAGGGTTAAAGTAGTGGGATGGTGTAGGATCCTTTAGGGTTAAAGTAGTGGGATGGTGTAGGATACTTTAGGGTTAAAGTAGTGGGATGGTGTAGGATCCTTTAGGGTTAAAGTAGTAGGATGGTGTAGGATCCTATAGGGTTAAAGTAGTGGGATGGTGTAGGATCCTATAGGGTTAAAGTAGTGGGATGGTGTAGGATCCTTTAGGGTTAAAGTAGTGGTATGGTGTAGGATCATTTAGGGTTAAAGTAGTGGGATGGTGTAGGATCCTTTAGGGTTAAAGTAGTGGGATGGTGTAGGATCCTATAGGGTTAAAGTAGTGGAATGGTGTAGGATCCTATAGGGTTAAAGTAGTGGGATGGGATGGTGTAGGATCCTTTAGGGTTAAAGTAGTGGGATGGTGTAGGATCCTTTAGGGTTAAAGTAGTAGGATGGTGTAGGATCCTTTAGGGTTAAAGTAGTGGGATGGTGTAGGATCCTATAGGGTTAAAGTAGTGGGATGGTGTAGGATCCTTTAGGGTTAAAGTAGTGGGATGGTGTTGGATCCTTTAGGGTTAAAGTAGTGGGATGGTGTAGGATCCTTTAGGGTTAAAGTAGTGGGATGGGATGGTGTAGGATCCTTTAGGGTTAAAGTAGTGGGATGGTGTAGGATCCTTTAGGGTTAAAGTAGTGGGATGGTGTAGGATCCTATAGGGTTAAAGTAGTGGGATGGTGTAGGATCCTTTAGGGTTAAAGTAGTGGATTGGTGTAGGATCCTATAGGGTTAAAGTAGTGGGATGGGATGGTGTTGGATCCTATAGGGTTAAAGTAGTGGGATGGGATGGTGTTGGATCCTTTAGGGTTAAAGTAGTGGGATGGTGTAGGATCCTATAGGGTTAAAGTAGTGGGATGGTGTAGGAACCTTTAGGGTTAAAGTAGTGGGATGGTGTTGGATCCTTTAGGGTTAAAGTAGTGGGATGGTATAGGATCCTTTAGGGTTAAAGTAGTGGGATGGTGTAGGATCCTTTAGGGTTAAAGTAGTGGGATGGTGTAGGATCCTATAGGGTTAAAGTAGTGGGATGGTGTAGGATCCTTTAGGGTTAAAGTAGTGGGATGGGATGGTGTAGGATCCTTTAGGGTTAAAGTAGTGGGATGGTGTAGGATCCTATAGGGTTAAAGTAGTGGGATGGTGTAGGATCCTTTAGGGTTAAAGTAGTGGGATGGTGTTGGATCCTTTAGGGTTAAAGTAGTGGGATGGTGTAGGATCCTTTAGGGTTAAAGTAGTGGGATGGGATGGTTGTAGGATCCTTTAGGGTTAAAGTAGTGGGATGGTGTAGGATCCTTTAGGGTTAAAGTAGTGGGATGGTGTAGGATCCTATAGGGTTAAAGTAGTGGGATGGTGTAGGATCCTTTAGGGTTAAAGTAGTGGATTGGTGTAGGATCCTATAGGGTTAAAGTAGTGGGATGGGATGGTGTTGGATCCTATAGGGTTAAAGTAGTGGGCTGGGATGGTGTAGGATCCTTTAGGGTTAAAGTAGTGGGATGGTGTAGGATCCTTTAGGGTTAAAGTAGTGGGATGGTGTAGGATCCTTTAGGGTTAAAGTAGTGGGATGGGATGGTGTAGGATCCTTTAGGGTTAAAGTAGTGGGATGGTGTAGGATCCTTTAGGGTTAAAGTAGTGGGATGGTGTAGGATCCTTTAGGGTTAAAGTAGTGGGATGGTGTAGGATCCTTTAGGGTTAACGTAGTGGGATGGGATGGTGTAGGATCCTTTAGGGTTAAAGTAGTGGGATGGGATGGTGTAGGATCCTTTAGGGTTAAAGTAGTGGGATGGTGTAGGATCCTATAGGGCCAAAGTAGTGGTATGGGTTGGTGTAGGATCCTATAGGGCCAAAGTAGTGGGATGGCCTGGTGTAGGATCCTATATGGCCCAAGTAGTGGTATGGGTTGGTGTAGGATCCTATAGGGCCAAGTAGTGGTATGGGTTGGTGTAGGATCCTATAGGGCCAAAGTAGTGGTATGGGTTGGTGTAGGATCCTATATGGCCAAAGTAGTGGTATGGGTTGGCTCCCAAGTGGTTGCAGCGGTCTAAGACACTGCATCTCAGTGCTAGAGGTGTCCCCTACAGACCCTGGGTCGATTCCAGGCTGTATCACAACCAGCCGTGATCGAGAGTACCATAGGGCGGCGCACAATTGGCAGGTTTAGATGGGTGGTGGGGATGGTGTAGGGTTAGATGGGTGGTGGGTGATGGTGTAGGGTTAGATGGGTGGTGGGGGATGGTGTAGGGTTAGATGGGTGGTGGGGGATGGTGTAGGGTTAGATGGGTGGTGGGGGATGGTGTAGGGTTAGATGGGTGGTGGGGGATGGTGTAGGGTTAGATGGGTGGTGGGGATGGTGTAGGGTTAGATGGGTGGTGGGGATGGTGTAGGGTTAGATGGGTGGTGGGGGATGGGTGTAGGGTTAGATGGGTGGTGGGGGATGGTGTAGGGTTAGATGGTGATGGGGAGGGTGTAGGGTTTAGATGGGTGATGGGGATGGTGTAGGGTTAGATGGGTGGTGGGGATGGTGTAGGGTTAGATGGGTGGTGTGGGATGGTGTAGGGTTAGATGGGTGGTGTGGGATGGTGTAGGGTTAGATGGGTGGTGTGGGATGGTGTAGGGTTAGATGGGTGATGGGGAGGGTGTAGGGTTAGATGGGTGATGGGGCTGGTGTAGGGTTAGATGGGTGGTGGGGATGGTGTAGGGTTAGATGGGTGGTGGGGGATGGTGTAGGGTTAGATGGGTGATGGGGAGGGTGTAGGGTTAGATGGGTGATGGGGAGGGGTGTAGGGTTAGATGGGTGGTGGGGGATGGTGTAGGGTTAGATGGTGATGGGGAGGGTGTCGGGTTAGATGGGTGGGGGATGGTGTAGGGTTAGATGGTGGTGGGGGATGGTGTAGGGTTAGATGGTGGTGGGTGATGGTGTAGGGTTAGATGGGTGGTGGGGGATGGTGTAGGGTTAGATTGGGTGGTGGGGATGGTGTAGGGTTAGATGGGTGGTGGGGGATGGTTGTAGGGTTAGATGGGTGGTGGGGATGGTGTAGGGTTAGATGGGTGGTGGGGGATGGTGTAGGGTTAGATGGGTGGTGGGGATGGTGTAGGTTAGATGGGTGGTGGGGATGGTGTAGGGTTAGATGGGTGGTGGGGATGGTGTAGGGTTAGATGGGTGGTGGGGGATGGTGTAGGGTTAGATGGGTGGTGGGGGATGGTGTAGGGTTAGATGGGTGGTGGGGATGGTGTAGGGTTAGATGGGTGGTGGGGATGGTGTAGGGTTAGATGGGTGGTGGGTGGGGGATGGTGTAGGGTTAGATGGGTGGTGGGGGATGGTGTAGGGTTAGATGGGTGGTGGGGGATGGTGTGTAGGGTTAGATGGGTGGTGGGGGGATGGGGGATGGTGTTGGGTTAGATGGGTGATGGGGAGGGGTGTAGGGTTAGATGGGTGGTGGGGGATGGTGTAGGGTTAGATGGGTGGTGGGGGATGGTGTAGGGTTAGAGGGGTGGTGGGGATGGTGTTGGGTTAGATGGGTGATGGGGAGGGTTGTAGGGTTAGATGGGTGGTGGGGGATGGTTGTAGGGTTAGATGGGTGGTGGGGGATGGTGTAGGGTTAGATGGGTGGTGGGGGATGGTGTAGGGTTTAGATGGGTTTTGGGGATGGTGTAGGGTTAGATGGGTGGTGGGGTTGATGGTGTAGGGTTTAGATGGGTGGTGGGGGATGTGTAGGGTTAGATGGGTGGTGGGGGATGTGTAGGGTTAGATGGGTGATGGTGTAGGGTTAGATGGGTTTTGGGGGATGGTGTAGGGTTAGATGGGTGATGGGTGTAGGGTTAGATGGGTTTTGGGGGATGGTGTAGGGTTAGATGGGTGGTGGGTGATGGTGTAGGGTTAGATGGGTGGTGGGGGATGGTGTAGGTTTAGATGGGTGGTGGGGGATGGTGTAGGGTTAGATGGGTGATGGTGTAGGGTTAGATGGGTTTTGGGGGATTGTGTAGGGTTAGATGGGTGGTGGGTGATGGTGTAGGGTTAGATGGGGTGTGGGGGATGGTGTAAGGTTTAGATGGGTGGTGGGGGATGGTGTAGGGTTAGATGGGTGGTGGGGATGGTGTAGGGTTAGATGGGTGATGGTGTAGGGTTAGATGGGTTTTGGGGGATGGTGTAGGGTTAGATGGGTGGTGGGGGATGGTGTAGGGTTAGATGGGTGATGGTGGTAGGGTTAGATGGGGTTTTGGGGGGATGGTGTAGGGTTAGATGGGTGGTGGGGTGATGGGTGTAGGGTTAGATGGTGGTGGGGAGTGTAGGGTTAGGATGGGTGTGTGATGGGTGTAGGGTTAGATGGGTGGTGGGTGATGGTGTAGGGTTAGATGGGTGGTGGGGGATGGTGTAGGGTTAGATGGGTGGTGGGGGATGGTGTAGGGTTAGATGGGTGGTGGGGGATGGTGTATGGTTAGATTGGGTGGTGGGGGATGGTGTAGGGTTAGATGGGTGGTGGGGATGGTGTAGGTTAGATGGTGGTGGGGGATGGTGTAGGGTTAGATGGGTGGTGGGGAGGGTGTGTGGGTTAGATGGGTGGGGGGAGGGTGGTAGGGTTAGATGGGTGGTGGGGGATGGTGTAGGGTTAGATGGGTGGTGGGGGATGGTGTAGGGTTAGATGGGTGGTGGGGGATGGTGCAGCTTTAGATGGGTGGTGGGGATGGTGTAAGGGTTAGGATGGTTTTGGGGATGTGTAGGGTTAGATGGGTGGTGGGGGATGGTGTTAGGGTTAGATGGGTGGTGGGGGATGGTGTTGGGTTAGATGGGTGATGGGGAGGGTGTAGGGTTAGAGGGTGTGGGGATGGTGGTAGGGTTAGTGGGTGGTGGGGGATGGTGTAGGGTTAGATGGGTGGGTGGGGGGAATGGTTGCAGGTTGAGATGGGTGGTGGGGGATGGTGTAGGGTTAGATGGTTTTGGGGATGGTGTAGGGTTAGATGGGGGTGGGGAGGATGGTGTAGGGTTAGATGGGTGGTGGGGGATGGTGCAGGTTAGATGGTGGTGGGTGATGGTGTAGGGTTAGATGGGTGGTGGGTGATGGTGTAGGGTTAGATGGGTGGTGGGGGATGGTGTAGGGTTAGATGGGTGGTGGGGGATGGTGGTGGTGGGGGGATGGTGTAGGGTAGATGGGTGGTGGGGGATGGTGTAGGGTTAGATGGGTGGTGGGGGATGGTGTAGGGTTAGATGGGTGGTGGGGGATGGTGTAGGGTTATATGGTGGTGGGTGATGGTGAGGGTTAGATGGGTGGTGGGGGAGGGTGTAGTGTTAGATGGGTTGGTGGGGGATGGTTGTAGGGTTAGATGGGTGGTGGGGATGGTGTCTGTAGGGTTAGATGGGTGGTGGGGGATGGTGGGTAGGGTAGATGGGTGGTGGGGATGGTGTAGGGTTAGATGGGTGGTGGGGATGGGTAGGGTAGATGGGTGGTGGGGGATGGTGTAGGGTTAGATGGGTGGTGGGTGATGGTGTAGGGTTAGATGGGTGGTGGGGATGGTGTAGGGTTAGATGGGTGGTGGGGGATGGTGTAGGGTTAGATGGGTGGTGGGTGATGGTGTAGGGTTAGATGGGTGGTGGGGGATGGTGTAGGTTTAGATGGGTGGTGGGGGATGGTGTAGGTTTAGATGGGTGGTGGGGATGGTGTAGGTTTAGATGGGTGGTGGGGATGGTGTAGGGTTAGATGGGTGGGGGATGGTGTAGGGTTAGATGGGTGGTGGGGATGGTGTAGGGTTAGATGGGTGGTGGGGGATGGTGTAGGGTTAGATGGGTGATGGGGATGGTGTAGGTTTAGATGGGTGATGGGTGATGGTGTAGGGTTAGATGGGTGGTGGGGGATGGTGTAGGGTTAGATGGGTGGTGGGGGAGGGTGTAGGGTTAGATGGGTGGTGGGGGATGGTGTAGGGTTAGATGGGTGGGGGGTGATGGTGTAGGGTTAGATGGGTGGTGGGGGATGGTGTAGGGTTAGATGGGTGGTGGGGGATGGTGTAGGGTTAGATGGGTGATGGTGTAGGGTTAGATGGGTTTTGGGGGATGGTGTAGGGTTAGATGGGTGGTGGGTGATGGTGTAGGGTTAGATGGGTGGTGGGGGATGGTGTAGGTTTAGATGGGTGGTGGGGGATGGTGTAGGGTTAGATGGGTGGTGGGGGATGGTGTAGGTTTAGATGGGTGGTGGGGGATGGTGTAGGGTTAGATGGGTGGTGGGGGATGGTGTAGGTTTAGATGGGTGGTGGGGGATGGTGTAGGTTAGATGGGTGGTGGGGGATGGTGTAGGGTTAGATGGGTGGTGGGGGATGGTGTAGGGTTAGATGGGTGGTGGGGGATGGTGTAGGTTTAGATGGGTGGTGGGGGATGGTGTAGGTTTAGATGGGTGGTGGGGATGGTGTAGGTTTAGATGGGTGGTGGGGGATGGTGTAGGTTTAGATGGGTGGTGAGGGATGGTGTCAGGTTTAGAGGGTGGTGGGGGATGGTGTTAGGGTTCAGATGGGTGGTGGGGATGGTGTAGGGTTAGATGGGTGGTGGGGATGGTGGTAGTTTGACTGGGTAGTGGTTGTAGGGTTAGATGGGTGGTGGAGGATGGTGTAGGGTTAGATGGGTGGTGGGGGAGGGTGTAGGGTTAGATGGGTGGTGGGGGATGGTGTAGGGTTAGATGGGTGGTGGGTGATGGTGTAGGGTTAGATGGGTGGTGGGGGGATGGTGTCGGGTTAGATGGGTGGTGGGGATGGTGTAGGGTTAGATGGGTGATGGTGTAGGGTTAGATGGGTTTTGGGGGATGGTGTAGGGGTTAGATGGGTGGTGGGTGATGGTGTAGGGTTAGATGGGTGGTGGGGGAATTGGGTAGGTTTAGATGGGTGGTGGGGGATGGTGTAGGGTTAGATGGGTGGTGGGGATGGTGTAGGGTTAGATGGGTGATGGTGTAGGGTTAGATGGGTTTTGGGGGATGGTTGTAGGTTTAGATGGGTGGCTGGGTGATGGTGTAGGGTTAGATGGGTGGTGGGGATGGTGTAGGTTTAGATGGGTGGTGGGGGATGGTGTAGGTTTAGATGGGTGGGTGGGGATGTGTAGGGTTAGATGGGTGGTGGGGGATGGTGTAGGGTTAGATGGGTGATGGTGTAGGGTTAGATGGGTTTTGGGGGATGTGTGGGTTAGATGGGTGGTGGGGATGGTGTAGGGTTAGATGGGTGATGGTGTAGGGTTAGATGGGTTTTGGGGGATGGTGTAGGTTAGATGGGTGGTGGGTGATGGTGTAGGGTTAGATTGGGTGGTGGGGGATGGTGTAGGGTTAGATGGGTGGTGGGGGATGGTGTAGGGTTTAGATGGGTGTGGGGGATGGTGTACGGGTTAGATGGGCTGGTGGGGATGGTGTAGGTTTAGATGGGTGGTGGGGGGATGGTGTAGGTTTAGATGGGTGGTGGGGGATGGTGTAGGTTTAGATGGGTGGTGGGGGATGGTGTAGGGTTAGATGGGTGGTGGGGGATGGTGTAGGTTTAGATGGGTGGGTGGGGGGATGGTGTAGGTTTAGATGGGTGGTGGGGGATGGTGTAGGTTTAGATGGGTGGTGGGGGATGGTGTAGGTTTAGATGGGTGGTGGGGATGGTGTAGGTTTAGATGGGTGGTGGGGATGGTGTAGGGTTAGATGGGTGGTGGGGATGGTGTAGGGTTAGATGGGTGGTGGGGGATGGTGTAGGTTTAGATGGGTGACGGTGTAGGGTTAGATGGGTGGTGGAGGATGGTGTAGGGTTAGATGGGTGGTGGGGGAGGGTGTAGGGTTAGATGGGTGGTGGGGGATGGTGTAGGGTTAGATGGGTGGTGGGTGATGGTGTAGGGTTAGATGGGTGGTGGGGGATGGTGTAGGGTTAGATGGGTGGTGGGGGATGGTTGTAGGGTTAGATGGGTGATGGTGTAGGGTTAGATGGGTTTTGGGGGATGGTGTAGGGTTAGATGGGTGGTGGGTGATGGTGTAGGGTTAGATGGGTGGTGGGGGATGGTGTAGGTTAGATGGGTGGTGGGGGATGGTGTAGGGTTAGATGGGTGGTGGGGATGGTGTAGGGTTAGATGGGTGATGGTGTAGGGTTAGATGGGTTTTGGGGGATGGTGTAGGGTTAGATGGGTGGTGGGTGATGGTGTAGGGTTAGATGGGTGGTGGGGGATGGTGTAGGTTTAGATGGGTGGTGGGGGATGGTGTAGGTTTAGATGGGTGGTGGGGGATGGTGTAGGGTTAGATGGGTGGTGGGGGATGGTTGTAGGGTTAGATGGGTGATGGTGTAGGGTTAGATGGGTTTTGGGGGATGGTGTAGGGTTAGATGGGTGGTGGGGGATGGTGTAGGGTTAGATGGGTGATGGTTGTAGGGTTAGATGGGTTTTGGGGGATGGTGTAGGGTTAGATGGGTGGTGGGTGATGGTGTAGGGTTAGATGGGTGGTGGGGGATGGTGTAGGGTTAGATGGGTGGTGGGGGATGGTTGTAGGTGTAGATGGGTGGTGGGGGATGGTGTAGGGTTAGATGGGTGGTGGGGATGGTGTAGGGTTAGATGGGTGGTGGGGATGGTGTAGGGTTAGATGGGTGGTGGGGATGGGTGTAGGGTTAGATGGGTGATGGGGATGGTGTAGGGTTAGATGGGTGATGGGGAGGGTGTAGGGTTAGATGGGTGATGGGGATGGTGTAGGGTTAGATGGGTTGGTGGGTGGTGTAGGGTTAGATGGGTGATGGGGATGGTGTAGGGTTAGATGGGTGGTGGGGGATGGTGTAGGGTTAGATGGGTGGTGGGGATGGTGTAGGGTTAGATGGGTGGTGGGGGATGGTGTAGGGTTAGATGGGTGGTGGGGGATGGTGTAGGGTTAGATGGGTGGTGGGGGATGGTGTAGGGTTAGATGGGTGGTGGGTGATGGTGTAGGGTTAGATGGGTGGTGGGGATGGTGTAGGGTTAGATGGGTGGTGGGGGATGGTGTAGGTTTAGATGGGTGGTGGGGGATGGTGTAGGTTTAGATGGGTGGTGGGGATGGTGTAGGTTTAGATGGGTGGTGGGGGATGGTGTAGGTTTAGATGGGTGGTGGGGATGGTGTAGGGTTAGATGGGTGGTGGGGATGGTGTAGGGTTAGATGGGTGGTGGGGATGGTGTAGGGTTAGATGGGTGGTGGGGGATGGTGTAGGGTTAGATGGGGTGATGGTGTAGGGTTAGATGGGTTTTGGGGGATGGTGTAGGGTTAGATGGGTGGTGGGTGATGGTGTAGGGTTAGATGGGTGGTGGGGGATGGTGTAGGTTTAGATGGGTGGTGGGGGATGGTGTAGGGTTAGATGGGTGGTGGGATGGTGTAGGGTTAGATGGGTGATGGTGTAGGGTTAGATGGGTGGTGGGGATGGTGTAGGGTTAGATGGGTGGTGGGTGATGGTTGTAGGGTTAAATGGGTGGTGGGGATGGTGTAGGTTTAGATGGGTGGTGGGGGATGGTGTAGGGTTAGATGGGTGGTGGGGATGGTGTAGGGTTAGATGGGTGATGGTGTAGGGTTAGATGGGTTTTGGGGGATGGTGTAGGGTTAGATGGGTGGTGGGGGATGGTGTAGGGTTAGATGGGTGATGGTGTAGGGTTAGATGGTTTTGGGGGATGGTGTAGGGTTAGATGGGTTTTGGGGGATGGTGTAGGGTTAGATGGGTGGTGGGTGATGGTGTAGGGTTAGATGGGTGGTGGGGGATGGTGTAGGGTTAGATGGGTGGTGGGGGATGGTGTAGGTTTAGATGGGTGGTGGGGGATGGTGTAGGGTTAGATGGGTGATGGGGATGGTGTAGGGTTAGATGGGTGGTGGGGATGGTGTAGGGTTAGATGGGTGATGGGGATGGTGTAGGGTTAGATGGGTGATGGGGATGGTGTAGGGTTAGATGGGGTGGTGGGGGATGGTGTAGGGTTAGATGGGTGATGGGATGGTGTAGGGTTAGATGGGTTTTGGGGATGGTGTAGGGTTAGATGGGTGATGGGGATGGGGATGGTGTAGGGTTAGATGGGGTGGTGGGGGATGGTGTAGGGTTAGATGGGTGATGGGGATGGTGTAGGGTTAGATGGGTTTTGGGGATGGTGTAGGGTTAGATGGGTGATGGGGATGGTGTAGGGTTAGATGGGTTTTGGGGGATGGTGTAGGGTTAGATGGGTTTTGGGGGATGGTGTAGGGTTAGATGGCGGTGCAATTTAACATTTTCTCCCTTCCCCCCTTTTCAGTTGTCAAATTGTGCAAATTGTCCCTTCCCCCGAAGGCAGCAATACAACGTCGATGTGACGTTACACAACTCCCTCCTTTCAAAGAGCGCGTCCTCCTTGCGGCTCTACGTCTTACAGGAACGCGCTCACTGGCCAAGCACACGCACTGTCGTGGATGCGAGGTCCGATCACTTCTGACACCAAAGACCAAGACTTGGCCCTGATTGTAACAACAACAAAAAATGGCCGATTTGATAGTGGGAGTGTGACTCCTTTACCGTGTGACTTTGCCCTTTAGTTCAACAATTGCACTGTGCTTCTGTTTTAAGACAGTAAATTACTTACTGGGGTTAATCAGATCCTCGTCCTCTTCTTCTTCTTCTTCCAATATACCAGTCATCTCTCCCTCCTCTCCAAAATCTGAATCATCCTCTTTCTCGTCCTCTTCTTCTTTCACTGCAACATCCTCATCCTCTACTTTTGTTACTGTGACATCCTCCTCTTCCTCTTCTTCTTTCACGACAACGTTCAGCCACAGACCCTCTTTCTCCGTCCAGCAGACCTCTTCTTTAGCTGGAGGAGAGTAGCTCAGTGAACTCATGGTCGGAGATGTTAGCTAACAGTTAGCTATCTAGGCTAGTGAACTAAACCAGACAGCTACCTTCGGTGATGAATAACAACAATGTAAATATGAAATTAAATGGGATAACTAGCTAGACGACAAAAGTGAGTTTAAAAACACAGTGGATAATATACATGAACGAGTCTAAAGAGCTTCAATGTTTCAGCTAGCAAGCTACCGAGGTGGCTGACCATTATCATTTAACTATAAAGAACATGGCTGACTAGTTGGCTTATCAGTAGTTACTACAGCCACAAAGTCAACATTGGCTATCGTAAAAACAATATATGAAAACAAACATTACATTTTTTGTTGTCTTCATTTAAGGTTAGGCATTATGTTAGGTTTAAAAATCTGGTTTTAATAAGAGAAGTTGTAGAATTGAGAATTGGGCGAGGTTTAGCCATAATTATGACTTTGTGACTGGGGTAACTAGTGACGACCGACTAGCTGTTGTTGTTTAAAGAAGAGTCCAGTTCACCACCACGTCACATTCTGGCAGTCTGGCCTGAAAGACTCACAGCGCCCTCTGCTGACTGGAGGGGGAAACGCAGTTGAGGGAATGTTTTTTTTTATTTTCTGACTACAAGTTAAAACAATTTCAACGATTGGTTTTATTTAATTTTAATTTCTCTCTCCTTCTCTCTTTGACCTTTTCTCTCCCTCTCTATTTAAACCCTCTCTCTCCCTCTCTATTTGACCCTCTCTCTCCCTCTCTATTTAACCCTCTCTCTCCCTCTCTATTTGACCCTCTCTCTCCCTCTCTATTTAACCCTCTCTCTCCCTCTCTATTTGACCCTCTCTCTCCCTCTCTATTTAACCCTCTCTCTCCCTCTCTATTTAACCCTCTCTCTCCCTCTCTATTTGACCCTCTCTCTCTCTATTAACCTCTCTCTCCCTCTCTATTTAACCCTCTCTCTCCCTCTCTATTTACCCTCTCTCTCCCTCTCTATTTGACCCTCTCTCTCCCCTCTCTATTTAACCCTCTCTCTCCCTCTCTATTTGACCCTCTCTCTCACTCTCTATTTAACCCTCTCTCTCCCTCTCTATTTGACCCTCTCTCTCCCTCTCTATTTGACCCTCTCTCTCCCTCTCTATTTAACCTCTCTCTCCCCTCTCTATTTAACCCTCTCTCTCCCTCTCTATTTGACCCTCTCTCTCCCTCTCTATTTAACCCTCTCTCTCCCTCTCTATT
Organism: Oncorhynchus kisutch; assembly: GCF_002021735.2. Lineage (NCBI taxonomy): Eukaryota > Metazoa > Chordata > Actinopteri > Salmoniformes > Salmonidae > Oncorhynchus > Oncorhynchus kisutch. The sequence goes on along the minus strand of NW_022265164.1, from coordinate 383,761 downwards.
TGACCCTCTCTCTCCCTCTCTATTTAACCCTCTCTCTCCCTCTCTATTTGACCCTCTCTCTCCCTCTCTATTTGACCCTCTCTCTCCCTCTCTATTTAACCCTCTCTCTCCCTCTCTATTTAACCCTCTCTCTCCCTCTCTATTTGACCCTCTCTCTCCCTCTCTATTTAACCCTCTCTCTCCCTCTCTATTTAACCCTCTCTCTCCCTCTCTATTTGACCCTCTCTCGCCCTCTCTATTTAACCCTCTCTCTCCCTCTCTATTTGACCCTCTCTCTCCCTCTCTATTTGACCCTCTCTCTCCCTCTCTATTTAACCCTCTCTCTCCCTCTCTATTTGACCCTCTCTCTCCCTCTCTATTTAATCTCTCTCTCTCCCTCTCTATTTAACCCTCTCTCTCCCTCTCTATTTGACCCTCTCTCTTTGACCATCTCAATTTAAATTTAAGGGGCTTTATAAGCCTGATTGCCAAAGCAAGTGAAGTAGATAATATACAAAAGTGAAATAAACAATTACAAATGAACAGTAAACATTACACTCATAAAAGTTCCAAAAGAATAAAGACATTTCAAATGTCATATTATGTCTATATTCAGTGTTGTAATGATAGTTAAAGTGCAAAAGGGAAGATAAATTAACATAAACAGGTTGTATTTACAACGGTGTTTGTTCTTCACTGGTTGCCCTTTTCTTGTGGCAACAGGTCCCAAATCTTGCTGCTGTGATGGCACACTGTGGAATTTCACCCAGTAGATATGTGAGTTTTTCAAAATTGGATTTGTTTTCAAATTCTTTGTGGGTCTGTGTAATCTGAGGGAAATATGTGTCTCTAATATGGTCATACATTTGGCAGGAGGTTAGGAAGTGCAGCTCAGTTTCCACCTCATTTTTGGGCAGTGTGCACATAGCTTGTCTTCTCTTGAGAGCCAGGTCTGCCTTTGGCGGCCTTTCTGAATAGCAAGGCTATGCTCAGAGTCTGTACATAGTCAAAGCTTTCCTTAATTTTGTGTCAGTCACAGTGGTCACGTATTTTGTCAATGTGTACTCTCTGTTTAGGACCAAATAGCATTCTAGTTTTCTCAGTTTTTTGTTAATTCTTTCCAATATGTCAAGTAATTATCTTTTTGTTTTCTCATGGTTTGGTTGGGTCTAATTGTGTTGCTGTCCTGGTGCTCTGTGGGGTCTGTTTGTGTTTGTGAACAGAGCCCCAGGACCAGCTTGCTTAGGGGGATCTTCTCTAGGTTCATCTCTCTGTAGGTGATGGCTTTGTTATGGAAGGTTTGGGAATCGCTTCCTTTTAGGTGGTTGTAGAATTTAACATCTCTTTTCTAGATTTTGATAATTTGCGGATATCGGCCTAATTCTGCTCTGCATTCATTATTTGGTGTTTTACGTTGTACACGGAGGATATTTTTGCAGAATTCTGAATGCAGAGTCTCAATTTGGTGTTTGTCCCATTTTGTGAAATCTTGGTTGGTGAGCGGACCCCAGACTTCACAACCATAAAGGGCAATGGGTTCTATAACTGATTCAAGTGTTTTTAGTCAGATCCTAATTGGTATGTCCAATTTTATATTCCTTTTGATGGCATACAAGGCCCTTCATGCATTGTCTCTGGACCAGTGTCCCGAAATCGGGACAGATGCTTCTCAATATGTGATATTTGTCTAGAATGGCGTTGTAAACAAAAAACAACTTTCCGGGACATAGACATGTCTTATATGGTCAGAAAGCTTAAATTCTAGTTGATCTAACTGCAGTGTCCGATGTATAGTAGCTATTACAGCGGGGGGGAAATACCATGCTATTGTTTGAGGCACAACAACAAAACACTTATCATGGCGACTGGTTTGATACATTCACCTCTGACAGTAAATAATGTACTTACATTCAGTAATATTGCTCCGATTTGTCACCCAGAGGGTCCCAGAGATAAAATGTAGCATAGTTTTGTTCGATAAAAAACAAACATTTTTATATACACAATCGGTGTTCAAAGCTGTCCTCAAGGCAAAGGGTGGCTACTTTTTAACACTTTTTTTTGTTTCCTACATTATTCCATATGTGTTATTTCATAGTTATGATGTATTCTACAATGTAGAACATAGTAAAAATAAAGAAAAACCCTTGAATGAGTAACTTTTGACTTGTACTGTGTATATATATATATATATATATATATATATACTATATATACTATATAGTCCTGTGGCATATAAGTATAGTCTATGTGCCTTACAGCCTATTGATCCACATATTTCAACATAAAACTAGTGGATAAATGAAGACAGCTCACTCAGGCCGTTTACCATTGTCTACTTAAGGGAGCGGCTCTCCCATAGACACCAATGCGATAGCAGCTGGGTATGGTCTACATAGTTCATTGACTTTTCATTGAAACAGAGAAGAAATGAGGGAGTGGGATGTCTCACTTCCTCTTCCATCTCTCTGGTGAAGCGAAAAGACAAAACTAGCCCGTTATAGAATATTGTGTTGTAGGACAGCTGAGCTGTCTGAAGACAGAGCATTCAACCTGCAGGAGTTGATATCGTTTCCACGGTAACATGTATTTACATGACGTGCTAAAACAGCCTTCATTTTTGACTTAGGTAAAACCTTAGGTAAAACCATTTGACTTAGGTAAAACCTTAGGTAAAACCATTTGACTTAGGTAAAACCTTAGGTAAAACCATTTGACTTAGGTAAAACCATTTGACTTAGGTTAAACCATTTGACTTAGGTAAAACCTTAGATAAAACCATTTGACTTAGGTAAAACCTTAGGTAAAACCATTTGACTTAGGTAAAACCTTAGGTAAAACCATTTGACTTAGGAAAAACCTTAGGTAAAACCTTAGGTAAAACCATTTGACTTAGGAAAAACCTTAGGTAAAACCTTAGGTAAAACCATTTGACTTAGGTAAAAACTTAGCTAAAATCATTTGGCCAATTTATACTCCTAAATGTTTCAAAAACTAAAAGCATTGTATTTGGGACATATCATTCACTAAACCCTAAACCTCAGGTAAATCTTGTAATGAACAGGTCCTAGTTTCTACCTTCTTAACAGCACTATCAACAAGGCAGGTCCTACAGGGCCCTAGGTTTGTCCCACCTAGACTACTGTTCAGTCTTGTGGTCAGGTGCCATGAAGAGGGACTTGGCTAAGTACAGGCTCAGAACAGGGCAGCACAGCTGGCACTTAAGAGTACAGGCTGCATCACAACCGGCTGTGATTGGGAGTCCCATACGAACACCTGTAATTACAAAAGTTTGTCATAATGATTGGACCAAGGCGCAGCGTGGTAAGCGTACATTCTTATTTATTTAACGAATGAACACTGAAACAAAATAACAAACCGTTACGCTATACAAATTAGTGCTGACAGGCAACTACACATAGACAAGAACCCACAAACACAAAAGGGAAAATGGCTACCTAAATATGATCCACAATCAGAGACAATGACAAACAGGTGCCTCTGATTGGGAACCATATCAGGCCACCATAGAAATACATATGACCTCGATCTACAAAACCCCTAGACATACAAAAACCCTAGACAATACAAAAACGAGCATACCCACCCTAGTCACACCCTGACCTAACCAAAGGGACATCAGCCTGGGCGGGGTGATCCTCAGTAGGGGATACAAAGGGAAAACACCGTCTTGTGAACTGAGTGTGGTACCAGTACAGAGTCAATGTGGAGGCTATATACAGGGTATTACGGTACAGAGTCAATGTGGAGGCTATATACAGGGTATTACGGTACAGAGTCAATGTGGAGGCTATATACAGGGGGTACCAGTACAGAGTCAATGTGGAGGCTATATACAGGGGGTTCCAGTACAGAGTCAATGTGGAGGCTATATACAGGGGGTACCGGTACAGAGTCAATGTGGAGGCTATATACAGGGTATTACGGTACAGAGTCGATGTGGAGGCTATATACAGGGTATTACGGTACAGAGTCAATGTGGAGGCTATATACAGGGGGTACCAGTACAGAGTCAATGTGGAGGCTATATACAGGAGGTACCAGTACAGAGTCAATGTGGAGGCTATATACAGGGGGTTCCAGTACAGAGTCAATGTGGAGGCTATATACAGGGGGTACCAGTACAGAGTCAATGTGGAGGCTATATACAGGAGGTACCAGTACAGAGTCAATGTGGAGGCTATATACAGGGGGTACCAGTACAGAGTCAATGTGGAGGCTATATACAGGGGGTTCCAGTACAGAGTCAATGTGGAGGCTATATACAGGGGGTACCGGTACAGAGTCAATGTGGAGGCTATATACAGGGTATTACGGTACAGAGTCAATGTGGAGGCTATATACAGGGTATTACGGTACAGAGTCAATGTGGAGGCTATATACAGGGGGTACCAGTACAGAGTCAATGTGGAGGCTATATACAGGGGGTACTGGTACAGAGTCAATGTGGAGGCTATATACAGGGTATTACGGTACAGAGTCGATGTGGAGGCTATATACAGGGTATTACGGTACAGAGTCAATGTGGAGGCTATATACAGGGGGTACTGGTACAGAGTCAATGTGGAGGCTATATACAGGGGGTTCCGGTACAGAGTCAATGTGGAGGCTATATACAGGGTGTACCGGTACAGAGTCAATGTGGAGGCTATATACAGGGGGTTCCGGTACAGAGTCAATGTGGAGGCTATATACAGGGGGTACCGGTACAGAGTCAATGTGGAGGCTATATACAGGGGGTACCGGTACAGAGTCAATGTGGAGGCTATATACAGGGGGTACCAGTACAGAGTCAATGTGGAGGCTATATACAGGAGGTACCGGTACAGAGTCAATGTGGAGGCTATATACAGGGGGTACCGGTACAGAGTCAATGTGGAGGCTATATACAGGGGGTACCGGTACAGAGCCAATGTGGAGGCTATATACAGGGGGTACCAGTACAGAGTCAATGTGGAGGCTATATACAGGAGGTACCAGTACAGAGTCACTGTACCAGTACAGAGTCAATGTGGAGGCTATATACAGGAGGTACCAGTACAGAGTCAATGTGGAGGCTATATACAGGGTATTACGGTACAGAGTCAATGTGGAGGCTATATACAGGGTATTACGGTACAGAGTCAATGTGGAGGCTATATACAGGGTATTACGGTACAGAGTCGATGTGGAGGCTATATACAGGGTATTACGGTACAGAGTCAATGTGGAGGCTATATACAGGGGGTACCAGTACAGAGTCAATGTGGAGGCTATATACAGGAGGTACCAGTACAGAGTCAATGTGGAGGCTATATACAGGGGGTTCCAGTACAGAGTCAATGTGGAGGCTATATACAGGGGGTACCAGTACAGAATCAATGTGGAGGCTATATACAGGAGGTACCAGTACAGAGTCAATGTGGAGGCTATATACAGGGGGTACCAGTACAGAGTCAATGTGGAGGCTATATACAGGGGGTACTGGTACAGAGTCAATGTGGAGGCTATATACAGGGGGTACCGGTACAGAGTCAATGTGGAGGCTGTATACAGGGGGTTCCAGTACAGAGTCAATGTGGAGGCTATATACAGGGGGTACCGGTACAGAGTCAATGTGGAGGCTATATACAGGGGGTACCAGTACAGAGTCAATGTGGAGGCTATATACAGGGGGTTCCAGTACAGAGTCAATGTGGAGGCTATATACAGGGGGTTCCAGTACAGAGTCAATGTGGAGGCTATATACAGGGTATTATGGTACAGAGTCAATGTGGAGGCTATATACAGAGTCAATGTGGAGGCTGTATACAGGAGGTACCAGTACAGAGTCAATGTGGAGGCTATATACGGGGTATTACGGTACAGAGTCAATGTGGAGGCTATATACAGGGGGTTCCAGTACAGAGTCAATGTGGAGGCTATATACAGGGGGTTCCAGTACAGAGTCAATGTGGAGGCTATATACAGGGGGTACTGGTACAGAGTCAATGTGGAGGCTATATACAGGGGGTACTGGTACAGAGTCAATGTGGAGGCTATATACAGGGGGTACCAGTACAGAGTCAATGTGGAGGCTATATACAGGAGGTACCAGTACAGAGTCAATGTGGAGGCTATATACAGGAGGTACCGGTACAGAGTCAATGTGGAGGCTATATACAGGGGGTACCGGTACAGAGTCAATGTGGAGGCTATATACAGGGAGTACCAGTACAGAGTCAATGTGGAGGCTATATACAAGGGGTTCCAGTACAGAGTCAATGTGGAGGCTATATACAGGGTATTACGGTACAGAGTCAATGTGGAGGCTATATACAGGGGGTACCAGTACAGAGTCAATGTGGAGGCTATATACAGGGTATTACGGTACAGAGTCAATGTGGAGGCTATATACAGGGGGTTCCAGTACAGAGTCAATGTGGAGGCTATATACAGGGGGTACTGGTACAGAGTCAATGTGGAGGCTATATACAGGGGGTACTGGTACAGAGTCAATGTGGAGGCTATATACAGGGGGTACTGGTACAGAGTCAATGTGGAGGCTATATACAGGGGGTACCAGTACAGAGTCAATGTGGAGGCTATATACAGGAGGTACCAGTACAGAGTCAATGTGGAGGCTATATACAGGAGGTACCAGTACAGAGTCAATGTGGAGGCTATATACAGGGGGTTCCGGTACAGAGTCAATGTGGAGACTATATACAGGGGGTACCAGTACAGAGTCAATGTGGAGGCTATATACAGGAGGTACCAGTACAGAGTCAATGTGGAGGCTATATACAGGTGGTACCGGGACAGAGTCAATGTGGAGGCTATATACAAGGGGTTCCAGTACAGAGTCAATGTGGAGGCTATATACAGGGGGTACCAGTACAGAGTCAATGTGGAGGCTATATACAGGGTATTACGGTACAGAGTCAATGTGGAGGCTATATACAGGGGGTACCGGTACAGAGTCAATGTGGAGGCTATATACAGGGTATTACGGTACAGAGTCGATGTGGAGGCTATATACAGGGTATTACGGTACAGAGTCAATGTGGAGGCTATATACAGGGGGTACCAGTACAGAGTCAATGTGGAGGCTATATACAGGAGGTACCAGTACAGAGTCAATGTGGAGGCTATATACAGGGGGTTCCAGTACAGAGTCAATGTGGAGGCTATATACAGGGGGTACCAGTACAGAGTCAATGTGGAGGCTATATACAGGAGGTACCAGTACAGAGTCAATGTGGAGGCTATATACAGGGGGTACCAGTACAGAGTCAATGTGGAGGCTATACGTCTATCACAGTGCAATCCGTTTTATCACCAAAGCCCCATATACTACCCACCATTGCGACCTGTACGCTCTCGTTGGCTGGCCCTCGCTTCATACTCGTCGCCAAACCCACTGGCTCCATGTCATCTACAAGACCCTGCTAGGTAAAGTCCCCCCTTATCTCAGCTCGCTGGTCACCATAGCATCTCCCACCTGTAGCACACGCTCCAGCAGGTATATCTCTCTAGTCACCCCCAAGACCAATTCTTTCTTTGGCCGCCTCTCCTTCCAGTTCTCTGCTGCCAATGACTGGAACGAACTACAAAAATCTCTGAAACTGGAAACACTTATCTCCCTCACTAGCTTTAAGCACCAACTGTCAGAGCAGCTCACAGATTACTGCACCTGTACATAGCCCACCTATAATTTAGCCCAAACAACTACCTCTTTCCCAACTGTATTTAATTTTTATTTATTTATTTATTTTGCTCCTTTGCACCCCATTATTTTTTTATTTCTACTTTGCACATTCTTCCATTGCAAAACTACCATTCCAGTATTTTACTTGCTATATTGTATTTACTTTGCCATCATGGCCTTTTTTTGCCTTTACCTCCCTTCTCACCTCATTTGCTCACATTGTATATAGACTTGTTTATACTGCATTATTGACTGTATGTTTGTTTTTACTCCATGTGTAACTCTGTGTCGTTTTATCTGTCGAACTGCTTTGCTTTATCTTGGCCAGGTCGCAATTGTAAATGAGAACTTGTTCTCAACTTGCCTACCTGGTTAAATAAAGGTAAAATAAAAAAAAATAAAAAATATATATACAGGGGGTACCGGTACAGAGTCAATGTGGAGGCTATATACAGGGAGTACCAGTACAGAGTCAATGTGGAGGCTATATACAAGGGGTTCCAGTACAGAGTCAATGTGGAGGCTATATACAGGGTATTACGGTACAGAGTCAATGTGGAGGCTATATACAGGGGGTACCAGTACAGAGTCAATGTGGAGGCTATATACAGGGTATTACGGTACAGAGTCAATGTGGAGGCTATATACAGGGGGTTCCAGTACAGAGTCAATGTGGAGGCTATATACAGGGGGTACTGGTACAGAGTCAATGTGGAGGCTATATACAGGGGGTACTGGTACAGAGTCAATGTGGAGGCTATATACAGGGGGTACTGGTACAGAGTCAATGTGGAGGCTATATACAGGGGGTACCAGTACAGAGTCAATGTGGAGGCTATATACAGGAGGTACCAGTACAGAGTCAATGTGGAGGCTATATACAGGAGGTACCAGTACAGAGTCAATGTGGAGGCTATATACAGGGGGTTCCGGTACAGAGTCAATGTGGAGACTATATACAGGGGGTACCAGTACAGAGTCAATGTGGAGGCTATATACAGGAGGTACCAGTACAGAGTCAATGTGGAGGCTATATACAGGTGGTACCGGGACAGAGTCAATGTGGAGGCTATATACAGGGGGTACCGGTACAGAGTCAATGTGGAGACTATAAATCAAATCAAATTTTATTTGTCACATACACATGGTTAGCAGATGTTAATGCGAGTGTAGCGAAATGCTTGTGCTTCTAGTTCCGACAATGCAGTAATAACGAACAAGTAATCTAACTAACAATTCCCCCAAAAAACTACTGTCTTATACACAGTGTAAGGGGATAAAGAATATGTACATAAGGATATATGAATGAGTGATGGTACAGAGCAGCATAGGCAAGATACAGTAGATGATATCGAGTACAGTATATACATATGAGATGAGTATGTAAACCAAGTGGCGTAGTTAAAGTGGCTAGTGATACATGTATTACATAAGGATGCAGTCGATGATATAGAGTACAGTATCTACGTATGCATATGAGATGAATAATGTAGGGTAAGTAACATTATATAAGGTAGCATTGTTTAAAGTGGCTAGTGATATATTTACATCATTTCCCATCAATTCCCATGATTAAAGTGGCTGGAGTAGAGTCAGTGTCATTGACAGTGTGTTGGCAGTAGCCACTCAATGTTAGTGGTGGCTGTTTAACAGTCTGATGGCCTTGAGATAGAAGCTGTTTTTCAGTCTCTCGGTCCCAGCTTTGATGCACCTGTACTGACCTCGCCTTCTGGATGACAGCGGGGTGAACAGGCAGTGGCTCGGGTGGTTGATGTCCTTGATGATCTTTATGGCCTTCCTGTAGCATCGGGTGGTGTAGGTGTCCTGGAGGGCAGGTCGTTTGCCCCCGGTGATGCGTTGTGCAGACCTCACTACCCTCTGGAGAGCCTTACGGTTGAGGGCGGTGCAGTTGCCATACCAGGCGGTGATACAGCCCGCCAGGATGCTCTCGATTGTGCATCTGTAGAAGTTTGTGGAAGTAGAAGTATGACCTCGATCTACAAAACCCCTAGACATACAAAAGCCCTAGACAATACAAAAACGAGCATACCCACCCTAGTGACACCCTGACCTAACCAATATATATATATACAGGAGGTACCAGTACAGAGTCAATGTGGATGCTATATACAGGGAGTTCCGGTACAGAGTCAATGTGGAGGCTATATACATGGGGTACCGGTACAGAGTCAATGTGGAGACTATATACAGGGGGTACCGGTACAGAGTCAATGTGGAGACTATATACAGGGGGTACCGGGACAGAGTCCATGTGGAGGCTATATACAGGGGGTACCGGGACAGAGTCCATGTGGAGGCTATATACAGGGGGTACCGGGACAGAGTCAATGTGGAGGCTATATACAGGGGGTACCGGTACAGAGTCAATGTGTGGGGGCACCGGTTAATTTAGGTAGTATGTACATGTCGGTAGAGTTAATTAAAGTGACAACTTTAATCACTACTTGTATTTGTGTATTTGCTATTGACATTTAAAGCACCATGATGTCTGTTTGAACTACTGGCACACAGCTTAGACATCCATGCATACCCCACAAGACATGCCCACCAGAGGTCTCTTCACAGTCCCCAAGTCCAGAACAGAACAATGGGAGGCGCACAGTACTACATAGAGCCATGACTACATGGAACTCTATTCCACAGTACTACATAGAGCCATGACTAGATGGAACTCTATTCCACAGTACTACATAGAGCCATGACTAGATGGAACTCTATTCCACAGTACTACATAGAGCCATGACTAGATGGAACTCTATTCCACAGTACTACATAGAGCCATGACTACATGGAACTCTATTCCACAGTACTACATAGAGCCATGACTACATGGAACTCTATTCCACAGTACTACATAGAGCCATGACTACATGGAACTCTATTCCACAGTACTACATAGAGCCATGACTACATGGAACTCTATTCCACAGTACTACATAGAGCCATGACTACATGGAACTCTATTCCACATCTAACTGACGCAATCAGTAGAATCAGATTTAAAAAGCAGATACAAATACATATTATGGAACAGCAGGGGCTGTGAAGCAACACAATCACAAGACACATGCATACACACACAGAATAACATAAGCACTGTACACACACAGAATAACATAAGCACTGTACACACACAGAATAACATAAGCACTGTACACACACAGAATAACATAAGCACTGTACACGCACAGAATAACATAAGCACTGTACACGCACAGAATAACATAAGCACTGTACACGCACAGAATAACATAAGCACTGTACACGCACAGAATAACATAAGCACTGTACACGCACAGAATAACATAAGCACTGTACACGCACAGAATAACATAAGCACTGTACACGCACAGAATAACATAAGCACTGTACACGCACAGAATAACATAAGCACTGTACACACACAGAATAACATAAGCACTGTACACACACAGAATAACATAAGCACTGTACACACACAGAATAACATAAGCACTGTACACACACAGAATAACATAAGCACTGTACACACACAGAATAACATAAGCACTGTACACACACAGAATAACATAAGCACTGTACACACACAGAATAACATAAGCACTGTACACACACAGAATAACATAAGCACTGTACACACACAGAATAACATAAGCACTGTACACACACAGAATAACATAAGCACTGTACACACACAGAATAACATAAGCACTGTACACACACAGAATAACATAAGCACTGTACACACACAGAATAACATAACATAAGCACTGTACACACACAGAATAACATAAGCACTGTACACACACAGAATAACATAAGCACTGTACACACACAGAATAACATAAGCACTGTACACACACAGAATAACATAAGCACTGTACACACACAGAATAACATAAGCACTGTACACACACAGAATAACATAAGCACTGTACACACACAGAATAACATAAGCACTGTACACGCACAGAATAACATAACACTGTACACGCACAGAATAACATAAGCACTGTACACGCACAGAATAACATAAGCACTGTACACGCACAGAATAACATAAGCACTGTACACGCACAGAATAACATAAGCACTGTACACGCACAGAATAACATAAGCACTGTACACGCACAGAATAACATAAGCACTGTACACGCACAGAATAACATAAGCACTGTACACGCACAGAATAACATAAGCACTGTACACGCACAGAATAACATAAGCACTGTACACGCACAGAATAACATAAGCACTGTACACGCACAGAATAACATAAGCACTGTACACGCACAGAATAACATAAGCACTGTACACGCACAGAATAACATAAGCACTGTACACGCACAGAATAACATAAGCACTGTACACGCACAGAATAACATAAGCACTGTACACACACAGAATAACATAAGCACTGTACACACACAGAATAACATAAGCACTGTACACACACAGAATAACATAAGCACTGTACACACACAGAATAACATAAGCACTGTACACACACAGAATAACATAAGCACTGTACACACACAGAATAACATAAGCACTGTACACACACAGAATAACATAAGCACTGTACACACACAGAATAACATAAGCACTGTACACACACAGAATAACATAAGCACTGTACACACACAGAATAACATAAGCACTGTACACACACAGAATAACATAAGCACTGTACACACACAGAATAACATAAGCACTGTACACACACAGAATAACATAAGCACTGTACACAGAGCACACAGAAACAAAGCCCAAGAATAACATAAGCACTGTACACACACAGAATAACATAAGCACTGTACACACACAGAATAACATAAGCACTGTACACACACAGAATAACATAAGCACTGTACACACACAGAATAACATAAGCACTGTACACACACAGAATAACATAAGCACTGTACACACACAGAATAACATAAGCACTGTACACACACAGAATAACATAAGCACTGTACACACACAGAATAACATAAGCACTGTACACACACAGAATAACATAAGCACTGTACACACACAGAATAACATAAGCACTGTACACACACAGAATAACATAAGCACTGTACACGCACAGAATAACATAAGCACTGTACACGCACAGAATAACATAAGCACTGTACACGCACAGAATAACATAAGCACTGTACACGCACAGAATAACATAAGCACTGTACACGCACAGAATAACATAGCACTGTACACGCACAGAATAACATAGGCACTGTACACGCACAGAATAACATAAGCACTGTACACGCACAGAATAACATAAGCACTGTACACGCACAGAATAACATAAGCACTGTACACACACAGAATAACATAAGCACTGTACACACACAGAATAACATAAGCAGTGTACACACACAGAATAACATAAGCACTGTACACACACAGAATAACATAAGCACTGTACACACACAGAATAACATAAGCACTGTACACACACAGAATAACATAAGCACTGTACACATGGATTTAATTATCCTGCAATAGATGTACAAATAAATATCAATACAAAAACAGGTCAAACAAACAAAAGATAACATCTGAACAAAACTAGAAAATACAACATGCAACAATTTCAAAGATTTTACTGAGTTACAGTTCATTGAAGGAAATCAGTCCATTGAAATAAATTCATTCATTCACATTAGGCCCTAATCTATGGATATCACATGACTGGGTTGATCAGGTTGTTGATTGTGGCCTTTGGAATGTTGTCCCACTCCTCTTCAATAGCTGTGCGAAGTTGCTGAATATTGGTGGGAACTGGAACACACTGTTGCACACGTCCATCCAGAGCATCCCAAACATGCTCAATGGGTGACATGTCGGGTGATTATGCAGGCCTTGGAAGAATTGGGACCTCTTCAGCTTCCAGGAATTGTGTACAGATCCTTGCAACATGGGGCCGTGCATTATCATGCTGAAACATGAGGTGATGGCGGCAGATGAATGGCATGACAATGGGCCTCAGGATCTAGTCACGGTATCTCTGTGCATTCAAATTGCCATCGATAAAATGCAATTGTGTTCGTTGTCCTTAGCTTAGGCCTGCACATACCATAACCCCACCGCCACCATGGGGCACTCTGTTCACAACCGCTTGCCCACACGACGCACTGTCATTATGACGTCATGGATGAATTCTAGAATATACCATATATCCTATAAACCTGGTTAAACTGTCATTATGACATCATGGATGAATTCTAGAATATACCATATATCCTAGAAACCTGGTTAAACTGTCATTATGACATCATGGATGAATTCTAGAATATACCATATATCCTAGGATGGTCTGTGGTTGTGAGGCCAGTTGGACGTACTGCCAAATTCTCTAAAACGAAGTTGGAGGAGGCTTATGGTAGAGACATGAACATTAAATTCTCTGACAACAGCTCTGGTGGACATTCCTACAGTCAGCATGCCAATTGTACAACCCCTCAAAACTTGAGACATCTGTGGCATAGTGTCCTTTTATTTTTTCCCCAGCACAAGGTGCACCTTTGTAACAATCATGCTGTTTAATCAGCTTCTTGATATGCCACACCCGTCAGGTGGATGGATGGTCTTTGTAAAGGAGGAAATGCTCACCAACAGGAATGTAAACACATTTGTGAGAAGCTTTTTTGTTCGTATGGAAAGTTTCTGGGATCTTTTTATTTCAGCTCATGAAACATGGGACCAACACTTTACATGTTGCGTTTATATTTGTTCAGTACAATATGACTAAATGTGTTTCTTTCTGTGCTGAACCTAATGCAGTTTGGAGTGATCAGATGACAGAAGTCACATTTAGGTGCCAGGTGTAACTGAGGCCATAGATGCTCCATATCCATTACTTTTAATGTTTTATATAATATGACTAAATGTGTTTCTTTCTGTGTTGCAGGGGCAGTCAAGAAATGGAACGGCAAGTTCACAGAACATGACATAAGCAGAGCTGTGGGAGACCACCTGAAGCCCCTGGTAGAGTCGGGGGTGGTGTTTACCTCTCCACCACGCCTTCAGCAGGCTGGAAAAGTGGAATTGATCTGTTTGATCCATTTGTTTGTTTCAGTAGTTGAATCCAAACAAAAATGCACTGGATTGATTGAAAGTGATAAACTTACATACCATGCATAAATTTTCACATAAAAACAGAATTAGATGCTGTTTACATACTAAGATGGACCAAGATGTGTTGCTTTTACACATATTTGTTCATTGGTTTTGGCAAAAAGTCTGTTGATTCAAATCAAATAAAGCTTTATTTACACATATTTATGCACATTTTAGACATGGAAGCAAATCAATGCGCTTCAAAATAAAAAAAATATAAAAAATTAAAATAAAAACTGAAATATTTACAACAATCATGAGGATAAATAAAGTATAACAATAAAAACTGAAAGACTAATGATCATTCTAAGGAAACTACATTGATTAAAATAGTTAGAATAGGATGTCATGACTCCTGGTACAAACTATAAGCTTGATTTATGACATTGTTAGTAAACAATATAATTATACAAAAATAAATTGTAAGTTAGTTGCATAAATAATTATGATTACTAAATGTTATATTACATAAATGTAATGTGAAATATCAAAACCAAATATCCAACCAGAAATATAAATCTAGTTTTATTTTAGTAAACAATACGATAGTAAAACAAATTGTCAGTTGGTTGCGTAAATAATTATGATTACTAAAATGTTACATGAAATGTAAATAGGATGAAATAATAATTAACTTAAAGTTAAAAACATTGAAAAAAAAAAAAGGCTTTAAAACTTAAAACATTTTTTTTTAAACAAAAACGTAGATTGAACTTCGGTCTTTCGTTCTACGTCGCTCGCTAGGGGGGAAAACATCCCCAAAGTGAAAATCAATCACCAATATGCAGAAACAGTTTGTGATATATTCAAAACCTAAACATAAAATAAAATGTGCTCTATATGTATTCGGCCCCCTCCTCCCACAAATCAAAAACTGAAAAATTGGGCGTGCAAAATTATTCAGCCCCTTTACTTTCAGTGCAGCAAACTCTCTCCAGAAGTTCAGTGAGGATCTCTGAATGATCCAATGTTGACCTAAATGACTAATGATGATAAATACAATCCACCTGTGTGTAATCAAGTCTCCGTATAAATGCACCTGCACTGTGATAGTCTCAGAGGTCCGTTAAAAGCGCAGAGAGCATCATGAAGAACAAGGAACACACCAGGCAGGTCCGAGATACTGTTGTGAAGAAGTTTAAAGCCAGATTTGGATACAAAAAGATTTCCCAAGCTTTAAACATCCCAAGGAGCACTGTGCAAGCGATAATATTCAAATGGAAGGAGTATCAGACCACTGCAAATCTACCAAGACCTGGCCGTCCCTCTAAACTTTCAGCTCATACAAGGAGAAGACTGATCAGAGATGCAGCCAAGAGGCCCATGATCACTCTGGATGAACTGCAGAGATCTACAGCTGAGGTGGGAGACTCTGTCCATAGGAAAACAATCAGTCGTATATTGCACAAATCTGGCCTTTATGGAAGAGTGGCAAGAAGAAAGCCATTTCTTAAAGATATCCATAAAAAGTGTTGTTTAAAGTTTGCCACAAGCCACCTGGGAGACACCAAACATGTGGAAGAAGGTGCTCTGGTCAGATGAAACCAAAATTGAACTTTTTGGCAACAATGCAAATTGTTATGTTTGGCGTAAAAGCAACACAGCTCATCACCTAGAACACACCATCCCCACTGTCAAACATGGTGGTGGCAGCATCATGGTTTGGGCCTGCTTTTCTTCAGCATGGACAGAGTAGATGGTTAAAATTGATGGGAAGATGGATGGAGCCAAATACAGGACCATTCTGGAAGAAAACCTGTTGGAGTCTGCAAAAGACCTGAGACTGGGACGGAGATTTGTCTTCCAACAAGACAATGATCCAAAACATAAAGCTAAATCTACAATGGAATGGTTCAAAAATAAACATATCCAGGTGTTAGAATGGCCAAGTCAAAGTCCAGACCTGAATCCAATCGAGAATCTGTGGAAAGAACTGAAAACTGCTGTTCACAAATGCTCTCCATCCAACCTCACTGAGCTTGAGCTGTTTTGCAAGGAGGAATGGGAAAAAAAATTCAGTCTCTCAATGTGCAAAACTGATAGAGACATACCCCAAGCGACTTACAGCTGTAATCGCGGCAAAAGGTGGCGCTACAAAGTATTAACTTAAGGGGGCTGAATAATTTTGCATGCCCAATTTTTCAGTTTTTGATTTGTTAAAAAAGTTTGAAATATCCAATAAATGTCGTTCCACTTCATGATTGTGTCCCACTTGTTGTTGATTCTTCACAACAAAATACAGTTTTATATCTTTATGTTTGAAGCCTGAAATGTGGCAAAAGGTCGCAAAGTTCAAGGGGGCCGAATACCTTCGCAAGGCACTGTACACAAACACAATAATAATCATATTCCTGGAATTATTTTTTAAACGAGCACCAAAAACACTGTTGTTTTAACAAAGTGGCAATAAATTACAGACATCGATCGGATAAAAATCAGGTTGTAGGTGCTGTTGAAACTAACACAACTAAAAAAAAAACACATGGAAATGGGAGATATATTTCACCTCACTGGTTAGAGGGCAACCTGCAGAAGACAGTCAGCTACATTTTGGAGTGATGCATTTAAATTTAGGAGTCCCCAGAACGAAGAGAAATGCAACACTTACATCACTCAAATCGATATCACACAGAATCTGGGAATAATGTGTACATCATTAGTTAGAAGACAATTTGTAGAAAACAGCTCGCTACATTTTAAAGTGTTGCATTTTGATTCAAGTGGGTCACTGACGTGGTAAGTGTAACACAACACTTTCTTTTGTTAGTCACTTTTTGTTAAATCACATAAATAATACTCTTTCAATTCAGAGCCTGGATTTTTTCCCCTAATATCAATAGAACAGGGGGCAAACATTTAGGATTCTACATTGTGACATCATTAAAATAATATAAGATTTCTGTCCTGTGTGAATTCTCTGGTGTGATTGTAATGTAGATGATTTTGAAAAGGTCTCCCCACAGTCAACGCAGTAGATTCTCTCATGTGTGTGTTTTTAAATGTGCTATCAGGCTGCTCGAGTAAGCAAAATTCTTCCCACATTGATTACAGCTATAAGGTTTCTCTCCTGTGTGTGTTCTCTGGTGTGATTTTAAATTTCCTGCTATAACAAAACTCTTTCCACAGTCAGAGCAGCGGAAAGGTTTCTCTCCTGTGTGTGTTCTCTGGTGTATAGTCAGCTGGCTAGGTGAAGTAAAACTCTTCCCACATTGATCACAGCTATACGTTTTCTCTGCAGTGTGTATTCTCTGGTGTACTTTGAGTGAATCTGATCTGGAGTAACTCTTCCCACAGTCAGAGCAGCGGTGAGATTTATCGCCAGTGTGAATTTTCTGGTGTACTTTAAGTGAATCTGATCTTGAGTAACTCTTCCCACAGTCAGAGCAGCGATGAAGTTTCTTCCCTGTGGGTTTCCGTTGGGGATTCTTGAGGTGTTCTGATGTAGAGAGTCTCTTCTCTGCTTCATGATGTTGTTGAGGCTCCCCAGAGGATCCACAATAGTTACGTCTCTCTCCTGTGTGAACAACAAAGTCAGACAGATGGTTAAAGGCCCACAAACAGCAGAAATCCACTGTTTATTTTTAGCTGACAGGTGATGCCCAGGATGTTGTGTACAAATAAATTAATTTAACAAATTAATTTGTCTTAAGCAACAATAGCCATATTTAGTCTTGTTTTTTCCACGGAAGTATATTGGATGATTCTAGGCTAGAAATATACTATTACAGTTGCAGAAACCTTAGGCTTGACTACTTTTAGAGACCGATTTTGCAGGTTTTCCTACTTATAAAGCATGTAGAGGCCTGTAATTTTTTATCATAGGTACACTCCAACTGTGAGAGACGGAATCTAAAACAACAATCCAGAAAATCACATTAAGTAATTAATTTGCATTTTATTGCATGATATAAGTATTTGATCACCTACCAACCAGTAAGAATTCCGGCTCTCACAGACCTGTTGGTTTTTCTTTAAGAAGCCCTCCTGTTCTCCACTCATTACCTGTATTAACGGCACCTGTTTGAACTCGTTACCTGTATAAAAGACACCTGTCCACACACTCAATCAAACAGACTCCAACCTCTCCACAATGGCCAAGACCAGAGAGCTGTGTAAGGACATCAGGGATAAAATTGTAGACCTACACAAGGCTGGGATGGGCTACAGGACAATAGGCAAGCAGCTTGGTGAGAAGGCAACAACTGTTGGCGCAATTATTAGAAAATGGAAGAAGTTCAAGATGACGGTCAATCACCCTTGGTCTGGGGCTCCATGCAAGATCTCACCTCGTGGGGCATCAATGATCATGAGGAAGGTGAGGGATCAGCCCAGAACTACACGGCAGGACCTGGTCAATGAAATTAAGAGAGCTGGGACCACGGTCTCAAAGAAAACCATTAGTAACACACCGTCATGGATTCAAATCCTGCAGCGCACACAAGGTCCCCATGCTCAAGCCAGCGCATGTCCAGGCCCATCTGAAGTTTGCCAATGACCATCTGGATGATCCAGAGGAGGAATGGGAGAAGGTCATGTGATCTGATGAGACAAAAATACTCGCTGTGTATGGAGGAAGAAGAAGAATGAGTACAACCCCAAGAACACCATCCCAACCGTGAAGCATGGAGGTGGAAACATCATTCCTTGGGGATGCTTTTCTGCAAAGGGCACAGGACGACTGCACCGTATTGAGGGGAGGATGGATGGGGCCATGTATCGCGAGATCTTGGCCAACAACCTCCTTCCCTCAGTAAGAGCATTGAAGATGTGTCGTGGCTGGGTCTTCCAGCATGACAATGACCCGAAACACACAGCCAGGGCAACTAAGTAGTGGCTCCGTAAGAAGCATCTCAAGGTCCTGGAGTGGCCTAGCCAGTCTCCAGACCTGAACCCAAATAGTTCAATCTGTCTCTCACAGTTGAAGTGTACCTATGATAAAAAATTACAGACCTCTACATGCTTTGTAAGTAGGAAAACCTGCAAAATCAGCAGTGTATCAAATACTTGTTCTCTCCACTGTAGGCCCCATTCTGTGTTAGCTAAAATTACTGCACGAGGGCGATGCACATGCAATTTGGTTGCAGAAACTCCTCCCTGCTAATTAGGAAACCACTAGTTATGGATGTAGTATATCTGCTAATGAGGAAACCACTAGTTATGGGTGTAGTATATCTGCCTGGAGCATAAATTGTGGGGGAAATTTGTAGTTTTTTAGTTTCAAAATGTATTCTGAATATTACAGTGCAAGATCAGGATGCTACTGAAGGAAACTCACATTAAGCTCTGTGTCTATTCACTAATTCACCACCGTGGGGGGAAAACTCAGGGGAGTTCTCATAGGCTGACAGCAAAAATAGCCTCCATTTACAGGTTGAATATGAGTGTAATTTCACACTATTTTTGGATTATAATTGTAAGGATCATTTGAATGTTCTGCTTAATATAAATGTTTGTGTCATCCTCACAATTCAACTGCTTCATACTTAAAAACACCAGTAAAATGCTCTGAGGCTTTGCTACCCGCCTGTCAATGAACATTAGCCTAGCCAGCCTAGCTTACCATTCAAGCTAACAACTGCTGCATCCAAAAATAGATATTTTATTTATCTTTCAGAAACAAAATATTATCTTAGCGACTGTTCAAGCAATAATAAAAACAACCAATTGTAAAGCCGTCTCAAATCAATTGCTTTATACTGTTGGATTCTAGCGTGAATGTAACTATTCGTGTTACCAGAACTTATTGATTACTTTACATGTATAATGAATGTATGTGTTGGTCAATGGAGGATGAGAACGAGGCAGATGGAAAGTTACTGAGTGAGATAAGGGGGGAGTGCAAAAAAATCAAAACACGCTATTGTTAAATCTCATTGCTCCAAAGTAGGGTAACAGTCCTGGTTTCAGTCACTGACAGCCGTGGAGTAGGGATTCAGCCCGAGGTCAGGTCAGGTGACGTGAGAAGGAACAGTCCTGGTTTCAGTCACTGACAGCCGTGGAGTAGGGATTCAGCCCGAGGTCAGGTCAGGTGACGTGAGAAGGAACAGTCCTGGTTTCAGTCACTGACAGCCGTGGAGTAGGGATTCAGCCCGAGGTCAGGTCAGGTGACGTGAGAAGGAACAGTCATGGTTTCAGTCACTGACAGCCGTGGAGTAGGGATTCAGCCCGAGGTCAGGTCAGGTGACGTGAGAAGGAACAGTCCTGGTTTCAGTCACTGACAGCCGTGGAGTAGGGATTCAGCCCGAGGTCAGGTCAGGTGACGTGAGAAGGAACAGTCCTGGTTTCAGTCACTGACAGCCGTGGAGTAGGGATTCAGCCCGAGGTCAGGTCAGGTGGCGTGAGAAGGAACAGTCCTGGTTTCAGTCACTGACAGCCGTGGAGTAGGGATTCAGCCCGAGGTCAGGTCAGGTGACGTGAGAAGGAACAGTCCTGGTTTCAGTCACTGACAGCCGTGGAGTAGGGATTCAGCCCGAGGTCAGGTCAGGTGGCGTGAGAAGGAACAGTCCTGGTTTCAGTCACTGACAGCCGTGGAGTAGGGATTCAGCCCGAGGTCAGGTCAGGTGACGTGAGAAGGAACAGTCCTGGTTTCAGTCACTGACAGCCGTGGAGTAGGGATTCAGCCCGAGGTCAGGTCAGGTGGCGTGAGAAGGAACAGTCCTGGTTTCAGTCACTGACAGCCGTGGAGTAGGGATTCAGCCCGAGGTCAGGTCAGGTGACGTGAGAAGGAACAGTCCTGGTTTCAGTCACTGACAGCCGTGGAGTAGGGATTCAGCCCGAGGTCAGGTCAGGTGGCGTGAGAAGGAACAGTCCTGGTTTCAGTCACTGACAGCCGTGGAGGTCAGGTGACGTGAGAAGGAACAGTCCTGGTTTCAGTCACTGACAGCCGCGGAGTAGGGATTCAGCCCGAGGTCAGGTCAGGTGACGTGAGAAGGAACAGTCCTGTCACAACACATATATACTTACATGCACACAAAGGTTCTAGCAGGAGGTGTGGCCATGACTACACCGGTGAGAGGAGGCAATGAAGTTCCTGCATAGCAACAGAGATGTATTGGCTGTCCTGACTAGCAAGGAGTCCGTAGTTGGAGGGAATAAATATAAATAAATAATAATAATAATATAGAGAGCTTCTGTAAACATATGGTCTTTGTAGCTGTATGACCCAGTGTATAAATAAAACACTAACAACGTCAACCAGTAAAATGCTATGTGGCTTTGCTACAAGCCTGTCGTGTTTAGCATTCAAGCTTACAATGGCTGCATTCAAAATAGGTATTTTGCAACTATCCGAAACAAAATATTATCTTAGCGGCTGTTCAAGCAATATTCAAAACAACATTTGTAAGCCTATGAAAACCACAACAAGTAATAACCTGGTAAATCTAGACTGTTGAATGGTCCCAGATGGTGAACAGTTTATTTAGAAGTAATAACCTGGCAAATCTAGACTGTTGAATGGTCCCAGATGGTGAACAGTTTATTTAGTAATAACCTGGTAAATCTAGACTGTTGAATGGTCCCAGATGGTGAACAGTTTATTTAGTAATAACCTGGTAAATCTAGACTGTTGAATGGTCCCAGATGGTGAACAGTTTATTTAGTAATAACCTGGTAAATCTAGACTGTTGAATGGTCCCAGATGGTGAACAGTTTATTTAGTAATAACCTGGTAAATCTAGACTGTTGAATGGTCCCAGATGGTGAACAGTTTATTTAGTAATAACCTGGTAAATCTAGACTGTTGAATGGTCCCAGATGGTGAACAGTTTATTTAGAAGTAATAACCTGGCAAATCTAGACTGTTGAATGGTCCCAGATGGTGAACAGTTTATTTAGAAATAACCTGGTAAATCTAGACTGTTGAATGGTCCCAGATGGTGAACAGTTTATTTAGTAATAACCTGGTAAATCTAGACTGTTGAATGGTCCCAGATGGTGAACAGTTTATTTAGAAGTAATAACCTGGCAAATCTAGACTGTTGAATGGTCCCAGATGGTGAACAGTTTATTTAGTAATAACCTGGTAAATCTAGACTGTTGAATGGTCATTGATGGTGAACAGTTTATTTAGTAATAACCTGGTAAATCTAGACTGTTGAATGGTCCCAGATGGTGAACAGTTTATTTAGTAATAACCTGGTAAATCTAGACTGTTGAATGGTCCCAGATGGTGAACAGTTTATTTAGAAGTAATAACCTGGCAAATCTAGACTGTTGAATGGTCCCAGATGGTGAACAGTTTATTTAGAAGTAATAACCTGGCAAATCTAGACTGTTGAATGGTCCCAGATGGTGAACAGTTTATTTAGTAATAACCTGGTAAATCTAGACTGTTGAATGGTCCCAGATGGTGAACAGTTTATTTAGGAGTAATAACCTGGTAAATCTAGACTGTTGAATGGTCCCAGATGGTGAACAGTGAAACTATTTGGAGGCCAGATATCCCAGCTCATAGAGTTATATAAGCAACTAAACTATTTGGAGGCCAGATATCCCAGCTCATAGAGTTATATAAGCAACTAAACTATTTGGAGGCCAGATATCCCAGCTCATAGAGTTATATAAGCAACTAAAAAAATGCTACTCACAGTTTGCTGCACAAAACAAATATTAGACAGCAGGGCTGTTGATCCAGCAGATGTTTCTATGCTGTTACCAAGCAACGCTTGATCTTGGAAGAAGCTAACCACTTAGCTAGATAGCTACTACATTTACTGAACAAAATATAAAACGCAACGTGCAATAAGGAAATCAGTCAATTGAAATAAATAAATTAGGCCCTAATCTATGGATATTATATGACTGGGCAGGGCCGCAAAAATGGGTGGGCCTGGGAGGGCAAAGGTCAACCCACTGGGGGAGCCATGCCCAGCCAATCCCATTGAGTTTTTCCCAGAGAAAAGGGCTTAATGACAGTCATAAATATTCAACACCAAATTCTCTAAACTGATGTTGGAGGCGGCTTATTGTAGAGAAATTAACATTCAATTCTCGGGCAACAGCTGTGGTGGAAATTCCTGCAGTCAGCGTGCCAATTGCACGCTCCCTCAAAACTAGATACATCTGTGGCATTGTGCAAATTTGAGAGTGGCCTTTTTATTGTCAGATCCAGAAATGATGTGTTTCTCATGTCTCCCCCTTTTACAGAATGTAAAAGATCTAATGCCATTAAGATGGGGTTACTACACGCAGGGGGGACAGGATGTAGAAGATCTAATGCCATTAAGATGGGGTTACTACACGCAGGGGGACAGGATGTAAAAGATCTAATGCCATTAAGATGGGGTTACTACACGCAGGGGGGACAGGATCTATAGCCATTCAGATGGGGTTACTACACGCAGGGGGACAGGATCTAATGCCATTAAGATGGGGTTACTACACGCAGGGGGGACAGGATGTAAAAGATCTAATGCCATTCAGATGGGGTTACTACACGCAGGGGGACAGGATCTAATGCCATTAAGATGGGGTTACTACACGCAGGGGGACAGGATCTAATGCCATTCAGATGGGGTTACTACACGCAGGGGGACAGGATCTAATGCCATTAAGATGGGGTTACTACACGCAGGGGGACAGGATGTAAAAGATCTAATGCCATTAAGATGGGGTTACTACACGCAGGGGGACAGGATCTAATGACATTAAGATGGGGTTACTACAGGCAGGGGGGACAGGATGTAGAAGATCTAATGCCATTAAGATGGGGTTACTACAGGCAGGGGGGACAGGATGTAGAAGATTTAATGCCATTAAGATGGGGTTACTACACACAGGGGGACAGGATCTAATGACATTAAGATGGGGTTACTACACGCAGGGGGGATAGGATGTAAAAGATCTAATGCCATTAAGATGGGGTTACTACACGCAGGGGGGACAGGATCTAATGCCATTCAGATGGGGTTACTACACGCAGGGGGACAGGATGTAGAAGATCTAATGCCATTAAGATGGGGTTACTACACGCAGGGGGACAGGATGTAAAAGATCTAATGCCATTAAGATGGGGTTACTACACGCAGGGGGACAGGAAGTAAAAGATCTAATCCCATTAAGATGGGGTTACTACACGCAGGGGGGACAGGATGTAAAAGATCTAATGCCATTCAGATGGGGTTACTACACGCAGGGGGGACAGGATCTAATGCCATTCAGATGGGGTTACTACACGCAGGGGGACAGGATCTAATGCCATTAAGATGGGGTTACTACACGCAGGGGGACAGGATCTAATGCCATTAAGATGGGGTTACTACATGCAGGGGGGACAGGATGTAAAAGATCTAATGCATTAAGATGGGGTTACTACACGCAGGGGGACAGGATGTAAAAGATCTAATGCCATTAAGATGGGGTTACTACACGCAGGGGGGACAGGATCTAATGCCATTAAGATGGGGTTACTACACGCAGGGGGACAGGATGTAGAAGATCTAATGCCATTAAGATGGGGTTACTACACGCAGGGGGGACAGGATGTAGAAGATCTAATGCATTAAGATGGGGTTACTACACGCAGGGGGACAGGATGTAAAATATCTAATGCCATTAAGATGGGGTTACTACACGCAGGGGGGACAGGATGTAAAAGATCTAATGCATTAAGATGGGGTTACTACACGCAGGGGGGACAGGATGTAGAAGATCTAATGCCATTAAGATGGGGTTACTACACGCAGGGGAACAGGATCTAATGCCATTAAGATGGGGTTACTACACGCAGGGGGACAGGATCTAATGCCATTCAGATGGGGTTACTACACGCAGGGGAACAGGATCTAATGCCATTAAGATGGGGTTACTACACGCAGGGGGACAGGATCTAATGCCATTAAGATGGGGTTACTACACGCAGGGGGACAGGATCTAATGCCATTAAGATGGGGTTACTACACGCAGGGGGACAGGATGTAGAAGATCTAATGCATTAAGATGGGGTTACTACACGCAGGGGGACAGGATGTAAAAGATCTAATGCCATTAAGATTGTGTTACTACACGCAGGGGGGACAGGATGTAGAAGATCTAATGCATTAAGATGGGGTTACTACACGCAGGGGGACAGGATGTAAAAGATCTAATGCCATTAAGATGGGGTTACTACACGCAGGGGGACAGGATGTAAAAGAACTAATGCCATTAAGATGGGGTTACTACACGCAGGGGGACAGGATGTAAAAGATCTAATGCCATTAAGACGGGGTTACTACACGCAGGGGGGACAGGATCTAATGCCATTCAGATGGGGTTACTACACGCAGGGGGGACAGGATCTAATGCCATTCAGATGGGGTTACTACAGGCAGGGTGGACAGGATCTAATGCCATTAAGATGGGGTTACTACACGCAGGGGGACAGGATCTAATGCCATTAAGATGGGGTTACTACACGCAGGGGGACAGGATCTAATGCCATTCAGATGGGGTTACTACACGCAGGGGGACAGGATCTAATGACATTAAGATGGGGTTACTACAGGCAGGGGAACAGGATCTAATGCCATTCAGATGGGGTTACTACACGCAGGGGAACAGGATCTAATGCCATTAAGATGGGGTTACTACACGCAGGGGAACAGGATCTAATGCCATTCAGATGGGGTTACTACACGCAGGGGGACAGGATCTAATGCCATTAAGATGGGGTTACTACACGCAGGGGAACAGGATCTAATGCCATTCAGATGGGGTTACTACACGCAGGGGAACAGGATCTAATGCCATTAAGATGGGGTTACTACACGCAGGGGAACAGGATCTAATGCCATTAAGATGGGGTTACTACACGCAGGGGAACAGGATCTAATGCCATTAAGATGGGGTTACTACACGCAGGGGAACAGGATCTAATGCCATTAAGATGGGGTTACTACACGCAGGGGAACAGGATCTAATGCCATTAAGATGGGGTTACTACACGCAGGGGGGACAGGATCTAATGCCATTCAGATGGGGTTACTACACGCAGGGGAACAGGATCTAATGCCATTCAGATGGGGTTACTACACGCAGGGGGACAGAAACAAAAGAAAGAAGCAACATTTTTTATAGAAGAAGAGCTTTTGAATAAATGTAAAACATTTTGGGAGAAGGATTTAAACTAGGCTACCTGCCACCCCAATACCCATTTAAACTATTTATTTGAAGTATTTTAATAAATGTGAATATTTTTAGCTACTTTTTTAGTAAATACCTGTAGTCAAATTGTCAGGTTTCATACAAATCTCGACAGGCAAGTCAGTTAAGAACAAATTCTTATTTACAATGTCGGCCTACCAGGGAACAGTGGGTTAACTTCCTTGTTCAGGGGCAGAACGACAGATTTTTACCTTGTGAGCTCGGGGGATTCGATCCAGCAACCTTTCGGTTACGAGCCAGCTCTAACCACTAGGCTACCTGCCTCCCCAATACCGTTTAAACTATGTATTTTCAGTATTTTTAATAAATGTGAATCTTTTTTGCAACTTTTTTTTATAGGAAATACCTGTAGTCAAATTGTCAGGTTTCATACACATTTTGGCAGGTGGAATTTCATGACATCTCCATGACTTTTAACGTCATTTCCATTACCAACAACTTGCGGCATCTCTATGTAATGTTATGAAAAGTAGTAAGAACACCATGGGAGCTCTCTGATCCCAAGTACCAGCTCATTGAATATATATCAAAGGTCATTGTAGAATGTTGCGTTTATATATATTTTAGAGTGTTCCGGATTTACATTTACTACGTTACATCTCCCAGGTCAACGGCCTGGTGTAGGTTCCTTATAGGGCCAGAGTAGTGGGATGGACTGGTGGGTTTTGGGGGATAGTGTGTAGGTACAGGGTTAGATGGTAGAGTGTATAGGTACAGGGTTAGATGGTAGATAGTGTATAGGTACAGGGTTAGATAGTGTATAGGTGCAGGGTTAGATAGTGTATAGGTACAGGGTTAGATAGTGTATAGGTACAGGGTTAGATAGTGTATAGGTACAGGGTTAGATAGTGTATAGGTACAGGGTTAGATAGTGTATAGGTACAGGGTTAGATAGTGTATAGGTACAGGGTTAGATAGTGTATAGGTACAGGGTTAGATAGTGTATAGGTACAGGGTTAGATAGTGTATAGGTACAGGGTTAGATAGTGTATAGGTACAGGGTTAGATAGTGTATAGGTACAGGGTTAGATAGTGTATAGGTACAGGGTTAGATGGTGTTTAGGTACAGGGTTAGATGGTGTTTAGGTACAGGGTTAGATAGTGTATAGGTACAGGGTTAGATAGTGTATAGGTACAGGGTTAGATAGTGTATAGGTACAGGGTTAGATAGTGTATAGGTACAGGGTTAGATGGTGTTTAGGTACAGGGTTAGATAGTGTATAGGTACAGGGTTAGATAGTGGTGCAAATTTAAATTGTCATTCCCCTTTTATTTTTGGTGACCAAAATACACAAAACTGCCCTCTGACCTGCGTCAGACAGCAAAACAACATCTAGTCTGACGAAAAGTCACATGAACTTGAATAAGAGTTCAAAGATATGGCCGTTTTGATAGTGGGAGTGTGACTCTGTTACGGCGCGACTTTGCCCTTTAGTTCAACAACTGCAGTGGGTGTTTCTGTTGTAAAGACAGTAAGTTACTTACTGGGGTTAATCAGATGTCCAGTATCTTCCTCTTCCAATATGACAGTAATCTCTCCCTCCTCCTTCACTCCAAAAACGGGATCCTCCTCTTTCTCTTCTTCTTTCACTGCAACATCCTCATCCTCTACTTTTGTTACTGTGACATCCTCCTCTTCCTTCTCCTCTTTTACGACAACGTTCAGCCACAGACCCTCTTTCTCCGTCCAGCAGACCTCCTCTTGTTTATCAGGAGGAGAGTAGCTCAGTGAACTCATGGTCGGAGATGTTAGCTAGCTAGGCTAATGCTAACTTAACCAGCCAGCTACGTTAGCTGACTAATAACAACAAAGTACATATGAAATTAAATGGGATAACTAGCTAGACGACAGAAGTGAGTTTAAAACACAGTGGATAATATACATGAACGAGTCTAAAGAGCTTCAATGTTTCAGCTAGCAAGCTACCGAGGTGGCTGACCATTATCATTTAACTATAAAAGAACATGGCTGACTAGTTGGCTTATCACTAGTTATCACAGCCACAATGTCAACATTGGCAAAACATTTATTAAAACAGAAATCTACTTTTTGTTCTTCATTTGAGATTAGGGTTAGGCATAATCTTAGCAGTGTGGTTAAGGTTAGGTTTAAAAATCAGATTTTAAGAAGAGAAGTTGTATAAATGGATGGGGTTTTGCCATAGTTAAGACTTTATGACTGTGGTAAGAAGCGGTCCTTCCACTATCACCACAGAACAATGAGACAGATCATTCACCGGATGTATAAATATGAAGCATCCGCTTGGCGTTTCCACTCACCACAAAATAGTGTAATGTTTTTTATTATTTTAGAAATTCTGTGCGTGTAATGTTTACTGTTCATTTTTATTGTTTATTTCACTTGTGTATATAATCTATGTATATAATCTACTTCACTTGCATTGGCAATGTTAACATATTGAAACGACCCTGGGTTTATAAGCGGGGATATCGACTCTGCCGCTGGAGCCCTGGACTTCGGGCTAAAAGGTCGAGGGTTCGAGACCTGCTCCCTGCCGTTTCATTACAATATGTTTCCCATGCCAATAAAGCCCCTTGATTTGAATTGAAAGCCCAGTGGATGGCAGTGGGAAGAGATGGATTGTGGCCGACAATATGCCAAGGGGCAGAGAGAGGGAGACGGAGAGAGAGGGTCAGAGAGGAATATAGGATGATATTTAGCAGATACAGCCTAAATGATTCATACGAACTTTGAGGTTCCTTTCATATAATGTGATACAACATTATTATTGGAAATAAAATAAAACCAACCGTTGAAATTGTTTTCACTTGTAGTCAGAAAAAAAAACATTCCCTCAACTGCGTTTCCCCCTCCAGTCAGCAGAGGGCGCTGTGAGTCTTTCAGGCCAGTCTGCCAGAATGTGACGTGGTGGTGAACTGGACTCTTCTTTAAACAACAACAGCCAGTCGGTGGTCACTAGTTACCCCAGTCACAAAGTAATAATTATGGCTAAACCTCGCCCAATTCTACAACTTCTCTTATTAAAACCAGATTTTTAAACCTAACATAATGCCTAACCTTAAATGAAGACAACAAAAAATGTAATGTTTGTTTTCATATATTGTTTTTACGATAGCCAATGTTGACTTTGTGGCTGTAGTAACTACTGATAAGCCAACTAGTCAGCCATGTTCTTTTATAGTTAAATGATAATGGTCAGCCACCTCGGTAGCTTGCTAGCTGAAACATTGCAGCTCTTTAGACTCGTTCATGTATATTATCCACTGTGTTTTAAATTCACTTCTGTCGTCTAGCTAGTTATCCCATTTAATTTCATATGTACATTGTTGTTATTAGTCAGCTAGCTGGCTGGTTTAGTTCGCTAGCCTAGATAGCTAACTGTTAGCTAACATCCCCGACCATGAGTTCACTGAGCTACTCTCCTCCAGCTAAAGAAGAGGAGGTCTGCTGGACGGAGAAAGAGGGTCTGTGGCTGAACGTTGTCGTAAAAGAGGAGAAGGAAGAGGAGGATGTCACAGTAACAAAAGTAGAAGATGAGGATGTTGCAGTGAAGGAAGAGAAAGAGGAGGATCCCGTTTTTGGAGTGAAGGAGGAGGGAGAGATAACTGTCGTATTGGAAGAAGAAGAGGGGGATACTGGACATCTGATTAACCCCAGTAAGTTACTTACTGTCTTTACAACAGAAACAGCCACTGCAGTTGTTGAACTAAAGGGAAAAGTCGCGCGGTAACAGAGTCACACTCCCACTATCAAATCAATATTTATTATGCAGCACATTTCAGACATGGAATGCAACAGAATGAGCATTACAGGAAATTAAAACGAATTTAAAAAAAATAAAAATATTTACTGCACAACAAACAGAGGATCAGAAAGCCAACGAGTGACAATAAAAACGTAACTACTTTGAAGGAAAAGCAAAGCTGAAAAGGTGTGTTATTAAAATCTATCCACAGTTTCGGCCCCCCTCATGCAGGCTAGTTCAGAGTCTGGGGGTATAGTTTTTGAAATTTTTATTTTACCTTTATTTAACTAGGCAAGTCAGTTAAGAACAAATTCTTATTTTCAATGATGGCTTAGGAACAGTGGGTTAACTGCCTGTTCAGGGGCAGAACGACAGATTTGTACCTTGCAACCTTCCGGTTACCTTCCGGTTACTAGTCCACCGCTCTAACCACTAGGCTACCCTGCTGCCCTATATAGTAACTCAAGGCTGCCTCTCCATGCCTCTTGGTCCCCCTCAGGTTCTCTAGCAGGCTAGTCCAGAGTCTGGGGGCATAGTAACTCAAGGCTGCCTCTCCATGTTTCTTGGTCCTAGACTTTGGGATTATAAAAACACCCATATCTTCTTTTTATAATCAGAGCCAAGTCTTGCTCTTGTCAACCCTTCTTCTTCATGTGACTTTTCACAAGAAGCTGTATCGCTGCCTTTCGCAGGTCAGGGTGTGATTTTGCACATTTTGGTCACTCCCCCCTATAGGATCCTACACCAGCCCACTACTTTAACCCTATAGGATCCTACACCAGCCCACTACTTTAACCCTAAAGGATCCTACACCATCCCACTACTTTAACCCTAAAGGATCCTACACCAGCCCACTACTTTAACCCTAAAGGATCCTACACCAGCCCACTACTTTAACCCTAAAGGATCCTACACCATCCCACTACTTTAACCCTATAGGATCCTACACCAGCCCACTACTTTAACCCTAAAGGATCCTACACCATCCCACTACTTTAACCCTATAGGATCCTACACCAGCCCACTACTTTAACCCTAAAGGATCCTACACCATCCCACTACTTTAACCCTAAAGGATCCTACACCAGCCCACTACTTTAACCCTATAGGATCCTACACCATCCCACTACTTTAACCCTATAGGATCCTACACCATCCCATCCCACAACTTTGGCCCTATAGGATCCTACACCATCCCACTACTTTAACCCTAAAGGATCCTACACCATCCCACTACTTTAACCCTAAAGGATCCTACACCATCCCACTACTTTAACCCTATAGGATCCTACACCAGCCCATCCCACTACTTTGGCCATATAGGATCCTACACCAGCCCATCCCACAACTTTGGCCCTATAGGATCCTACACCAGCCCATCCCACTACTTTGGCCCTGAAGGATCCTACACCAGCCCATCCCACTACTTTGGCCCTATAGGATCCTACACCATCCCATCCCACTACTTTGGCCCTATAGGATCCTACACCAGCCCATCCCACTACTTTGGCCATATAGGATCCTACACCAACCCATACCACTACTTTGGCCCTATAGGATCCTACACCAGGCCATCCCACTACTTTGGCCCTATAGGATCCTACACCAGGCCATCCCACTACTTTGGCCCTATAGGATCCTACACCAGGCCACTACTTTGGCCCTAAAGGATCCTACACCATCCCACTACTTCAACCCTAAAGGATCCTACACCATCCCACTACTTCAACCCTATAGGATCCTACACCATTCCACTACTTTAACCCTAAAGGATCCTACACCATCCCATCCCACTACTTTAACCCTATAGGATCCTACACCATCCCATCCCACTACTTTAACCCTAAAGGATCCTATACCAGCCCACTACTTTAACCCTAAAGGATCCTACACCATCCCACTACTTTAACCCTATAGGATCCTACACCATCCCAGCCCACTACTTTAACCCTAAAGGATCCTACACCATCCCAGCCCACTACTTTAACCCTAAAGGATCCCACACCATCCCATCCCACTACTTTAACCCTAAAGGATCCTACACCATCCCAGCTCATTACTTTAACCCTAAAGGATCCTACACCATCCCACTACTTTAACCCTAAAGGATCCAACACCATCCCATCCCACTACTTTAACCCTAAAGGATCCTACACCATCCCACTACTTTAACCCTAAAGGATCCTACACCATCCCATCCCACTACTTTAACCCTATAGGATCCTATCCCATCCCACTACTTTAACCCTAAAGGATCCTACACCATCCCATCCCACTACTTTAACCCTAAAGGATCCTACACCATCCCATCCCACCCCACTACTTTAACCCTATAGGATCCTACACCATCCCACTACTTTAACCCTAAAGGATCCTACACCATCCCACTACTTTAACCCTATAGGTTCCTACACCAGCCCACTACTTTAACCCTAAAGGATCCTACACCATCCCACTACTTTAACCCTATAGGATCCTACACCAGCCCACTACTTTAACCCTAAAGGATCCTACACCATCCCACTACTTTAACCCTAAAGGATCCTACACCATCCCACTACTTTAACCCTAAAGGATCCTACACCAGCCCACTACTTTAACCCTATAGGATCCTACACCATCCCACTACTTTAACCCTATAGGATCCTACACCATCCCATCCCACTACTTTAACCCTAAAGGATCCTACACCAGCCCACTACTTTAACCCTAAAGGATCCTACACCATCCCACTACTTTAACCCTATAGGATCCTACACCATCCCAGCCCACTACTTTAACCCTAAAGGATCCTACACCATCCCAGCCCACTACTTTAACCCTAAAGGATCCTACACCATCCCAGCTCACTACTTTAATCCTAAAGGATCCTACACCATCCCACTACTTTAACCCTAAAGGATCTTACACCATCCCATCCCACTACTTTAACCCTAAAGGATCTTACACCATCCCATCCCCCTACTTTAACCCTAAAGGATCCTACACCATCCCACTACTTTAACCCTAAAGGATCCTACACCATCCCACTACTTTAACCCTAAAGGATCCAACACCATCCCATCCCACTACTTTAACCCTAAAGGATCCTACACCAGCCCACTACTTTAACCCTAAAGGATCCTATCCCATCCCACTACTTTAACCCTAAAGGATCCTACACCATCCCATCCCACTACTTTAACCCTAAAGGATCCTACACCATCCCACTACTTTAACCCTAAAGGATCCTATCCCATCCCACTACTTTAACCCTAAAGGATCCAACACCATCCCATCCCACTACTTGAACCCTAAAGGATCCTACTCCATCCCACTACTTTAACCCTATAGGATCCTACACCAGCCCACTACTTTAACCCTATAGGATCCTACACCATCCCACTACTTTAACCCTAAAGGATCCTACACCATCCCACTACTTAACCCTAAAGGATCCTACACCATCCCACTACTTTAACCCTAAAGGATCCTATACCATCCCACTACTTTAACCCTAAAGGATCCTACACCATCCCACTACTTTAACCCTATAGGATCCTACACCAGCCCACTACTTTAACCCTAAAGGATCCTACACCATCCCACTACTTTAACCCTATAGGATCCTACACCAGCCCACTACTTTAACCCTATAGGATCCTACACCAGCCCACTACTTTAACCCTAAAGGATCCTACACCAGCCCACTACTTTAACCCTAAAGGATCCTACACCAGCCCACTACTTTAACCCTAAAGGATCCTACACCATCCCACTACTTTAACCCTAAAGGATCCTACACCATCCCACTACTTTAACCCTAAAGGATCCTACACCATCCCACTACCTGGGAGGATGGAACCCCGTCTCTCCAAACAATAAATCAAGTTTAGGGAAAAGGGCATCTTTCAGCTGTCCTTTTGCATTTATTGATGGAAAGAAGAATGGATTGCCCGGACGTCAAGTGAATGTCTCTGTACTGACTGACTTAAACACTGTGTTCTCAGGTATATTGCTACAATCAATTGAAATTGATGTGGTCCAACTCTTTCTAAATCAAATGAAAACGCTACCAGTTCGCTAAATTACTCCTGAGTCAGTCCATTGTCCTTATTGGTCCTACTCTTTCTAAGTCAAATGAAAACACTACCAGTTCACTAAATTACTCCTAAGTCCATTGTCATTATTACATTCACACTGTTTTCTATCACCAGGTTCTTAAATGTTGTGAAAATGGGTTCATCATATTGATCACAAATACCTCTGTTTACAGCCTGGTCTCACAGACTAGACGTAACATAGTAAAAAATAAATCAACTACCTCGGTTTACAGCCTGGTCTCACAGACTAGACGTAACATAGTAAAAAATAAATCAACTACCTTGGTTTACAGCCTGGTCTCACAGACTAGACGTAACATAGTAAAAAATAAATCAACTACCTCGGTTTACAGCCTGGTCTCACAGACTAGACGTAACATAGTAAAAAATAAATCAACTACCTTGGTTTACAGCCTGGTCTCACAGACTAGACGTAACATAATCTCCCTTAAATATGACCAAATATATATATATTTTTCTGTAGTGCTTTGATCTCTACACTTCAACATCCCATGAAAAGTAATATAAAAAAACAAAACATGATTAGAAGCTTTACATGTATAGTTGTTATATGGTTTTTAGTTAAGGTAAGACAGACTGACATGATTAAATACAAAATATATGAATATATTTCAATCTGTATGTAACTAGGCAAGTCAGTTAAGAACAAATTCTTAAAGGCCTACCAAAAGGCAAAAGGTCTCCTGCGGGGACAGGGGGCCTGGGATTAAAAATAAATTAAATAAAAATATAGGAGTAAACACACATCACGACAAGAGAGACAACACTACATAAAGAGAGACCTAAGATGACAACACAGCATGGCAGCAACACCACATGACAACAACATGGTAGCAGCACAAAACATGGTACAAACATTATTGGACACAGACAACAGCACAAAGGGCAAGAAGGTAGAGACAACAATATGTCAGGCGAAGCAGTCACAACTGTCAGTAAGAGTCCATGATGGTATTTATAATACAGAAACACTGCTCAAAAGAATAAAGGGAACACTAAAATAACACTAGATCTGAATGAATGAAATAACACTGCTCAAAAGAATAAAGGGAACACTAAAATAACATCCTAGATCTGAATGAATGAAATATTATTATTAAATACTTTTTTCTTTACATAGTTGAATGTGCTGACAACAAAATCACACAAAAATTATCAATGGAAATCAAATTTATCAACCCATGGAGGTCTGGATTTGGAGTCACACCCAAAATTAAAGTGGAAAACCACACTACAGGCTGATCCAACTTTGATGTAATGTCCTTAAAACAAGTCAAAATGAGGCTCAGTAGTGTGTGTGGCCTTCATGTGCCTGTATCACCTCCCTACAACGCCTGGGCATGCTCCTGGTGAGGTGGCGGAGGGTCTCCTGAGGGATTTCCTCCCAGACCTGGACTAAAGCATCCGCCAACTCCTGGACAGTCTGGTGGTGGATGGAGCGAGACATGATGTCCCAGATGTGCTCAATTGGATTCAGGTCTGGGGAATGGGCGGGCCAGTCCATAGCATCAATGCCTTCCTCTTGCAGGAACTGCTGACACACTCCAGCCACATGAGGTCTAGCATTGTCATTAGGAGGAACCCAGGGCCAACCGCACCAGCATATGGTCTCACAAGGGGTCTGAGCATCTCATCTCGGTACCTAATGGCATTCAGGCTACCTCTGGCGAGCACATGGAGGGCTGTGCGGCCCCCCAAAGAAATGCCACCCCACACCATGACTGACCCACTGCCAAACCGGTCATGCTGGAGGATGTTGCAGGCAGCAGAACATTCTCCACTGCGTCTCCAGACTCTGTCACGTCTGTCACATGTGCTCCGTGTGAATCTGCTTTCATCTGTGAAGAGCACAGGGCGCCAGTGGCGAATTTGCCAATCTTGGTGTTCTCTGGCAAATGCCAAACGTCCTGCACGGTGTTGGGCTGTAAGCACAACCCCCACCTGTGGACGTCGGGCCCTCCTACCACCCTCATGGAGTCTGTTTCTGACCGTTTGAGCAGACACATGCACATTTGTGGCCTGCTGGAGGTCATTTTGCAGGGCTCTGGCAGTGCTCCTCTTGCTCCTCCTTGCACAAAGGCAGAGGTAGCGGTCCTGCTGCTGGGTTGTTGCCCTCCTACGGCCTCCTCCACGTTTCCTGATGTACTGGCCTGTCTCCTGGTAGCGCCTCCATGCTCTGGACACTACGCTGACAGACACAGCAAACCTTCTTGCCACAGCTTGCATTGATGTGCCATCCTGGATGAGCCATCCTACCTGAGCCACTTGTGTGGGTTGTAGACTCCATCTCCTGCTACCACTAGAGTGAAAGCACCGCCAGCATTCAAAAGTGACCAAAACATCAGCCAGGAAGCATAGGAACTGAGAAGTGGTCTGTGGTCACCACCTGCAGAACCACTTCTTTATTGAGGTTGTCTTGCTAATTGCCTATAATTTCCACCTGTTGTCTATTCCATTTGCACAACAGCATATGACATTTATTGTCAATCAGTGTTGCTTCCTAAGTGGACAGTTTGATTTCACAGAAGTGTGATTGACTTGGGAGTTACATTGTGTTGTTTAAGTGTTCCCTTTATTTTTTTGAGCAGTGTATATTGTTGTGTTATGTTATATGGTTTAAGGTAAGACAGACTGATATGATTGTATATATGATGCATATACACTGCTGATCAAAAGTTTTAGAACACCTACTCATTCCAGGGTTTTAGAACACCTACTCATTCCAGGGTTTTAGAACACCTACTCATTCCAGGGTTTTAGAACACCTACTCATTCCAGGGTTTTAGAACACCTACTCATTCCAGGGTTTTAGAACAACTACTCATTCCAGGGTTTTAGAACACCTACTCATTCCAGGGTTTTAGAACACCTACTCATTCCAGGGTTTTAGAACACCTACTCATTCCAGGGTTTTAGAACACCTACTCATTCCAGGGTTTTAGAACACCTACTCATTCCAGGGTTTTAGAACACCTACTCATTCCAGGGTTTTAGAACACCTACTCATTCCAGGGTTTTAGAACACCTACTCATTCCAGAGTTTTAGAACACCTACTCATTCCAGAGTTTTAGAACACCTACTCATTCCAGGGTTTTAGAACACCTACTCATTCCAGAGTTTTAGAACACCTACTCATTCCAGAGTTTTAGAACACCTACTCATTCCAGGGTTTTAGAACACCTACTCATTCCAGGGTTTTTCTTTATTTGTACTGTTTTCTACATTGTAGAATAATAGTGAAGACATCAACTATGAAATTACACATATGGAAACATGGACGGCACACCATTTAATTGAAATGTATTCCAGGTGACTATCTCATGAAACTGGTTGAGAGAATGCCAAGAGTGTGCAAAGCTGTCATCAAGGCAAAGGGTGGCTATTTGAAGAAACTCAAATATGAAATATATTTTGATTAGTTTAACACTTTTTTTGGTTACTACATGATTTCATACGTGTTATTTCATGGTGTTGATGTCTTCACTACTATATATATATATATATATGAGTACAAATAAAGCTCTGATGTCTTCACTACTATTCTACAATGTAGTAAAGAGGACAAATAAAGAGAAACCCTGGAATGAGAAGGTGTGTCAACTTTTGACCGGTAGTGTATATTATGTTATGTATTATATTATGTATTATATTATGTTACGAACTGATATGATTGTGTATATGATACATATATATACTATATTATATAGTTTTTAGATGAGACGGACTGATATGTTTGTGTAGATGATACTGTATATAGATTTTTCTATTGTGTTATCGACTGTACTTTTGTTTATCCTATGTGTAACTCTGTGTTGTTTTTTGTCGCACTGCTTTGCTTTATCTTGGCCAGGTCGCAGTTGTAAATGAGAACTTGTTCTCAACTGGCCTACCTGGTTAAATAAAGGTGTTCTCAACTAGCCTACCTGGTTAAATAAAGGTGAAATAAATAAAAAATATATAACATCTGTAAACTGTGGCCATCGGTATTAGTTAATGTTCTATAAACTCTGACCACTAGTTATTAGTTAATGTTCTATAATCTCTGACCACTGGTTATTAGTTAATGTTCTATAATCTCTGACCACTGGTTATTAGTTAATGTTCTATAATCTCTGACCACTAGTTATTAGTTAATGTTCTATAAACTCTGACCACTGGTTATTAGTTAATGTTCTATAAACTCTGACCACTAGTTATTAGTTAATGTTCTATAATCTCTGACCACTGGTTATTAGTTAATGTTCTATAATCTCTGACCACTGGTTATTAGTTAATGTTCTATAAACTCTGACCACTGGTTATTAGTTAATGTTCTATATACTCTGACCACTGGTTATTAGTTAATGTTCTATAATCTCTGACCACTGGTTATTAGTTAATGTTCTATAAACTCTGACCACTAGTTATTAGTTAATGTTCTATAAACTCTGACCACTGGTTATTAGTTAATGTATAAACTCTGACCACTGGTTATTAGTTAATGTTCTATAAACTCTGACCACTGGTTATTAGTTAATGTTCTATAAACTCTGACCACTGGTTATTAGTTAATGTTCTATAAACTCTGACCACTGGTTATTAGTTAATGTTCTATAAACTCTGACCACTGGTTATTAGTTAATGTTCTATAAACTCTGACCACTGGTTATTAGCTCTATTAGTTAATGTATAAACTCTGACCACTGGTTATTAGTTCTATTAGTTAATGTTCTATAAACTCTGACCACTAGTTATTAGCTCTATTAGTTAATGTATAAACTCTGACCACTGGTTATTAGTTCTATTAGTTAATGTTCTATAAACTCTGACCACTGGTTATTAGTTAATGTTCTATAAACTCTGACCACTGGTTATTAGTTAATGTTCTATAAACTCTGACCACTGGTTATTAGTTAATGTTCTATAAACTCTGACCACTGGTTATTAGTTAATGTTCTATAAACTCTGACCACTGGTTATTAGTTAATGTTCTATAAACTCTGACCACTGGTTATTAGTTAATGTTCTATAAACTCTGACCACTGGTTATTAGTTAATGTTCTATAAACTCTGACCACTGGTTATTAGTTAATGTTCTATAAACTCTGACCACTGGTTATTAGCTCTATTAGTTAATGTATAAACTCTGACCACTGGTTATTAGTTCTATTAGTTAATGTTCTATAAACTCTGACCACTGGTTATTAGTTAATGTTCTATAAACTCTGACCACTAGTTATTAGTTAATGTTCTATAAACTCTGACCACTGGTTATTAGTTAATGTTCTATAAACTCTGACCACTGGTTATTAGTTAATGTTCTATAAACTCTGACCACTGGTTATTAGTTAATGTTCTATAAACTCTGACCACTGGTTATTAGTTAATGTTCTATAAACTCTGACCACTGGTTATTAGTTAATGTTCTATAAACTCTGACCACTGGTTATTAGTTAATGTTCTATAAACTCTGACCACTGGTTATTAGTTAATGTTCTATATACTCTGACCACTGGTTATTAGTTAATGTATAAACTCTGACCACTGGTTATTAGCTCTATTAGTTAATTTTCTATAAACTCTGACCACTGGTTATTAGTTCTATTAGTTAATGTTCTATATACTCTGACCACTGGTTATTAGTTAATGTTCTATAAACTCTGACCACTGGTTATTAGTTAATGTTCTATAAACTCTGACCACTGGTTATTAGTTAATGTTCTATAAACTCTGACCACTGGTTATTAGTTAATGTTCTATAAACTCTGACCACTGGTTATTAGTTAATGTTCTATAAACTCTGACCACTGGTTATTAGTTAATGTTCTATAAACTCTGACCACTGGTTATTAGTTAATGTTCTATAAACTCTGACCCCTGGTTATTAGTTAATGTTTTACACCCTCAGTAGCTTGACTCTGTTTAGATGCTCTATTCCTTTATCCGTCTAGTTTTTGTTTGTTTGTCCACACTGCTGAATCTGTTAGGGGAGAGGAGGAGGGGGGGGGGGGGGGGACAAGCCCATCTTTTATCCCCTCCTGAACCTGTGTGATTCATCACCATTAGAGGAGGGGGGGGGGTTACTCGACAAGCCCATTGGTAGTTTTTACAACAGCCACTTTCCTCAGCAACTAGTTCCCCGATCAATATATTCATTGGTAGTTTTTACAACAGCCACTTTCCTCAGCAACTAGTTCCCCGATCAATACATTCATTGGTAGTTTTTACAACAGCCACTTTCCTCAGCAACTAGTTCCCCGTTCAATACATTCATTGGTAGTTTTTACAACAGCCACTTTCCTCAGCAACTAGTTCCCCGATCAATATATTAATTGGTAGTTTTTACAACAGCCACTTTCCTCAGCAACTAGTTCCCCGATCAATATATTCATTGGTAGTTTTTACAACAGCCACTTTCCTCAGCAACTAGTTCCCCGTTCAATACATTCATTGGTAGTTTTTACAACAGCCACTTTCCTCAGCAACTAGTTCCCCGATCAATATATTAATTGGTAGTTTTTACAACAGCCACTTTCCTCAGCAACTAGTTCCCCGATCAATATATTCATTGGTAGTTTTTACAACAGCCACTTTCCTCAGCAACTAGTTCCCCGATCAATATATTAATTGGTAGTTTTTACAACAGCCACTTTCCTCAGCAACTAGTTCCCCGATCAATATATTCATTGGTAGTTTTTACAACAGCCACTTTCCTCAGCAACTAGTTCCCCGATTAATATATTCATTGGTAGTTTTTACAACAGCCACTTTCCTCAGCAACTAGTTCCCCGATTAATATATTCATTGGTAGTTTTTACAACAGCCACTTTCCTCAGCAACTAGTTCCCCGATCAATATATTCATTGCCTGTGTATTTTGCAGTTACGTCATAGGAAGACTGTTTTATCATGTGGAGATTTAATTTACGTCTCTCTGTTTTTAACCAAATATTATGTTTGTCTTTGGCAGGCGAGAGACCAGACTCTCACTCTGACCGTGGAAAGGGTCCTTCAGGGGAACGAGACCCAGAGACGCCCAAACCAGCGAGACCACACCACTGCTCCCAGTGTAATAAGAGTTTTAAGTGGTTATGTAAGCTGAAAAAGCATGAGAAAATACACACAGGGGAGAAACCTTTCCAATGCTCCCAGTGTGGAAAGAGTTTTACCCAGTTAGGGACCCTGAAAAGGCATGAGAGAATACACACAGGAGAGAAGCCTTACCAATGCTCCCAGTGTGGAAAGGGTTTTACACGATTAGGGAACCTGAAAAAGCATGAGGGAACACACACAGGAGAGAACCCCTTACAATGCTCTCAGTGTGGAAAACGTTTTACCAAGTTAGGGAACCTGAAGGAGCATGAAAGGACACACACAGGGGAGAACTCTTACCGTTGCTCTCTGTGTGGAAAGGATTTTACCAAGTTAGGGAGCCTAAAAGTACATAAAAGAATACACACGGGAGAGAAACCTTTCCAGTGTTCTCAGTGTGGAAAAGGTTTTACACGGTTAGGGCATCTGAAGGAACATAAAAGAATACACACAGGAGAGAAACCTTTCCAATGCTCCCAGTGTGGAAAGGGTTTTACCTTGTTAGGGAACCTGAATATGCACGAAAAAACACACACAGGAGAAAAGCCTTACCAATGCTCCCAGTGTGGAAAGAGCTTTACACAGTTAGGGAACCTGAAGGAGCATGAAAAGACACATACAGGGGAGACATCTTACCATTGCTCTCTGTGTGGAAAGGATTTTACACGGTTAGGGAACCTGAAAAGGCATGAGAGAATACACGCGCTCTTTCCAACGCGCCCAGTGAGGAGCAGGACTTGGAACCGGTTCAGGGAACAGAACCTAAACCCGGAAAAGAGCAAAACATTTGAGGAACAGAAACAGAACCGATAACGAAAGTGATCTCTACTATTATTTTTGAAAAGCTTGGGAACCGGTTAATGTTATTTTAAAGTAATTGTGGAAATCCAACTTTTCAAAGTTCTTATTCTGTTAAAATCATACCCAAATAATGTCTACTCTTATTTTATACACCTGTGAGCAAAAGGGTCTTACTGAAATAGCTAAATCCAATCATTTGAAGTGGTGTCCACATACATTTGACCATGTGGTGACCTCATCAATGTTCCCATCAGTATTATTCCACCATGTTAGAGAGAACACAGGTGCTGATTGTAAAACACTTTTGATAAATGCAAATGTTTTTTCTTGATATAATTAAAATGTGTAACGCCATTAGTGAACATTCATTATATACATCTATGTACTGTTACATGTAGGAGCAGTATAGACCTAGTCTGTTCATTATATACATCTACATGATGTATTGTTACACCATGTAGGAGCAGTATAGACCTAGTCTGTTCATTATATACATCTACATGATGTATTGTTACACCATGTAGGAGCAGTATAGACCTCGTCTGTTCATTATATACATCTACATGATGTATTGTTACACCATGTAGGAGCAGTATAGACCTAATCTGGTCATTATATACATCTACATGATGTATTGTTACACCATGTAGCAGCAGTATAGACCTAGTCTGTTACATGTAGGAGCAGTATAGACCTAGTCTGTTACATGTAGCAGCAGTATAGACCTAGTCTGTTACATGTAGGAGCATACTATCTGTTTGTTTAAATGGCTGAATAAGACATTTAAATACAGATCTGTAGTAGATGTTACATTTTATTTTTTTCTCACTCATTAAAAATCTTCACTAATCAATTAACACTTGCTTCCCTTTGTACGTCTCAATACAATATTGTTAGCTATTTAGTTAAATAAACATTTAAACATTTTTTAAATTTTGTCTAGAAATTTAAAAAAATTCCCATCAACTTCCTGGTCAATAGCTTCAGCCCCACCACACACACACACACACACACACACACACAATTCTTATTGACTTTGAGCTCCTTTTTGATTCGTTCTAATATGCGCGCTATTTGCATGTGTAACGCCCACACACTTCCTCGTCAAGAAAAGGTCTGTGATGGAGCTTTCTGAAAAGGAGAAACGAAACTGACACATCGTAATGACCAGGGATTCAAATAGGAGCAACTCTAAGCATTTTGAGCCTTCGTGTGAGGGGAGGATGTATTATAGCGGTCTTCGTGTGAGGGGAGGATGTATTAGCGGTCTTCGTGTGAGGGGAGGATGTATTAGCGGTCTTCGTGTGAGGGGAGGATGTATTAGCGGTCTTCGTGTGAGGGGAGGATGTATTAGCGGTCTTGCCAATGGGCTTTGGGGGAAAAGACTCATTTACCAGCTAGCTATTTTAGCTTTGCTCCACAGCAATATAAGTTCCCATTGGCTGTAGTGACCATAACATTGTGGTAATAAAATCATTTATAAGAGATCTTACAAAATGTTTTCTCAGGACTTTTTGTTGTTGTTGAAGATGTAAAACATGTATGTTGGTCTGATGTGTATCAGGAAGTGGATGTTAAACATGTATGTTGGTCTGATGTGTATCAGGAAGTGGAAGTTCAACATGTGTGTTGGTCTGATGTGTACCAGGAAGTGAATCCAGAAGCGGCACTGGATGTATTTGTAAAATGATTCTGATCAATTGTTGCTCCTGTTAAGAAATGAACAGTAAGAACTGCTGAAGCAGCTGTGTCTGCATGTGTTGGTTTTATATTATACAACCCTTTAGTAAGGA
This sequence comes from Oncorhynchus kisutch, assembly GCF_002021735.2. NCBI lineage: Eukaryota > Metazoa > Chordata > Actinopteri > Salmoniformes > Salmonidae > Oncorhynchus > Oncorhynchus kisutch. The sequence goes on along the minus strand of NW_022265164.1, from coordinate 339,318 downwards.
AACAGCATGCGAATGGTCCATCAGCATCAAACACTTATTTTCTCTAGATGGCAAAACACGCTCTAACTTAAAGTGTGCAGGTGCAGAGCCCCGGAGTGTGTCCAAGAGCCCTTATTGGTTGGAATGAATCAGTAACCCTGATAGTTTCCTTCGACTAAGGCTTCAACTTAATCCTTCACCTCAGTAACCCTGATGGAGTTTCCTTCCACTAAGCCTTCAACTTAATCCCTCACCTCAGTAACCCTGATGGAGTTTCCTTTGACTAAGGCTTCAACTTAATCCTTCACCTTAGTAACCCTGATGGAGTTTCCTTCGACTAAGGCTTCAACTTAATCCTTCACCTCAGTAACCCTGATGGAGTTTCCTTCGACTAAGGCTTCAACTTAATCCTTCACCTCAGTAACCCTGATGGAGTTTCCTTCGACTAAGGCTTCAACTTAATCATTCACCTCAGTAACCGTGACTGTATTCCACCCAAAAGGTGCCAAAAGAGCTCTCTTGTGACATAAACAGACAGTCATGCAGCGAACCTCAAAAATAGAGAGGTCACTCTTCCCACTGGGCACACAGTGGTTGAATAAATGTTATTTAGATGTGATTTCATTAAAACTACATTAAATCAAATGTTTTTTCCCCACCTTTACACACCAGACAGTATCAATCAAACTCCTTTTCAACCTGTGTTCTTTTGCTTCATTAGTCTGAGTCTGGGGCCGGCTCTAGGGGGTGGCATGGATTCCCCAGATAGAATTTGTATATTTGTGCTCCCCCTCCTCCCCCAGTTTTGTTTCCCATAAACATAACAGATGGAATGTGAATAACCCTGTCTGGTTCTGCCAATGTAGCGCTGGCGGTCCCGTCAGTAGAGCAGACCAGGACAGAGATGTTATATGCCAGGTGAGAACTCATAATCTAAGGAGCGGTGAAGTAGGGGGATGTAATAATGTAATATTCAGTACTTAAAATCCCAAAATGCATTTTGATTGGGCACCTAGCCATGCAATGTCATAAGGTACCGCATTCATTATCTTGTTTAGGAAGCTCATTGGATCCCGGGGAGGGTTTTTTTTTCTCATAGAAAGGGGAAAAGGTTGATCACTTTTTCAGACAGCTACAGCTAACAGTAGGCTAGCTAGTAGCTACTAGCTTCGATATGTTTTTGGAAGCGGCGCGCTGAATAATTATAGCTAGTTGGCTAAGCTTTGGTCAGCATGGATAACGGAGAAATGGCTGGGCAAAAACGGAGGAACACCATGTCGAGAGCGATACCAAGCTCACCGACCAGCCTACAGGCCCGACCACCGAGGCTGAGGACCCTAGCAGTAATTGTAATTCAGGGGAATTCATAATCTTCAACAGTTGTCGAAAGTGTGAGATTTGATGCATATGGGGCGAGCACAGCAGTTGTCTTTAATAAGCACGTTCCTCTCTTGTTGCTTAGCAATAGAACGGCCTTTCTCTTTCTGTCACGACTTCGCGGAAATAAATTATCCATTTATCATTCCAGTCACAGGGAAGTTCTTCATATATTCAGCAAATAAAACCAATGATAGGAATGACTGGAAACTACTTCAATAATAAATAAATATAATTATGGTACGCAGCCATCTTGGCCCTTCCAGCTATAAACAGCGTCTCTTCTGGCGTATGAACTCGGTAGCACAGACTAGATCCATATTTTAGTTTATTTTTTAAAACGTATTTCACCTTTATTTAACCAGGTGAACTTGAGAAATAATGCATTGTGGGACGATATCCGGAAATAAGTTCATAAATATGTAATAACGCAAAAATAACCGTTTGTACTTATAGTTAACCAGATCGTGACAACAATGAATTTACTACATCTTTAGCCACACTGTGTTGTTACATTGGTGAGTAAAAACTCATGATTCCTACCCCCCGACCTCTCTGATTCAGGGTTAAATGCGGAAAACATATTTCAGTTGAATGCATTCAGTTGTACTTGTAACTTGTCTGAAAATTAAATATACGTTTTACTCATCTGCGTTACCCCCTCCAGTCAGCAGATGGCGGTCTGCGACTTTAAGACGATACTGCTGGTGTGACGTATAATGTAGTGGACGGAACTGTTCTTTCAACAGCAGCAACGGTTAGTGAGACACCTCGGTAGCTTGCTAGACAACATAGACGAACCAATAAAACTCTTCAGACGTTTTGTGGTATATTAGCCACTGTGTTGTAAACACATTTCTGTCGTCTAACGTTAGTTATACCATTTACTGTCACATTTACGTTGTTATTAGTCAGCTAGCTGACTGGTTAAGTTAGCATTAGCCTAGCTATCTAACATCTCCGACCATGAGTTCACTAAGCTACTCTCCTCCTGCTAAAGAAGAGGAGGTCTGCTGGACGGAGAAAGATACGCTCGTGAAAGAGGAGGAGGAAGAGGAGGCTGTTACAATACAAAAACAAGTAGATGGTGAGACTGTCACCGTGAAAGAAGAAGAGAAAGACGTCTCAGTTAAAGAAGAGGAAGACTCGTTCAGAGTGAAAGAGGAGGAGGATGTTACAGTAAAAGAAGAGGAGGATGCAGTTTTTGGAGTGAAAGAGGAGGAGGAGGAGATGGCTGTCACACTGAAAAAGGAGGAGGAAGAAGAGGAGGAAACTGGATATCTGGGCCCGGTTTCCCAAAGCCATCTTAAGGCATCCAATAGTTCTAATGATGAACTTAGTCATAAGATGCTTTTGGAAAACTGGGCCCTGATTAACACTAGTAAGTACTGTCTTAAAAACAGAGGCGAAAACTCTGCAGTTGTTGAACTGATGTTTGGTGTTAACGCGGAAATCTGTAATTACAACATCCATATTGTGACTTTAAAATTATTTATTTATAGCCACTGATTCTTGAAGAATATAACACATGCCTCATGAGCTTAGTTCAACTGTTGTACCCCATCAGAACCCCAAATAAGCTTTTTTTACTCCAATGTTTAGAAACAATGTAAACCACCACTGTATCACCTCAACATGGTTAAACTATAATGTTGATATCATGGATGGTCAGTCCTTGTATCCATAGGTCTGTCTATGAATTTGAGAGTAGTTACATTTCTCCAGCCCCATCCATCTTATTACCAAAATAGTGGTGGAATGACAGCTTTGTTATTGTCACAACTGCAGATTTGATGTGGGATTTAATCAGCAACAAAGTGTCAGCCCTGAGACTTGGTCGGCTGACATGTTTTATTTCACCTTTTACCTTCAGACCAGTCTTGTCAGGCTTCTGTGTGTCCACATGTAAGTGTTGGTGAGAGACTTACCTTTCTACAGAGGGATCATATTATTGTGTAGCTAAAAACTGTTCCGATGTTTTTTGTGAGAAGACTGATTTTCAGGATGTCTCATGGTCTGACAAACCCTGATGTATCTCTATCACTTTTCACTGCAGTTTAAACAGACACATTTTTTAAATATATTTATTTAAAAGTTTATTTAAAACTTTTCTTATTTACAATGACGGCCTACTTTTAAATGGTGGGTTTTGTATTATGCTAATTCGTTTTCAGCTCTAGGTGGTTAACCTGTCTCCTCCCTTTCATCTGATTGGACTGGATTTAACAAATAACATCAATAAGGATCATATCTTTAACCTGTCTCCTCCCCCTTCATCTACACTGATTGGACTGGGTTTAACAAATAACATCAATAAGGATCATATCTTTAACCTGTCTCCTCCCCCTTCATCTACACTGATTGGACTGGGTTTAACAAATAACATCAATAAGGATCTTTAACCTGGATTCACCTGGTCAGTCTGTCATGGAAAGAGCAGCTGTTCATAATGTTTTGTACACTCAGTGTATATATCAAATCGAATGTATTTATAAAGCCCTTACATCAGCTGATATCTCAAAGTGCTGTACAGAAACCCAGCCTAAAACCCCAAACAGCAAGCAATGCAGGTGTAGAAGCACAGTGGCTAGGAAAAACTCCCTAGAAAGGCCAAAACCTAGAGAGGAACCAGGCTATGAGGGATGGCCAGTCCTCTTCTGGCTGTGCCGGGTGGAGATTAGAAACCTAGAGAAGAACCAGGCTATGAGGGGTGGCCAGTCCTCTTCTGGCTGTGCCGGGTGGAGATTATAACATTTGTCCCTGTACGTTCACACGTGGAACTGCATGAAATGTTTTTTCAATCATTAAGAAATGTGATCCCAATGTCCCACATTGTCCTCTTCATTAATATAACCTCATATACAGTATACTATTAGTTTAAAACTAAAATGGACCAATCCTGGATCGCCCCTTGTATTATCAGCCACTGAAATAGGAGAGGCTTTGTACCCTTTCTGTTTGTCTACTCAACCCAGAGTGAAACCAAAACACCCCGTGTAGCCCATGGCAACCTGATGACTCAGAGTCACGTCATAAACAAGTAGAATGACCACCGTGGGGGAAAACAACTGATATTCACCATCTGGGACCATTCAACAGTCTAGATTTACCAGGTTATTACTTCTAAATAAACTGTTCACCATCTGGGACCATTCAACAGTCTAGATTTACCAGGTTATTACTAAATAAACTGTTCACCATCTGGGACCATTCAACAGCCTAGATTTACCAGGTTATTACTAAATAAACTGTTCACCATCTGGGACCATTCAACAGTCTAGATTTACCAGGTTATTACTAAATAAACTGTTCACCATCTGGAACCATTCAGCAGTCTAGATTTACCAGGTTATTACTAAATAAACTGTTCACCATCTGGGACCATTCAACAGTCTAGATTTACCAGGTTATTACTAAATAAACTGTTCACCATCTGGGACCATTCAACAGTCTAGATTTACCAGGTTATTACTAAATAAACTGTTCACCATCTGGGACCATTCAGCAGTCTAGATTTACCAGGTTATTACTAAATAAACTGTTCACCATCTGGGACCATTCAACAGTCTAGATTTACCAGGTTAATACTAAATAAACTGTTCACCATCTGGGACCATTCAGCAGTCTAGATTTACCAGGTTAATACTAAATAAACTGTTCACCATCTGGGACCATTCAGCAGTCTAGATTTACCAGGTTATTACTTCTAAACCAAAACACTTGTTGGTGTTTTCATAGGCTTTACAATTGTTTTGATTGTTGCTTGAACAGTCGCTAAGATATTTGGTTGTGATAGTTGCAAAATACCTATTTTGGATGCAACATTTGTTAGCTTGAATGATAACGCTCATTGACAGGCTGGTAGCAAAAGCTAGCCAACGATAATTTTACTGGTTGAATTGTTTTTTAAAATTATAAAGCAGTTGATTTGCGACGATGACGCAAACATTAGATTAAGCAGGACATTTAAACGAGCCTTACAATTATAATCAGAAAGTAGTGTTAAATGCACTCACAAGCGGCCGGTAGCCTAGTGGTTAGAGCATTGGGCCAGTAACCGAAAGGTTGCTAGATCGAATCCCTGAGCGAACAAGGTAAAAATCTGTTGTTCTGCCCCTGAACACGGTTAACCCACTGTTCTGAAGTTGTTCTTAACTGAATTTCCTAGTTTACATCCCTGTTAGTGAGCATTTCTCCTTTGCAAAGATAATCCATCCAGGTGTGGCTTATCAAAAAGCTGATTAAACAACATGATCCTTACACAGGTGCACCTTGTGCTGGGGACAATAAATGGCCACTCTAAAATGTGCCATTTTGTCACACAACACAATGCCACAGATGTCTGAAGTTTTGAAGGAGCATGCAATTGGCATGCTGACTACAGGAATGTCCACCTGTGCTGTTGCCAGATAATTGAATGTTAATTTCTCTACCATAAGCCCCCTTCAATTTTTTGTATAGAATTTGTCAGTACGTCCAACCGGCCTCACACTGCAGACCACGTGTATCGTGTGAGTAAGCGGTTTGCTGATGTCAACGTTGTGAACAGAGTGCCCTATGGTGGCTGTGGGGTTATAGTATGGGCAGGCATAAGCTACAGAAATTAAACACAATTGCATTTTATTGATGGCAGTTTGAATGCACAGAGATACCGAGACGAGATCCTGAGTCCTTTAGTCGTGCCATTCATCCCTTGCCATCACCACTATTCCTGGAAGCTGAAAATGACCCAGTTCTTCCATGGCCTAGCATACTCACCAGACATGTCACCCATTGAGCATGTTTGGGATGCTCTGGATTGTGTACGACATCGTGTTCTAGTTCGCACCAATATCTAGCAAATTCGCACAGCCATTGAAGAGGAGTGGGACAACATTCCACAAGCCGCAATCAACAGCCTGATCAACTCTATGTGAAGGAGATGTGTCCTGCTGCATGAGACAAATGGTGGTCACACCAGATACGGACTGGCTTTCTGATCCACACCCATAACTTTTTTTTAGGGAATCTGTGACCAACAGATGGATATCTGTATTCCCAGTCATGTGAAATCCATAGATTAGGGCCTAATGATTTCCTTATACGAACTCTAACTCAGGAAAAAATATTTGAAATTGTTGCATGTTGCGTTTATAGTTTCTGTTCAGTATAAAATCTTCACTCACCATTTTTGCTCCACGCAGTGCTTATTATATTCATAACTTGCAGTTTCCTCATTAGCAGGGAGCGGCCTATATTGCTGACTAAAAGTCTGCTTAGGGTTTCAGCAACTGTAATAACTTATGAATGCTAACGCTCCTTGACAAGCTAGTAGCAAAGAGCCAAAGAGCATTTTACAGGCTGAAGCGTTTTTTAAAAATGTTTTGATTTGAGACGATGGCAAAAAATTTGTGCTCCATGCAGATTTACTTCATCCTTAACTAACGGTTTCTGGATTGGCAGGGACGACTTTCTGCAAGCACATGCGGGCAGTTTTAGCAAACACAGTGTCTAGAATCATCAATTTTAATACAAAAGTGAAAAAATAAGACTAAATACGACTGTTGTTGATCACTGACTCATATTAAGCCAATTGTCAGATAAGTTTGTAAAAGCATTTAAACATTCATTAAGAACGTTAATTGTTGTTCAACATCCTGGGCATCACATTTGTTTTGCTAAAATAAACAGTTGACTTCTACTATTGTGAGCCTTTAACCATCTGTCTGACTTTGTGGTTCACACAGGAGAACAACATCATGATGCTGACAAGGAAGAGAAGAGTCTCTCCACATCAGAACGTCTGATAAAAAACCGGCAGAGACCCACAGGGAAGAAACTTCACCGCTGCTCTGATTGTGGGAAGAGTTACTCAAGATCAGATTCACTACAACTTCACCTGAGAATTCACACTGGAGAGAATTCTCACTGCTGCTCTGACTGTGGGAAGAGATTCACCTCTTCAGCAGATCTTAAAAAACATTTGAGAATCCACACAGGAGAGAAACCTTATGGCTGTGATCAATGTGGGAAGAGTTTTACTAGATCAAGTAATCTGAAAGCACACCAGAGAATACACACCGCAGAGAAACCCCATAGCTGTGATCAATGTGGGAAGAGTTTTTCTTCGTCTAGCCATCTGACTACACACCAGAGAACACACACAGGAGAGAAACCTCATCACTGCTTTGACTGTGGAAAGAGTTACTCAAGATCAGATTCACTGAAAGTGCACCAGAGAATTCACACTGGGGAAAAACCTTATAGCTGTTTTCAATGTGGGAAGAGTTGTAATAACACAAACAGCCTGAAAACACACCAGAGAATTCACACTGGAGAAAAACCTTATAACTGTGATCAGTGTGGGAAGGGTTTTACTGATACAAGCAGCCTGAAAACACACCAGAGAATTCACACTGGAGATAAACCTTATAGCTGCTCTGACTGTGGGAAGAGCTTTTCAAAATCATCTACATTGCAATCACACCAGAGAATTCACACTGGAGAGAAACCTTATAGCTGCTCTGACTGTGGGAAGACCTTTTCAAAATTATATACATTGCAATCACACCAGAGAATACACACAGGAGAGAAACCTTACAGCTGTGATCAATGTGGAAAGAGTTTTGTTACGTCTAGCCATCTGACTATACACCAGAGAACACACACAGGAGAGAAACCTTATAGCTGTGATCAATGTGGGAAGAGATACTCTGATAAAAGAGCTCTGATTAAACATCAGAAAGTACATACATGAAGGAGTTGTTCCATGATATCAATGAAATGATGTCACAATGTAGAATGTTTTAACATTGTAGTAGGAGAATTCTAGTGATGTCACAATGTAGAATGTTTTAACATTGTAGTAGGAGAATTCTAGTGATGTCACAATGTAGAATGCTTTAACATTGTAGTAGAAGTATTCTAATGATGTCATAATGTAGAATGTTTTAACATTGTAGTAGGAGAATTCTAATGATGTCACAATGTAGAAGCCTAAACGTTTGTCCCCTGATCTATTGATTTCAGCATGGCATGGATATGAGCCTCATAAGGGGGAAAATACAGGTTTTGAAAGAGACCTATTTATGTGATTTAACAAAACAAAGTTTTGCATTAGCGACCCACTTGAATCAAAATGCAACACTTCAAAATGTAGCGTGCTGTTTTCTACAAATTGTCCTGATGTACACATTATTCCCAGATTCCGTGTGGTGTTTGAGCTGTTAGTTTTAACAGGACGTGCAACCTCTTCTCCCCCCTCCCGTGCAATTTATTTCCAAGTGATATCGATATGAGTGATGAAGAATAAGTGTTGCATTTCTCTTCGTTTTGGGGACGCCTACATTTAAATGCGTCACTCCAACATGTAGCTGACTGTCTTCTGCAGATCATCTAACCAGTGAGGTAAAAGATATCTCCCATTTCCATGTTTAGTTGCGTTAGTTTCAACAGCAAGAAACAATCTGATTTCCCCCCTAATCTATATAAGTGATTTATTGTTAATTGACAAAACAAAAGTGTTTTTGGTGTTTGTGCAGTTAATAAGGTGTTTAAAAAAAAAATACAGGTAATATATTTGTGTTGATAAAATGTTACAACTGTTTTGACATTGGGGCTATCCCACCTAGTGTCATTGAAAAGAAGACTATGCCCGACGTCCAATCTACGTTCGGTTTTGGTTGAACGTTGAAAAAAACGTTTTTTTTCGAATGGTTTCAACAATTCCACTGAACCTAATTTTAACGTTCTTGAAGTTTATGAACAATCCTACATCACTCCTAGTATTTACACAGTATTTCTTTACAACATTCAATTGCTAATTGTCTTTATTAATTATTACCAAAACATATTTCCAAAAGGATTCGGTTTTGATAATAATACATAATGTAACATTTAGTAATCATAATTATTTATGCAACGAACTTACAATTTATTTTTTGTATAATTATATTGTTTACTAACAATGTCGTAAATCAAGCTTACAGTTTGTGCCAGGAGTCATTACATCCTGTCCTTACTATTTTAATCAATGTAGTTTCCTTAGAATGATCATTAGTCTTTCATTGTTTGGTTATTCTTTGTTTGTTGTGTAGTAAATATTTCCGTCTTTTATTTTCATTGCTTTATCAGTTTCCTGTGAAGCGCATTGTGTTGAATCCATGTCTGAAATGTTCTATATAAATACAGTTTGATTTGAACATATTGTAAAACAATGAACCCAATGACTGACCAATCAAAACAAATTAACCCAGTGACTGACCAATCAACAGACTTTTGCAAAACCAATGAACAAAATATTTGCGAAAGCAACACATATCTTGGTGTATCTTACTATGAAAGACAGTATAAGCTCAGTATAACTACCACGATGTCAAAATTGTACATGTTATGTACGTTTATTATCACATTTCAACCAGTACATTTTGTACAATACGTCAAAGGATTCTACTGCTGAAAACTGAAACAAACAAATGGATCAAACAGCAGGTCCTGGACAGGGTAGCATGTCCTGTGAACAGGTCAGGGTTCCATAGCCGCAGGAAGAACAGTTGAAACTGGATCAGCAGCACATCAAGGTGGACTGGGGACAGCCAGGAGTCATCAGGCCAGATAGTCCCAACATATGGTCCTAGGGCTCAGGTCCTCCGAAAGAGAGATGGAAGAATTAGAGGGAGCATACTTAAGTTCACACAGGACACCAGATAACACAGGAGAATTGTGTGACCTCTCACCTCTCTGGCTGTAGAAGTGTTCTTCCTAACCAGTCCCTCAACAGCTCTCTGACTGAGCTCCACCCTCACTGGGTCTTCAGAGGAGAGGAAGGCTGAGGAGGGATGGAAGGATGAATGGATCAATCAGTCAACAAGTCCTTAATATAAAGAGAGTGTTGATCATCATAAACGTCCATCTCCCACCCATGGAGAGACCTTTATACTGTATCCAGGGTTGGGTAGGTTACTTTCTAAATGTAATCCGCTAGTTACTAGTTACCTGTCTAAAAGTGTCATCAGTAATCTGTTAGTTACTAGTTACCTGTCTAAAAGTGTCATCAGTAACGTAACTGCTGGATTCCCCAAACTCACTAATGTAATCTGATTACTTTTAGATTCCTTTCTCCTCAAGAGGTTCAACTTAGTACCACAGTCATAAAATCTATAACCTTTACCACACTGCTAACCCTAATGGCTAACTAACCCTTACCTTAAATAACCTTAACCTTAACCATACTGCTAACCCTAATGGCTAACCACACTGCTAATACCTAACCCTTACTTTAACCATACTGTTAACCCTAACCTTAACCACACTGCTAACCCTAATGCCTAACCCTAACCTTAACCACACTGCTAATACCTAACCCTTACTTTAACCATACTGTTAACTCTAACCTTAACCACACTGCTAACCCTAATGCCTAACCCTAACCTTAACCATACTGCTAACCCTAATGCCTAACCCTAACCTTAACCATACTGCTAATACCTAACCCTTCCATTAACCATACTGTTAACCCTAACCTTAACCATACTGTTAACCCTAACCTTAACCATACTGCTAACCCTAATGCCTAAACCTAACCTTAACCATACTGCTAACCCTAACCTTAACCATACTGCTAACCCTAATGCCTAACCCTAATGCCTAACCTTAAACATACTGCTAACCCTAATGCCTAACCCTAACCATACTGCTAACCCTAATGCCTAACCTTAACCATACTGCTAACCCTAAGCTTAAATAACCCTAACCATACTACTAACCCTAATGATGGTTCGGATCATGGTTGGGTTCCAACTGACCTTCAGAAACCACCACTAGAATATTCACACAGAAGGCTGGTAGGGAGAATATTGCCTTTTTTAATGAACCTTTTCTGTCTTACTGTTCTAGCATCTGAATCAGGGGTAATATGGGATATGATATATGTCCTGTCTAGGTCGGTGATAGGGTAGAATATTGAATCAGAGGTGATATGATATATGTCCTGTCTAGGTCAGTGATAGGGTAGAATATTGAATCAGAGGTAATATGGGATATGATATATGTCCTGTCTAGGTCAGTGATAGGGTAGAATATTGAATCAGAGGTGATATGGGATATGATATATGTCCTGTCTAGATCGGTGATAGGGTAGAATATTGAATCAGAGGTGATATGGGATATGGTATATGTCCTGTCCAGGTCAGTGATAGGGTAGAATATTGAATCAGAGGTGATATGATATATGTCCTGTCTAGGTCAGTGATAGGGTAGAATATTGAATCAGAGGTGATATGGGATATGATATATGTCCTGTCTAGGTCGGTGATAGGGTAGAATATTGAATCAGAGGTGATATGATATATGTCCTGTCTAGGTCAGTGATAGGGTAGAATATTGAATCAGAGGTGATATGGGATATGATATATGTCCTGTCTAGGTCGGTGATAGGGTAGAACATTGAATCAGAGGTGATATGGGATATGATATATGTCCTGTCTAGGTCGGTGATAGGGTAGAATATTGAATCAGAGGTGATATGGGATATGATATATGTCCTGTCTAGGTCGGTGATAGGGTAGAATATTGAATCAGAGGTGATATGGGATATGATATATGTCCTGTCCAGGTCGGTGATAGGGTAGAATATTGAATCAGAGGTGATATGATATATGTCCTGTCCAGGTCAGTGATAGGGTAGAATATTGAATCAGAGGTGATATGGAATATGATATATGTCCTGTCCAGGTCAGTGATAGGGTAGAATATTGAATCAGAGGTGATATGGGATATGATATATGTCCTGTCTATGTCAGTGATAGGGTAGAATATTGAATCAGAGGTGATATGGGATATGATATATGTCCTGTCTAGGTCGGTGATAGGGTAGAACATTGAATCAGAGGTGATATGGGATATGATATATGTCCTGTCTAGGTCGGTGATAGGGTAGAATATTGAATCAGAGGTGATATGGGATATGATATATGTCCTGTCTAGGTCGGTGATAGGGTAGAATATTGAATCAGAGGTGATATGGGATATGATATATGTCCTGTCCAGGTCGGTGATAGGGTAGAATATTGAATCAGAGGTGATATGGGATATGATATATGTCCTGTCCAGGTCAGTGATAGGGTAGAATATTGGGAGGTGATATGGGATATGATATATGTCCAGGTCAGTGATAGGGTAGAATATTGAATCAGAGGTGATATGGGATATGATATATGTCCAGGTCAGTGATAGGGTAGAATATTGAATCAGAGGTGATATGGGATATGATATATGTCCAGGTCAGTGATAGGGTAGAATATTGTCCAGGTCAGTGATAGGGTAGAATATTGAATCAGAGGTGATATGGGATATGATATATGTCCTGTGTAGGTCAGTGATAGGGTAGAATATTGAATCAGAGGTGATATGGGATATGATATATGTCCAGGTCAGTGATAGGGTAGAATATTGTCTAGGTCAGTTCTACATCTACAGTTTAAATGTCACAAATAAAAAGCTTTTCACAGCTGTTCCCTAACATTAAAACAAATTATACATTTTCCCATAGGATTCAAGATTTTCTTTTAAATCACAACGTTACAGTATTTTTTATTACGTAGGCTACCCAGCATTCCCTGCTAAGCCTTAATGACGTTGTTGTGAATGCAGCCGCGCAGCATGTTTATAGTGTGTCGGTTTCGGTCGGTGGGGGTTTTCGTGCAAGGGCTTTTTTTAATGTCGTTTTAATATTGTCATATTTCATCACATTTAGTCGTCGACGTTACATTCTTTGCAAATTAAGCAAGCACATTTCCCCTCATACACTTACCGGGTATTATCAATGGCTGCCCCCCCCCCCAAAAAATTGTGATGAAGTGACGTTACGAAAATTTCGGCAGGTACATGATTGGCTTAAAACCAATTGGAACGAGCTAGGCTCTTCATTGGCGTTTTTTTTGTTGCTCTCTTGCTCTGAATTGGAACAAGCTTAAGCATCTGATTGGAGGAGAGGAGTAATGGAACAATTTGGACAATTGGAACAATCGGGAATAGAGAGGAATGCGTGAAAGGATCTCTTTGAGCATCAGGTCAAAAACAGTGATGACAGACAACAGAAGCCCAGTCTAGGAGTTTTAATGATGAACCAGAGTATACATAGGGAAACAGGATGAAAATGGAAGGTAATTATAGCAATGTAAATCCAATAAAAATGTAATTATAATGTCAGCCATCTCTATACACAAAATAACACACCATCGTTGCTCTAATGTATTGTGTATGTGTGTGTACGACCTTAGTACACGGGACATTAGCATGCACACAGGCTCTATTTTTTCTAACCGTCAGGTGGATGTATAACATGTGCGGTGATAGGGCGCCTGGAGCATTGATTGATTTACGTTACACCATCAAGAGCAGTTTGAAGAAAGTGCATCTGGGCCACTGACCTGTGGACCTGTTCAAAAATATAAAAATATATATAAATATATAAAATAACAAAAATAAAAACAGTTATTTATGTATTATTATTATTATTATTATTATTATTATAAATTTTATTTTTTAAATTTGACTCCTTTTTCGTTGTATCCAATTGTTTAGTTGCTACTATCTTGTCTCATCGCTACAACTCCCGTAAGGGCTCGGGAGAGACGAAGGTTGAAAGTCATGCGTCCTCCGATACACAACCCAACCAAGCCGCACTGCTTCTTTAACACAGCGCGCATCCAACCTGGAAGCCAGCCGCACCAATGTGTCGGGGGAAACACCGTGCACCTGGCAACCTTGGTTAGCGCGCACTGTGTCCGGCCCGCCACAGGAGTCGCTGGTGAGCGATGAGACAATCCTACCGGCCAAACCCTCCCTAACCCGGACGACGCTAGGCCAATTGTGCATCGCCCCACGGACCTCCAGGTCGTGGCCGGTTATGACAGAGTACTCATAAAATGTGCATGTTGCTTGGGAACGGACCGACGTTAGTCTGGTGTCTCGCCTCAGACCTGCCTACCATGGGTTACCCTACCAGTAGGTCTTATAAACTACAGACAATATAGCTCTGAGGGTCCTCAACACACACAAGCCTCTACACCGCGCGTTCAAGGTCTCGGTCCAGGTAGAGGGGAACAGGGAACTATTTACAATAAAAACATCCGACCATCACATCTCCGGCGGATCGGTGAACTGCCGCCCAGTGCCCAAGGCCAGAAACTGCTCGCACTCCCCGAGGTACCGTATACAACTCCGCATCCAGGACTCGCTGTGACTTTCGCACAGCTTTCTGTAGGTCTGTGACACACTGTTCCCCAAAGGGTGCGTCCTCAGCATCCTCACGACCCGCAGGTCACAGGACAGCCTAAGAGGAGAGAGAAAGAGAGAGATAAATCATATGAATGACATGCAATTCATTTGACTTCATTACTAACTCACAAAATTCTTGTGAACTTACTTGTATGTCAATATTGCTGGAAACTGGCAGCGATGCCGAGCGTCCAGCTGACTGACAAGGTCCCGTGACCACCTCGCGATCTTCTTCTTACACCGACCGCATTCCAGGTACTCAGTGGCCATGAGATACCAGCGGTCGATGTCCAAGACCCTCCGGATGGTCTTGTAGAGCCCAGCCTCACAGAGTGTGCCTCTGCACCCAGACTGGGGGCATGCCAGCCTGTATGCCCATATACGTACAGGCATCCAAAGGAACAGCTGACATGTGAAGAAGGGCTCGGGGGATGCAGGTGGCTGATTGTAGATCGGCTGTGGTTGGGGAGGGTTATGACAGCTGACATGTGCAGAAGGGCTCGGGGGATGCAGGTGGCTGATTGTAGATCGGCTGTGGTTGGGGAGGGTTATGACAGCTGACATGCGAAGAAGGGCTCGGGGGATGCAGGTGGCTGATTGTAGATCGGCTATGGTTGGGGAGGGTTATGACAGCTGACATGCGAAGAAGGGGTCGGGGGATGCGGGTGGCTGATTGTAGATCGGCTGTGGTTGGGGAGGGTTATGATAGCTGACATGAAGAAGGGCTCGGGGGATGCGGGCGGATGATTGTAGATCGGCTGTGGTTGGGGAGGGTTATGACAGCTGACATGTGAACAAGGGCTCGGGGGATGCAGGCGGATGATTGTAGATCGGCTGTGGTTGGGGAGGGTTATGACAGCTGACATGCGAAGAAGGGCTCGGGGGATGCGGGTGGCTGATTGTAGATCGGCTGTGGTTGGGGAGTGTTATGATAGCTGACATGTGAAGAAGGGCTCGGGGGATGCGGGCGGATGATTGTAGATCGGCTGTGGTTGGGGAGGGTTATGACAGCTGACGTGAAGAAGGGCTCGGGGGATGCGGGCGGATGATTGTAGATCGGCTGTGGTTGGGGAGGGTTATGACAGCTGACATGTGAAGAAGGGCTCGGGGGATGCGGGCGGATGATTGTAGATCGGCTGTGGTTGGGGAGGGTTATGACAGCTGACATGCGAAGAAGGGGTCGGGGGATGCGGGCGGATGATTGTAGATCGGCCGCGGTTGGGGAGGCGTCCACCACGTGACCAGGTCAGTGGCGAGTGTCGACCTCCTAAAGCTGTTCCTGGTCAACAGTGTGCGGCCGATCCACCGCTGCTGCTCCTTGGTGAGAGATGAACGCCAACTCTCTGGAAGCAGCAGCTGAGTGAGAGGAGAGAGTGACGGGGGAGAAGGGATGGTGATGTTTCAGAGAAACGGACAGGGAGAGAGGACGCAGGAGACAAGACAACTGTGCAGAATGGCATACTATGGCATACTGTTTACTATCTTAACTGTGTGGTGTCAGTACAGTCGATGAATTTACCTCAGCACTTTCGGAGGCGGGCCTTGGAGGCAGGAAGGACTGCCGGGGCAAATCCTCCTCTTCGCTCCACCCCTGTGGGGCAGGAACCGGGGCAGAAACCAGGGCAGGAACCAGGGTCGGGACTTGGTCAGTTGGAGACCGAGGGAGCGATGGGGGGAGCTGCAGGGCTACGGCTTTTGCAGAGGCACAGAAATAAGTTGAATGAATAAATAAAATAAATAAATGCATGCATGAATGAAGACATATCACAAATTTAGATTACATTGATTAAATTAATTGCACAATCCAACATGCCCACATCAATATCAATCATTGATACGATGTGACAAAATAATGAAATGAGTGTTGGTCAGGTTTTAGAGTAAAACAAATTAAGTGAGTGATTAAAATGGAAAAGAGAAACTCATGATTACGCTACATACATGGATGACAGCTACATACAGGATGACAGCTACATACAGAATGACAGCTACATGGAGGATGACAGGTACATACATGGATGACAGCTACATACATGGATGACAGCTACATACATGGATGACAGCTATATGGAGGATGACAGCTGAATACAGGATGACAGCTACATACAGGATGACAGCTACATACATGGATGACAGCTATATGGAGGATGACAGCTGAATACAGGATGACAGCTACATACAGGATGACAGCTACATACAGGATGACAGCTACATACAGGATGACAGCTACATACAGGATGACAGCTACATACAGGATGACAGCTACATGGAGGATGACAGCTACATGGAGGATGACAGCTACATACAGGATGACAGCTACATGGAGGATGGCAGCTACATGCAGGATGACAGCTTCATACAGGATGACAGCTACATACATGGATGACAGCTGCATGGAGGATGACAGCTACATACAGGATGACAGCTACATGGAGGATGGCAGCTACATGCAGGATGACAGCTTCATACAGGATGACAGCTACATGGAGGATGACAGCTATATAAAGGATGACAGCTATATAAAGGATGACAGCAACATTTATGGATGACAGCTACATGGATGATGACAGCTACATGGAGGATGATAGCTACATGCAGGATGAAAGCTATATGGAGGATGACAGCTACATAAAGGATGAAAGCTACATGCAGGATGACAGCTACATGCAGGATGACAGCTACATGCAGGATGACAGCCACGGAGGGTGACAGCTACATGGAGGATGACAGCTACATAAAGGATGACAGCTACATAAAGGATGACAGCTACATGCAGGATGACAGCTACATGCAGGATGACAGCTACATGCATGGATGACAGCTACATGGAGGATGACAGCTACACACATGGATGACAGCTACATGCAGGATGACAGCTACATGGAGGATGATAGCTACATGCAGGATGACAGCTACATAGAAGATGACAGCTACATGGAGGATGACAGCTACATGGAGGATCACAGCTACATGGAGGATCACAGCTACATGGAGGATCACAGCTACATGGAGGATCAAAGCTACATGGAGGATCAAAGCTACATGGAGGATGAAAGCTACATGGAGGATGGCAGCTACATGCAGGATGACAGCTACATGCAGGATGACAGCTACATGGAGGATGGCAGCTACATGCAGGATGACAGCTACATGCAGGATGACAGCTACATGGAGGATGACAGCTATATAAAGGATGACAGCTACATACATGGATGACAGCTACATGGAGGATGACAGCTACATGTAGGATGACAGCTACATGGAGGATCACAGCTACATGGAGGATCACAGCTACATGCAGGATGACAGCTACATGGAGGATCACAGCTACATGGAGGATCACAGCTACATGGAGGATCACAGCTACATGGAGGATCACAGCTACATACATGGATGACAGCTGCATGGAGGATGACAGCTACATGCAGGATGACAGCTACATACAGGATGACAGCTACATGGAGGATGACAGCTACATACAGGATGACAGCTACATACAGGATGACAGCTACATGCAGGATGACAGCTACATGCAGGATGACAGCTACATGCAGGATGACAGCTACATGCAGGATAACAGCTTCATACAGGATGACAGCTACATGGAGGATGACAGCTACATACAGGATGACAGCTACATACAGGATGACAGCTACATACAGGATGACAGCTACATGGAGGATGATAGCTACATACAGGATAACAGCTACATAGAAGATGACAGCTACATGGAGGATGACAGCTACATGGAGGATCACAGCTACATACATGGATGACAGCTGCATGGAGGATGACAGCTACATGCAGGATGACAGCTACATACAGGATGACAGCTACATGGAGGATGACAGCTACATACAGGATGACAGCTACATACAGGATGACAGCTACATGCAGGATGACAGCTACATGCAGGATGACAGCTACATGCAGGATAACAGCTTCATAGAGGATGACAGCTACATACAGGATGACAGCTACATACAGGATGACAGCTACATGGAGGATGACAGCTACATGCAGGATGACAGCTCCATGCAGGATGACAGCTTCATACAGGATGACAGCTACATGGAGGATGACAGCTACATGCAGGATGACAGCTACATGGAGGATGACAGCTACATACAGGATGACAGCTACATGCTGGATGACAGCTACATGCTGGATGACAGCTACATGCAGGATGACAGCTACATGCAGGATGACAGCTACATGGAGGATGACAGCTACATGGAGGATGACAGCTACATGGAGGATGACAGCTACATACAGGATGACAGCTACATACAGGATGACAGCTATATAAAGGATGACAGCTACATACATGGATGACAGCTACATGGAGGATGACAGCTACATGGAGGATGCCAGCTACATGGAGGATGACAGCTACATGGAGGATGACAGCTACATGGAGGATGACAGCTACATGGAGGATGACAGCTACATACAGGATGACAACTACATAAAGGATGACAGCTACATGGAGGATGCCAGCTACATGGAGGATGACAGCTACATGCAGGATTACAGCTACATGAAGGATGACAGCTTCATGGAGGATGACAGCTTCATGGAGGATGACAGCTCTCAAACCTGTTTGAAAATATCAGGACGTCTGGGACTGCTCAAAGACGTGATCAGTAGCCCTCAGATTGTGTCTCTGACCAGCTCACATTAAATGAGTGTCGGTGACGGCCGCACACCCCGAGTAGGCAGCGACACAGTGACTTTATCCCGATCACAAAAATGTGTCAAAGACAGCTAAATCAGGGCCAAAATCATGTAGTGTACAGGCCCCTTCCTGTACTGTGCCATCCCCACAGCCTCAGCAATGGATTAGTCCGCTTAAAATATATATATTCAAATGTATATAATTTGCAACTGCTCGACTAAAAAGATGTTGGTCGACTAAATGGGGTCAGACATTATATCATTATGACATCATAATAGCCATTGGTTCTTGAAGAATAGAACTTATAAATGCCTCAAATGTTTCAACTGTATTTCCCATCAGAAACCAAAACATGAGCTCATATAACACCACTGTTGGTAAATTAACACTGTATAGCCTCAATCTGATTAAAACTATAATTTTGACCTCATGGACGGCCAGTCGTTGTATTCATAGTGTAGTGAATTCAGAGCGAGGCCCTGAGCGGGACTCAAACCTGGGTCCAGCGACTGTCAAGCCAACACCTTATACCTGTTATGCCAAGATGTCTGAACTTCTTGATGAGGTTGCTAGGTGTTGGGTTAAGGTTGCTAACAATAGCTTTCTCTATGAATTTAAGAGTGGTAACATTTCTCCAGCCCCCCATCCCTCAGCTGTTAACAAAAAACCAAGTCCCTGGGCAGCCATTTTGTTGCTGTTTAAATCCTAGATTGCCCCATTAAAAAAGCCACAATCAAATCAACCAATCTGCAGTTGAAACAATAAAGCGTCACTCTGCCACTTATAAACGTTTATGATGTAACAATGATGTGATGATGTAATTCCACATTACACCACTGTTTAGGTAATAAGATGATGGATGGAGAAATGATGGATGGAGAAATGTAACTACTCTCAAATTCATTGACAGACCTATGGATGCAAGGACTGACCATCCATGAGATCAACATTATAGTTTTAACCATGTGGAGGCTATACAGTGTTGGTTTACATTGTTTCTAAACATTAGAGTAAAACAAGCTTATTTGGGGTTCTGATGGGGTACAACAGTTGAACTAAGCTCATGAGACATGTTATAATCTTCAAGAATCAATGGCTATAAATAAATAATTGAAAAGTCAAAATATGGATGTAGCAAATGCAAATTTCCCCTTTAACACCACACATCAGTTCAACAACTGCAGAGTTTGTGGCTCTGTTTTTAAGACAGTACTTACTAGTGTTAATCAGGGAACGGATTTTCAAAACCATTTCACGGCTAACTTCATCATCAATACTGGATGCCTTAAGATGGCTTTGGGGAACTGGGCCCAGATATCCAGTGTCCTCCTCTTCTTCCTCCTCCTTTTTCGATGTAACAGTCATCTCCCCCTCCTCCTCTTTCACTCCAAAAACTGTATCCTCCTCTTTCTCTTCCTCCTCTTCTTTTACTGTAACATCCTCCTCTTTCACTCTGAACGTGTCTTCCTCTTCTTTCACTGAAACAGCCTCACCATCTACTCGTTTTTGTATTGTAACAGCCTCCTCTTCCTCTTTCACGAGACCCTCTTCCTCCGTCCAGCAGACCTCCTCTTCTTTATCAGGAGGTGAGTAGTTTAGTGAACTCATGGTCGGAGATGTTAGCTAGCTAGGCTAATGTTAACTTAACCAGCCCGCTACTATAGCTGACTAATAACAACAGCATAAATATGAAATTAAATCGGATAACAAACTAGACGACAGAAGGGGGTTTAAAACACAGTGGCTAATATACACTAACCCGTCTAAAGAGCTTTATTGGTTCGTATATTTTGCCTAGCAAGCTACCGAGGTGTCTGACTTACTGTTGCTGCCGTCCACTAGATTATACGTCACACCAGCAGCATCGCCTTAAAGTCGCACATCCCCACCTGCTGACTGGAGTGGGTAACGCAGTTGAGTAAAATGTACATAACTTCAGCCTCTTGTGAAAATGTGAGCTGCTGTCTGATGAAGAGAAACATATATATCTAGCCTCCAAATACTGAAATAAGATACATATATTTTTTAGAGTGCATTTGAAATATCCAGCTGCAATAAGAATTATCTTGATAGTATGAAGAGGTAACTCCATGGACCATTTATCCAATGTATTGTAAAGCTAGCCAATGTTACTGTTTGAATAGCCTAGCCAGCTACTGTAAATGTCTTTTGTATTAATTTTTTTATTTATGTTTTTTTTACAAAACAAAAATAAAGCACATGAGGGAACACAAGCATACATAGATTACAAACAATAGACAATCGAGCTAGGGGCGGGGCTGGGGGCTAGGGGCGGGGCTCGGGGCGGGGCTAGAGGCGGGGCTAGGGGCTACAATATCACATTGCAATTACCCAAGGACCTTAAGGGACATGCATATACTGACAATTCTAACAGCTTTTTTGTTAGTAGAGCATTTAACCGTCTTCAAATACAGTTCAATTTCTTTTTGTAGGGTACGAAAATGTGGTTTTCTGTTTGTAAATTTACATTTGTGTATATGAAATTTGGCCAAAAGAATAATGAAATTAATTACATAAAAAGGATTCCGTTTATTTCTATTGTATGTAAAAGAATCCAAACAGTACATATCTCCACAATAGTGTAAAATCTTCATAAATGTGTTCAATTATAAACCTACTGATGTCTTGCCACAGTTTTCTTACATGCATACAATGTCAAAAAAGATGCAAAACTGTTTCTAGGTGGTCATTACAAAAGGAGCAATTTGAGTTGATGTTTTCCTTAAACTTCTTCATATAGTGGATGGCAGGATAATATTTATGAATAATTTTAAAGGAAACTTCCTTAATTTTGTTAAGAAGTAGGTATGTGTGTGGCAACATCCAAACTTTTTTCCAACAGATATTATCAATAAATCCATTCCAATAAGGCATGACATAAGGTATAGATACAACATCCTGCTGAAACGCTACTGTAAATGTCAATTTGTGTTTCGAGGCTGTAGTTACATCGTAGATAAAAGAGGGTCATTGGTTGCCTCGATCACAAGGGGTCTGTACTGGACTTCTGATTGGTTCCAAGTTTAGGAGTTTGGCAAATTTGCCTGAGCAGACAGACAGAGTGTTAAAATATACTTTTCATGAGAAAATGTGCAAGAATTGAAGGTGACAACAAAAGTTATAGTCATAACAATTTTGTACTGTGATATCTTGCCCACCCCAGTCAGCATATGGCGGTCTGCGACTTTAAGGCGATGCTGTTGGTGTGACGTATAATGTAGTGGACGGAACTCTTCTTTCAACAGCAGCAACATTTAGTCAGACACCTCGGTAGCTTGCTAGACAACATAAACGAACCAATAAAGATCTTTAGACGGGTTCATAGAGCCAGTGTATTTTAAACCCTTTACTGTCGTCTAGTTAGTTATCCGATTTTATTTCATATTTACGGTGTTGTTATTAGTCAGCTAGCTGGCTGGTTAAGTTATCATTAGCCTAGCTAGCTAACATCCGCGACCATGAGTTCACTAAGCTACTCTCCTCCTGCTGAAGAAGAGGAGGTCTGCTGGACGGAGAAAGAAACTCTGGGGCTGAACATTGTCGTGAAAGAGGAGGAGGAAGAGAAAGATGTTACAATTCAAAAACAAGTAGAGGGTGAGGCTGTTACAGTGAAAGAAGAAGAGAAAGACGTTTCAGTGAAAGAAGAGGAAGACGCGTTCAGAGTGAAAGAGGAGGAGGATGTTACAGTAAAAGAAGAGGAGGAAGAGAGAGAGGAGGATGCAGTTTTTGGGGTGAAAGAGGAGGAGGAGGAGATGACTGTCACATCGAAAAAGGAGGAGGAAACTGGATATCTGGGCCCGGTTTCCCAAAGTCATCTTAAGGCATCCAATGGTTCTAACGATGAACTCAACCGTAAGATGTGTTTGAAAAACCATTCCCCGATTAACACTAGTAAGTACCGTCTTAAAAACAGAGGCACAAACTCTGCAGTTGTTGGACTGATAAGCTTATTTTTTTACTCCAATGTTTAGAAACAATGTAAATCAGCACTGTATCGCCTCAACATGGTTAAAATTATAATGTTGATATCATGGATGGTCAGTCCTTGCATCCATAGGTCTGTCTATGAATTTGAGAGTAGTTACATTTCTCCAGCCCCATCATCATCTTATTACCTAAACAGTGGTGGAATGACAGCTTTGTTATTGTTTAAACTGCATATTGGTTGATTGATGTGTGGCTTTTTTAAATGGGGCAAACTAGGATTTAAACAGCAACTAAATGCCTGCCCAGAGACTTGGTTTTGTAAACAGATGGGGGATGGAGAAATGTAACCACTCTCACATTCATAGAAAAAGCTATTGTAGGAACCTTAACCTAACACCCAACACCTCATCAAGAAGTTCAGACATCTTGGCGTAACAGTTATAAGGTGTTGATTAGACAGTCACTGGACCCAGGTTTGAGTTCAGCTCAGGGCCTCCCCCTGAATTCACTACACTATGAATACAAGGACTGGCCATCCATAAGGTCAAAATTATCGTTTTAACCAGATTTTGAGGCTATACAGTGTTTGTTTATGAACAATGGCGTTTAACAAGCTTATGTTTTGGTTTCTGATGGGGGAAATACAGATGAACCAATGGCTATTATGATGTCATAATGATATAATGTCTGACCCCATTTAGTCGACCAACATCTTTTTAGTCGAGCAGTTGCAAATTATATACATTTGAATATATATATTTTAAGCGGACTAATCCATTGCGGAGGCTGTGGGGATGGCACAGTCCAAGAAGGGGCGTGTACCCTACATGATTTTGGCCCCGATTTAGCTGTCTTTGACAAGTTTTTGTGATCAGGACAAAGTCACTGTGTCGTTGCCTACTCAGGGTGTGCGGCAGTCACCAACACTCGTTTAATGTGAGTTGGTCAGAGACACAATCTGAGGGCTACTGATCACGTCTTTGAGCAGTCCCAGACGTCCCAATATTTTAAAACATGTTTGATTTTAACGGAACATAATCTACAACGTATTTTTAGTGGTGAGATGTGCAATGACATGTTTTGAGAACGGTGATCAGAAATAGCCAATGAGAGCTCACCAGAGAAGAAGCCGTGGAGATGATAACATTGTGTAGACTAGTAGGAGAGATGACTACTAGTATGTGTTTGTATTTACCTTTTAACCAAAGCCTGTGTGAAATCGTTACAGCTTTGATGTTCACGAGCAACATAATCTACAATGTTATTCAATTCAAAGTGTTTGGTGGATATTTCAACTCTGTAGTGTGAGGGTGAATATCTGACTGAAAAGGTTTCTGCTTCTGCTTTCAGACACAGCTTGTTCTAGCTACGTTAACAATCTAATTACATCATCCCGTCATTGTGTAATTATATCATCCCGTCATTGTGTATTACATCATCACATCATTGTCATCACGTCATTGTGTATTACATCATCACATCATTGTGTATTACATCATCACATCATTGTGTATTACATCATCACGTCATTGTGTATTACATCATCACGTCATTGTGTATTACATCATCACATCATTGTTTTAGAGAGGTTGTAAATCAAATCAAAGTTTATTTGTCAAGTTCACCTTACAGTGAAATGCTTACATACAGGCCCTAACCAACAGTGCAGGTCAAGAAGAAATATTTACCAATTCTTAAGTTAAAAAAAATAGACAAGTAAAGAAATAAATTTAAAAAACAGTTAAATGATAGTGAAAATAACAGTTGCGAGGGTGGTACTGGTACAGAGTCGATGTGCGGGGGCACCGGCTAGTCGTGCTAATTGAGGTAATATGTACATGAATGTATAGTTAAAGTGACTATGCATAGATGATAAACAGAGAGTAGCAGCGCCGTAAAAGAGGGGTTGGGGGAGGGGGTGGCGGGCACAATGCAAATAGTCCGGGTAGCCATTTGATTACCTGTTCAGGGGTCTTATGGCATGGGGGTAAAATCTGTTGAGAAGCCTAGACTTGGCGCTCTGGTACCGCTTGCCATGCCTTGGTAGAGAGAACAGTCTATGACTGGAGTGGCTGGGGTCTTCGACCATTTTTAGGGTCTTCCTCTGACACTGCCTGGTGTAGAGGTCGTGGATGGCAGGCAGCTTAGCCCCAGTGATGTACTGGGCCGTACGCACTACCCTCTGCAGTGCCTTGCAGTCGGAGGCCGAGCAGTTGCCGTACCAGGCAGTGATGCAACCAGCCATGCTCTCTGGTGCAGCTGTAGAACCTTTTGAGGATCTGAGGACCCATGCCAAATATTATCAGTCTCCTGAGGGGGAATAGGTTTTGTTGTGCCCTCCTCACGACTGTCTTGATGTGTTTTGACCATTCTAGTTTGTTGATGATGTGGACACCAAGGAACTTGAAGCTCTCAACCTGCTCCACGACAGCCCTGTCGATGAGAATGGGGGCGTCCTCTGTACTCCTTTTCATGTAGTCCACAATCTCCTTTGTCTTGATTACGCTGCAGGATAGGTTGTTATTCTGGCACAAACTTAATGATTGTGTTCGAGTCGTGCCTGGCCATGCAGTCGTGGGTGAATAGGGAGTACAGGAGAGGACTGAGTACGCACCCCTGAGGGACTCCAGTGTTGAGGATCAATGTGGCAGATGTGTTGCTACCTACCCTCACCACATGGGAGTGGCCCGTCAGGAAGTCCAGGATCCAGTTGCAGAGGGAGGTGTTTAGTCCCAGGATCCTAAGCTTAGTGATGAGCTTTGAGGGCACAATGGTGTTGAACGCTGAGCTGAATAGCATTCTCACATAGGTGTTCCTTTTGTCCAGGTGGGAAAGGGCAGTGTGGAGTGCAATAGAGATTGCATCATCTGTGGATCTGTTTGGGCGGTATGCAAATTGGTGTTGGTCTAGGGTTTTTGGGATAATGGTGTTAATGTGAGCCATTACCAGCCTTTCAAAGCACTTCATGGCTACGGACATGAGTGCTACGGGTCTGTAGTCATTTAGGCAGGTTACCTTAGTGCTCTTGGGCACAGGGACTATGGTGGTCTGCTTGAAGCATGTTGGTATTACAGAGTCAATCAGGGACATGTTGAAAATGTCAGTGAAGACACTTGCCAGTTGATCAGCACATGCCCAGAGCACACATCCTGGTAATCCGTCTGGCCCAACGTTCTTGTGAATGTCGACCTGTTTAAAGGTCTTACTCACATTGGCTGCAGAGAGCGTGAAGACACAGTCGTCCGGAACAGCTGATGCTCTCATGTATGTCTCAGAGTTGCTTGCCTCGAAGCGAGCATAAAAGTGATTTAGCTCATCTGGTAGGCTCATGTCACTGGGCAGCTTGCAGCTGTGCTTCCCTTTGTAGTCTGTAATAGTTTGCAGGCCCTGCCACGGTGCAGTACGATTCAATCTTAGTACTGTATTGGCACATTGCCTGTTTTGATGGTTCGTCTGAGGGCATAGCAGGTTTTCTTATAAGCTTCCGGGTTAGAGTCCCACACCTTGAAAGCGGCAGCTCTACCCTTTAACTCAGTGCAGATGTTGCCTGTAATCCATGGCTTCTGGTTGGGGAATGTACGTACAGTCACTGTGGGGACGACGTCCTCGATGCACTTATTGATAAAGCCAGTAACTGATGTGGTGTACTCCTCAATGCCATCGGAAGAATCCCGGAACATATTCCAGTATGTGCTAGCAAAACAGTCCTGTACTTAGCATCTGCTTCATTCGACCACTTATAGACCGAGTCACTGGTGCTTCCTGCTTTAATATTTGCTTGTGAGCAGGATAGAATTATGGTCAGATTTGCCAAATGTTGGTCGAGGGAGAGCTTTGTACGCGTCTCTGTGTGTGGAGTAAAGGTGATCTAGAATTTATTTTCCCCCTCTGGTTGCGCATTGAACATGCTGATAGAAATGAGGTAAAGCTGATTTCAGTTTCCCTGCATTAAAGTCTCCGGCCACTAGGAGCGCCGCCTCTCGGTGAGCAGTTTCCTGTTTGCTTATTTCCTTATACAGCTGACTGAGTGCGGTCTTACTGCCAGCCTCTGTCTGTGGTGGTAAATAAAGAGACAATGTTTATGAAAACTCTCTTGGGAAATCGTGTGGTCTACAGCTTATCATGAGATACTCTACTTCAGGCGAGAAATATCTTGAGACTACCTTATATTTCGTGCACCAGCAGTTGTTTACAAATACTCACAGACCACTCCCCTGTTCTGTCTAGCCGGTGCAGCATATTTCCCACCAGCAGAATGTTTTCCATGTCGTCAATCAGCCACGATTCGGTGAAACAGAAGATATTACAGTTTTTGATGTCCCGTTGGGAGGATATTCGTGATCGTAGTCTAATTTATTGTTCGATGTTGGCAAGTGATGTTGATGGTAAGGGCAGATTTCCCGCCGTCGGTGGATCCCTCCTCTACACCTGCGTCTCTTTCGCTTGCCGGGGATGTTGGCCTTGTCCGATGTCTGAAGTACATCCTGTGCTTCCTGCTCATTGGAGAAAAAAAATCAGAGGTGAGTGATCGCTGATCCTGATATGCAGAAGCTCTTTGACTAATCCGAGGTGAGCGATCGCTGATCCTGATATCCAGAAGCTCTTTGTCTAATCCGAGGTGAGCGATCGCTGATCCTGATATCCAGAAGCTCTTTGTCTAATCCGAGGTGAGCGATCGCTGATCCTGATATCCAGAAGCTCTTTGTCTAATCCGAGGTGAGCGATCGCTGATCCTGATATCCAGAAGCTCTTTGTCTAATCCGAGGTGAGCGATCGCTGATCCTGATATCCAGAAGCTCTTTGTCTAATCCGAGGTGAGCGATCGCTGATCCTGATATCCAGAAGCTCTTTGTCTAATCCGAGGTGAGCGATCGCTGATCCTGATATCCAGAAGCTCTTTGTCTAATCCGAGGTGAGCGATCGCTGATCCTGATATCCAGAAGCTCTTTGTCTAATCCGAGGTGAGCGATCGCTGATCCTGATATCCAGAAGCTCTTTGTCTAATCCGAGGTGAGCGATCGCTGATCCTGATATCCAGATGCTCTTTGTCTAATCCGAGGTGAGCGATCGCTGATCCTGATATCCAGAAGCTCTTTGTCTAATCCGAGGTGAGCGATCGCTGATCCTGATATCCAGAAGCTCTTTGTCTAATCCGAGGTGAGCGATCGCTGATCCTGATATCCAGAAGCTCTTTGTCTAATCGGAGGTGAGCGATCGCTGATCCTGATATCCAGAAGCTCTTTGTCTAATCCGAGGTGAGCGATCGCTGATCCTGATATCCAGAAGCTCTTTGTCTAATCCGAGGTGAGCGATCGCTGATCCTGATATCCAGAAGCTCTTTGTCTAATCCGAGGTGAGCGATCGCTGATCCTGATATCCAGAAGCTCTTTGTCTAATCTGAGGTGAGCGATCGCTGATCCTGATATCCAGAAGCTCTTTGTCTAATCCGAGGTGAGCGATCGCTGATCCTGATATCCAGAAGCTCTTTGTCTAATACGAGGTGAGCGATCGCTGATCCTGATATCCAGAAGCTCTTTGTCTAATCCGAGGTGAGCGATCGCTGATCCTGATATCCAGAAGCTCTTTGTCTAATCCGAGGTGAGCGATCGCTGATCCTGATATCCAGAAGCTCTTTGTCTAATCCGAGGTGAGCGATCGCTGATCCTGATATCCAGAAGCTCTTTGTCTAATCCGAGGTGAGCGATCGCTGATCCTGATATCCAGAAGCTCTTTGTCTAATCCGAGGTGAGCGATCGCTGATCCTGATATCCAGAAGCTCTTTGTCTAATCCGAGGTGAGCGATCGCTGATCCTGATATCCAGAAGCTCTTTGTCTAATCCGAGGTGAGCGATCGCTGATCCTGATATCCAGAAGCTCTTTGTCTAATCCGAGGTGAGCGATCGCTGATCCTGATATCCAGAAGCTCTTTGTCTAATCCGAGGTGAGCGATCGCTGATCCTGATATCCAGAAGCTCTTTGTCTAATCCGAGGTGAGCGATCGCTGATCCTGATATCCAGAAGCTCTTTGTCTAATCCGAGGTGAGCGATCGCTGATCCTGATATCCAGAAGCTCTTTGTCTAATCCGAGGTGAGCGATCGCTGATCCTGATATCCAGAAGCTCTTTGTCTAATCCGAGGTGAGCGATCGCTGATCCTGATATCCAGAAGCTCTTTGTCTAATCCGAGGTGAGCGATCGCTGATCCTGATATCCAGAAGCTCTTTGTCTAATCCGAGGTGAGCGATCGCTGATCCTGATATCCAGAAGCTCTTTGTCTAATCCGAGGTGAGCGATCGCTGATCCTGATATCCAGAAGCTCTTTGTCTAATCCGAGGTGAGCGATCGCTGATCCTGATATCCAGAAGCTCTTTGTCTAATCCGAGGTGAGCGATCGCTGATCCTGATATCCAGAAGCTCTTTGTCTAATCCGAGGTGAGCGATCGCTGATCCTGATATCCAGAAGCTCTTTGTCTAATCCATGGTGAGCGATCGCTGATCCTGATATCCAGAAGCTCTTTGTCTAGTCCGAGGTGAGCGATCGCTGATCCTGATATCCAGAAGCTCTTTGTCTAATCCGAGGTGAGCGATCGCTGATCCTGATATCCAGAAGCTCTTTGTCTAATCCGAGGTGAGCGATCGCTGATCCTGATATCCAGAAGCTCTTTGTCTAATCCGAGGTGAGCGATCGCTGATCCTGATATCCAGAAGCTCTTTGTCTAATCCGAGGTGAGCGATCGCTGATCCTGATATCCAGAAGCTCTTTGTCTAATCCGAGGTGAGCGATCGCTGATCCTGATATCCAGAAGCTCTTTGTCTAATCCGAGGTGAGCGATCGCTGATCCTGATATCCAGAAGCTCTTTGTCTAATCCGAGGTGAGCGATCGCTGATCCTGATATCCAGAAGCTCTTTGTCTAATCCGAGGTGAGCGATCGCTGATCCTGATATCCAGAAGCTCTTTGTCTAATCCGAGGTGAGCGATCGCTGATCCTGATATCCAGAAGCTCTTTGTCTAATCCGAGGTGAGCGATCGCTGATCCTGATATCCAGAAGCTCTTTGTCTAATCCATGGTGAGCGATCGCTGATCCTGATATCCAGAAGCTCTTTGTCTAGTCCGAGGTGAGCGATCGCTGATCCTGATATCCAGAAGCTCTTTGTCTAATCCGAGGTGAGCGATCGCTGATCCTGATATCCAGAAGCTCTTTGTCTAGTCCGAGGTGAGCGATCGCTGATCCTGATATCCAGAAGCTCTTTGTCTAATCCGAGGTGAGCGATCGCTGATCCTGATATCCAGAAGCTTTTTTTCTGCCGTACGGAACATTATGTACAAAATAAGTTACAAATAATGTGAAAAACCCACATAATAGCACAATTGGTTAGGCACCCCTGTAAAACGGCTGCCATTTTCTTCTTGACCCAAGTGAATAGTATGTGACAGATGGTCAGTGTGCTCACTTAACTAGAGGGAAGATGGTTGTTTAATGTGAGGCTCGGAGATGTTTTGTAGTGTCCATCCGGTATAAGATGTTCAAGGCATGTCTCTATCCAGAAGGCCATCACTGATGGTCGTTAAATGTGAGCTGGTCAGAGACACAATCGCTCTCTCTCTCCCCCAATTAGTGCGCATTCATTGTTTCCTCGTTTCAATGTGTGAATTGTTTGCCTTTCGATTGTTAGATGTCTCACTGTTTGACAAACATTTCTGTAGCTCTTTCACCCCAGCTTAAACAGACACATTTTTATGGGGGGGGTTGTATTATGCTAATTCGTTTTCAGGGGGGGTGCAGACATCAACTCTAGGGGGTTAACCTGTCTCCCCCTCATCTACACTGATTGGAGTGGATTTAACAAGTAACATCTATAAGGATCATGTCTTTAACCTGGATTCACCTGGTCAGTCTGTCATGGTGAGAGCAGGTGTTCTTAATGTTTTGTTCACTCAGTGTATAAAGTCTTCTGCCCCTGTAAGTTCACATGTGGATCTGCATTAAATGTGTTTTAGTTTCCAGTCATTAAGGAATGTGATCCCAAAGTCCCACATTGTCCTCTTTATTAATAGAAACTCATATACAGTATACTATTAGTTTAAAACTAAAATGGACCAATCCTGGATCGCCCCCTGTATTATCAGCCACTGAAATAGGAGAGGCTTTGTCCCCCTCTCTGTTTGTTTACTCAAGCCAGAGTGAAACCAAAACACCCAATGTAGCCCACGGCAACCTGATGACCCAGAGTCACGTCATAAACAAGTAGAATGACCACCGTGGGAGAAAATAACTGATATTCACCATCTGGGACCATTCAACAGTCTAGATTTACCAGGTTATTACTAAATAAACTGTTCACCATCTGGGACCATTCAACAGTCTAGATTTACCAGGTTATTACTAAATAAACTGTTCACCATCAGGGACCATTCAACAGTCTAGATTTACCAGGTTATTACTAAATAAACTGTTCACCATCAGGGACCATTCAACAGTCTAGATTTACCAGGTTATTACTAAATAAACTGTTCACCATCTGGGACCATTCAACAGTCTAGATTTACCAGGTTATTACTAAATAAACTGTTCACCATCTGGGACCATTCAACAGTCTAGATTTACCAGGTTATTACTAAATAAACTGTTCACCATCTGGGACCATTCAGCAGTCTAGATTTACCAGGTTATTACTAAATAAACTGTTCACCATCTGGAACCATTCAACAGTCTAGATTTACCAGGTTATTACTAAATAAACTGTTCACCATCTGGGACCATTCAACAGTCTAGATTTACCAGGTTATTACTAAATAAACTGTTCACCATCTGGGACCATTCAGCAGTCTAGATTTACCAGGTTATTACTAAATAAACTGTTCACCATCTGGGACCATTCAACAGTCTAGATTTACCAGGTTATTACTAAATAAACTGTCGCCATCTGGGACCATTCAGCAGTCTAGATTTACCAGGTTATTACTAAATAAACTGTTCACCATCTGGGACCATTCAACAGTCTAGATTTACCAGGTTATTACTAAATAAACTGTTCACCATCTGGGACCATTCAACAGTCTAGATTTACCAGGTTATTACTAAATAAACTGTTCACCATCTGGGACCATTCAACAGTCTAGATTTACCAGGTTATTACTAAATAAACTGTTCACCATCTGGGACCATTCAACAGTCTAGATTTACCAGGTTATTACTAAATAAACTGTTCACCATCAGGGACCATTCAACAGTCTAGATTTACCAGGTTATTACTAAATAAACTGTTCACCATCTGGGACCATTCAACAGTCTAGATTTACCAGGTTATTACTAAATAAACTGTTCACCATCTGGGACCATTCAACAGTCTAGATTTACCAGGTTATTACTAAATAAACTGTTCACCATCTGGGACCATTCAACAGTCTAGATTTACCAGGTTATTACTAAATAAACTGTTCACCATCTGGGACCATTCAACAGTCTAGATTTACCAGGTTATTACTAAATAAACTGTTCACCATCTGGGACCATTCAACAGTCTAGATTTACCAGGTTATTACTAAATAAACTGTTCACCATCTGGGACCATTCAACAGTCTAGATTTACCAGGTTATTACTAAATAAACTGTTCACCATCTGGGACCATTCAGCAGTCTAGATTTACCAGGTTATTACTAAATAAACTGTTCACCATCTGGGACCATTCAGCAGTCTAGATTTACCAGGTTATTACTAAATAAACTGTTCACCATCAGGGACCATTCAACAGTCTAGATTTACCAGGTTATTACTAAATAAACTGTTCACCATCTGGGACCATTCAACAGTCTAGATTTACCAGGTTATTACTAAATAAACTGTTCACCATCTGGGACCATTCAACAGTCTAGATTTACCAGGTTATTACTAAATAAACTGTTCACCATCTGGGACCATTCAACAGTCTAGATTTACCAGGTTATTACTAAATAAACTGTTCACCATCTGGGACCATTCAACAGTCTAGATTTACCAGGTTATTACTAAATAATCTGTTCACCATCTGGGACCATTCAGCAGTCTAGATTTACCAGGTTATTACTAAATAATCTGTTCACCATCTGGGACCATTCAACAGTCTAGATTTACCAGGTTATTACTAAATAAACTGTTCACCATCTGGGACCATTCAACAGTCTAGATTTACCAGGTTATTACTAAATAAACTGTTCACCATCTGGGACCATTCAACAGTCTAGATTTACCAGGTTATTACTAAATAAACTGTTCACCATCAGGGACCATTCAACAGTCTAGATTTACCAGGTTATTACTAAATGAACTGTTCACCATCTGGGACCATTCAACAGTCTAGATTTACCAGGTTATTACTAAATAAACTGTTCACCATCTGGGACCATTCAACAGTCTAGATTTACCAGGTTATTACTAAATAATCTGTTCACCATCTGGGACCATTCAACAGTCTAGATTTACCAGGTTATTACTAAATAAACTGTTCACCATCTGGGACCATTCAGCAGTCTAGATTTACCAGGTTATTACTAAATAAACTGTTCACCATCTGGGACCATTCAACAGTCTAGATTTACCAGGTTATTACTAAATAAACTGTTCACCATCTGGGACCATTCAACAGTCTAGATTTACCAGGTTATTACTAAATAAACTGTTCACCATCTGGGACCATTCAACAGTCTAGATTTACCAGGTTATTACTAAATAAACTGTTTCACCATCTGGGACCATTCAACAGTCTAGATT
This sequence comes from Oncorhynchus kisutch, assembly GCF_002021735.2. Classification (NCBI taxonomy): domain Eukaryota; kingdom Metazoa; phylum Chordata; class Actinopteri; order Salmoniformes; family Salmonidae; genus Oncorhynchus; species Oncorhynchus kisutch. The sequence goes on along the minus strand of NW_022265164.1, from coordinate 305,329 downwards.
TACCAGGTTATTACTAAATAAACTGTTCACCATCTGGGACCATTCAACAGTCTAGATTTACCAGGTTATTACTTCTAAATAAACTGTTCACCATCTGGGACCATTCAACAGTCTAGATTTACCAGGTTATTACTTCTAAATAAACTGTTCACCATCTGGGACCATTCAACAGTCTAGATTTACCAGGTTAATACTAAATAAACTGTTCACCATCTGGGACCATTCAACAGTCTAGATTTACCAGGTTATTACTAAATAAACTGTTCACCATCTGGGACCATTCAACAGTCTAGATTTACCAGGTTATTACTAAATAAACTGTTCACCATCTGGGACCATTCAACAGTCTAGATTTACCAGGTTATTACTAAATAAACTGTTCACCATCTGGGACCATTCAACAGTCTAGATTTACCAGGTTATTACTAAATAAACTGTTCACCATCTGGGACCATTCAACAGTCTAGATTTACCAGGTTATTACTAAATAAACTGTTCACCATCTGGGACCATTCAACAGTCTAGATTTACCAGGTTATTACTAAATAAACTGTTCACCATCTGGAACCATTCAGCAGTCTAGATTTACCAGGTTATTACTAAAAACTGTTCACCATCTGGGACCATTCAGCAGTCTAGATTTACCAGGTTATTACTAAATAAACTGTTCACCATCTGGGACCATTCAACAGTCTAGATTTACCAGGTTATTACTAAATAAACTGTTCACCATCTGGAACCATTCAGCAGTCTAGATTTACCAGGTTATTACTAAATAAACTGTTCACCATCTGGGACCATTCAACAGTCTAGATTTACCAGGTTATTACTAAATAAACTGTTCACCATCTGGAACCATTCAGCAGTCTAGATTTACCAGGTTATTACTAAATAAACTGTTCACCATCTGGGACCATTCAGCAGTCTAGATTTACCAGGTTATTACTAAATAAACTGTTCACCATCTGGGACCATTCAACAGTCTAGATTTACCAGGTTATTACTAAATAAACTGTTCACCATCTGGGACCATTCAACAGTCTAGATTTACCAGGTTATTACTAAATAAACTGTTCACCATCTGGGACCATTCAACAGTCTAGATTTACCAGGTTATTACTAAATAAACTGTTCACCATCTGGGACCATTCAACAGTCTAGATTTACCAGGTTATTACTAAATAATCTGTTCACCATCTGGGACCATTCAACAGTCTAGATTTACCAGGTTATTACTAAATAATCTGTTCACCATCTGGGACCATTCAACAGTCTAGATTTACCAGGTTATTACTAAATAAACTGTTCACCATCTGGGACCATTCAACAGTCTAGATTTACCAGGTTATTACTAAATAAACTGTTCACCATCTGGGACCATTCAACAGTCTAGATTTACCAGGTTATTAGTAAATAAACTGTTCACCATCTGGGACCATTCAACAGTCTAGATTTACCAGGTTATTACTAAATAAACTGTTCACCATCTGGGACCATTCAGCAACCTAGATTTACCAGGTTATTACTAAATAAACTGTTCACCATCTGGGACCATTCAGCAACCTAGATTTACCAGGTTATTACTAAATAAACTGTTCACCATCTGGGACCATTCAGCAACCTAGATTTACTAATTTATTAACTTAACTTAACTTTTATTAATTTATAACTTATTACTAAATAAACTTACCAGGTTAATACTTGTAAATAAAAACACTTTTGGGACAATTACAAATACAGATAAATTCTCTTGGTAAATAAATAACTTCAATAATGTATTTATAGCCTAGAATCATCCACTATACTACTGTGGAAACAATAATACAAAACATGTATATTGTCTTTTTAAGATAATTGTCAAATAAGTTTCTAAAAGCATTTAAACATTCATTAAGGATGTAAAGTACGACGACTAAAAGACTTCTGCTGTTGTGGGCCTTTAACCATCTGTCTGACTTTGTTGTTCACACAGGAGAGAGACGTGACTCTTGTGGATCCTCTGGGGAGCCTCAACAACATCATGAAGCTGACGAGGCAGAGAAAAGTCTCTCCACATCAGAACAAACCAAGAAACACCAGCAGAGACCCACAGGGAAGAAACCTCACCACTGCTCTGACTTTAGAAAGAGTTACTCAAGATCATATTCACAAAAAGTACACCAGAGAATTCACACAGGAGAGAGAACATATCGCTGTAATCAATGTGGAAAGAGGTTTGCTCACTTAAAAACACTGATATTACACCAGAGAATACACACTGGGGAGAAATGTCACAGCTGCTCTGATTGTGGGAAGAGATGCACCTCTTCAGCATCCCTTAAAATACACCAGAGAATCCATACAGGAGAGAAACCGTATAGCTGCTCTGACTGTGGGAAGAGTTTTTTTTGGTCAGGACATTTAAAATCACACCAGAGAATACACACGGGAGAGAAACCTTATAGCTGTGACCAATGTGGGAAGACTTTTACTCAGTCAAACAACCTGATATCACACCAGAGAACACACACAGGCGAGAAGCCTTACCACTGCTCTGACTGCGGGAAGAGTTTCTCCAGAACAGATACACTTAAAGTACACCAGAGAATCCATACAGGAGAGAAACGTTATAGCTGCTCTGACTGTGGGAGGAGATTTTTTTGGTCAGGACATTTAAAATCACACCAGAGAAGACACACTGGAGAGAAGCCTTATAGCTGTGATCAATGTGGGAAGACTTTTACTCAGTCAAGCAACCTGATAGCACACCGGAGAACACACACAAGAGAGAAATATCACAGCTGCTCTGATTGTGGGAAGAGATGTACCTCTTTAGTAACCCTTAAAATACATGAGAGAATCCATACAGGAGCGAAATGTTATAGCTGTGATCAATGTGGGAAGAGTTTTACTCAGTCAAACAACCTGATATCACACCAGAGAACACATACAGGGGAGAAGCCTTACCACTGTTCTGACTGCGGGAAGAGTTTTTCCAGATCAGATTCTCTAAAAAGACACCAGAGAACACACACAGGTGAGAAATCTCATAGCTGTGAACAATGTGACAAGAGATACTCTGATAAAAGATCTCTGATTAAACATCAGAAAATACATACATGAAAGAGTTGTTTCATGATATCAATGAAATGTCACAATATAGAATGTTTTAACATTGTAGTAGGAGTGTTCTAATGATGTCACAATGTAGAATGTTTTAGATATGACATATATGATATCAATGAAATAATAATGAGTATTTTAATGATGTTCTATTGATTTCAGTGTAACATGGATATTATATAGCCTGATAGCCTCATCAGGGGAAAAATCCAGGTTCTGAATTGAAAGATTACTATTTAACTAAAAAAGTGTTGCGTTTACACTTACCGCATCGGTGACCTACTTGAATTAAAATGCAACACATCAAAATGTAGCTGTTTGCTACTAATTGTTGTGTAACTGGTGATGTACATATTATTCCCAGATTCCATGTGGTTTTTGATCTGCTAGTTTGAACAGGATATGACGTCACCCCCCCCCCCCTCTCGCGCAATTTATTTCCAGGTGATATCGATATGAGTGATGACAAATAAGTGTTGCATTTCTCTTCGTTTTGGGGACCCCTACATTTAAATGCATCACTCCAAAAATGTAGATGACTGTCTTCTGCTAGTTGTCGTTATTCCACTACTGAAGAAGCATGACTCAAATCACCTCATATTTCAAACATTCAGCCTGACAACAGATACATGTTTTATTATTCCATGCCTCACCATGAAGTGAATTGTTGCTAATACCCATTAACAAAGGGGTGTACATTTGGTTTTGATATTGAATATTTTCATAACATTTTCAATTCATGTAACATTTGCAACCAACTTACAATTTGTATAAATGTTTATGGAACAATGTAATAAAACTAGATTATATTTCTGGTTGGGTATTACATATATTATATTCTTTAGTCTTTAGTCTTTTCAGGTTTTATTGTTATACTTTAGTTTTTTATCCTCATATTAGTTTTTATTTCCATTGTTTTCCATTAGTTATTTCCTGTGAAGCTGTTGAAATGTTCTGTATAAATAAAGCTTGACTTGATTTGAACATATTGCAAAACAAATTAACGCAATGACTGACCAATCAAAACAAATTAACCCAATGGCTGACCAATCAACACAAATTAACCCAATGACTGACCAATCAAAACAAATTAACGCAATGACTGACCAATCAAAACCAATTAACGCAATGACTGACCAATCAAAACAAATTAACGCAATGACTGACCAATCAACACAAATTAACGCAATGACTGACCAATCAACACAAATTAACCCAATGGCTGACCAATCAACACAAATTAACGCAATGACTGACCAATCAAAACAAATTAACTCAATGACTGACCAATCAAAACAAATTAACTCAATGACCAACCAATCAAAACAAATGAACAAATATGTGTAAGAGAGACACATATCTTGGTCGATCTTAGAATGAAAAACTATCAATTCAGTATAAGTTGGCAGGTAGCCTAGTAGTTAGAGCGTTGGGCCAGTAACCGAACGGTTGGATCGAGCAGGTAGCCTAGTGGTTAGAGCGTTGGGCCAGTAACCGAACGGTTGGATCGAGCAGGTAGCCTAGTGGTTAGAGCGTTGGGCCAGTAACCGAACGGTTGGATCGAGCAGGTAGCCTAGTGGTTAGAGCGTTGGGCCAGTAACCGAACGGTTGGATCGAGCAGGTAGCCTAGTAGTTAGAGCGTTGGGCCAGTAACCGAACGGTTGGATCGAGCAGGTAGCCTAGTAGTTAGAGCGTTGGGCCAGTAACCGAACGGTTGAATCGAGCAGGTAGCCTAGTAGTTAGAGCGTTGGGCCAGTAACCGAACGGTTGGATCGAGCAGGTAGCCTAGTGGTTAGAGCGTTGGGCCAGTAACCGAACGGTTGGATCGAATCCCAGAGCTGACAAGATAAAAATCTGTTCCCAGGTTCCGTCGTTGTAAATAAGAATTTCTTCTCAACTGAAATGCCTCGTTAAATAAAGGTTCAATTATTGTGTATTAATCGTACATGGTATGTTTATCACTTTTCAACCAATCCAGTACATTTTTTTGTTGAAATTGTTGTGTAATATCGAAATCCCCATCGACTGGAGAGTTTAGTTTGGAAATGATCCATTGATCCATTGTGTAGGCTGGAGGAAATGATCCAACCATTATGTAGGTTGGTGGGAATGATCCAACCATTATGTAGATTGGTGGAAATGATCCAACCGTTATGTAGGTTGGTAGAAATGATCCAACCATTATGTAGGTTGGTGGAAATGATCCAACCATTATGTAGGTTGGTGGAAGTGATCCAACCATTATGTAGGTTGGTGGAAATTATCCAACCATTATGTAGGTTGGTGGAAATGATCCAATCATTATGTAGGTTGGTGGAAATGATCCAACCATTATGTAGGTTGGTGGAAATGATCCAACCATTATGTAGGTTGGTGGAAATGATCCAACCATTATGTAGGTTGGTGGAAATGATCCAACCATTATGTAGGTTGGTGGAAATCATCGACTGAGGATGAGGGGTCTCCATTTTGCAGTGTAATAATGATGTTGAATAATAATAAACTACAATCCTCAATCTGACTCCATTACCATGTGAACGCTATAGGGCCCGTAATAGAAACCAGTGGGTATAGCCAAGGTTGTGAGCCTATCGTCACCACTCAGAATACTATAAGATGCCAGTGTCCAGGTTTAGGGCCCGTAATAGAATCCAGTGGGTATAGCCAAGGTTGTGAGCCTATCGTCACCACTCAGAATACTATAAGATGCAAGTGTCTAGGGTTACCATTATGCAACTATTATTAAGGCTGAGGAACAAGGAGCTAATATTGATGTCTTAGCATTAAATGATTGGGTTAACCTTAGCTCAGAGATGCACAGTTAGAGACTGAGCATTTGTGCTATGTCCAGTGCGTTTGGAAAGTATTCAGACCTCTTGAAATATCATAAATATATATATACATAAATATAATTTCCCCACATATTATTATGTTATTATTCTAAATGGGTCTTATTAATCAACTAATTATTCTAAAATGGATTAAAAAATATTAATAATCCTCATCAATCTACACAAAATACCCCGTAATGACATCACAATACACCATAATGACATCACAATACACCATAATGACATCACAATACACCATAATGATATTATTATTTATTTTTTCTTCTTTTCTTTTCTTTTTTTCTACTGTGTTATTGACTTGTTTATTGTTTACTCCATGTGTAACTCTGTGTTATTGTCTGTTCACACTGCTATGCTTTATCTTGGCCAGGTCACAGTTGTAAATGAGAACTTGTTCTTAACTAGCCTACCTGGTTAAATAAAGGTGAAATAAAAATAAAATATTATTCTATAATTATTATGTTATTATTCTTATTAATCAACTAATTATTCTAAAATGGATAAAAAATATATAATCCTCATCAATCTACACAAAATACACCATAATGACATCACAGTACACCATAATGACATCACAATACACCATAATGACATCACAATACACCATAATGACATCACAATACCCCATAATGACAAAGCAAACACTGATTTTTTTGTATATTTTTTTGTTCATTTATAAAAATAAAAATAAATGTAAATGAAATATGACATTTACATAATTATTCAGACCCTTTACTCAGTACTTTGTTGAAGCACCTTTGGCAGAGATTATAGCCTTGAGTCTTCTTTGGTATGACACTACAAGTTTGGCACATCTGTATTTGGGGAGTTTCTCCCATTCTACTCTGCAGATCCTCTCAACTTCTGTCAGGTTGGATGGGGAGTGTCACTGCACAGCTATTTTCTGTTCAAGTCCGGGCTCTGGCTGGGCTACTCAAGGACATTCAGAGACTTGTCCCGATGCCACTCCTGCGTTGTCTTGGCTGTGTCCTTAGGGCCGTTGTTCTGATGAAAAGTGAACATTTGCCCAAGTCTGATGCCCCGAGCGCTCTGGAGAAGGATTTCATCAAGGATCTCTCTGGACTTTTCTCCGTTCATCTTACCCTCGATCCTGACTAGTCTCCCAGTCCCTGCCGCTGAAAAACATCCCCACAGCATAATGCTGCCACCACCATGCTTCACCGTAGGGATGGTGCCAGGTTTCCTCCAGATGTGACGCTTGGCATTCAGGGCAAAGAGTTCAATCTTGGTTTCATCAGACCAGAGAATCTTTTTTTATCATGGTCTGAGAGTCTTTTCGGTGGCGTTTGGCAAACTCCAAGTGAGGCTTTCATGTGCCTTTTAGTGAGGAGTGGCTTCCATCTGACAGTTAGAGGCAGCCTCTTCCCGTCTGCAGTCGCATAGGTTGGGAATGAGACAGAGTGAGTCACAGAGAAACCATGAACCTGGTGGGTCAACAAACGCTGTGAGCAGACCTCAAGTTCTATTTCTAGAAGCACCATTATAGCCTCTGTCCCTCGCTCCTCTCTCTCCCTCCACCCTCTGTCCCTCGCTCCTCTCTCTCCCACCACCCTCTGTCCCTCGCTCCTCTGTCTCCCACCAGCCTCTGTCCCTCGCTCCTCTCTCTCCCACCAGCCTTATACCCTCTGTCCCTCGCTCCTATCTCTCCCTCCAGCCTTATACCCTCTGTCCCTCGCTCCTCTCTCTCCCACCAGCCTTATACCCTCTGTCCCTCGCTCCTCTCTCTCCCACCAGCCTCTGTCCCTCGCTCCTCTCTCTCCCTCCAGCCTCTGTCCCTCGCTCCTCTCTCTCCCACCAGCCTTATACCCTCTGTCCCTCGCTCCTCTCTCTCCCACCAGCCTTATACCCTCTGTCCCTCGCTCCTCTCTCTCCCACCAGCCTTATAGCCTCTGTCCCTCGCTCCTCTCTCTCCCACCAGTCTTATACCCTCTGTCCCTCGCTCCTCTCTCTCCCACCAGTCTTATACCCTCTGTCCCTCGCTCCTCTCTCTCCCACCAGCCTTATACCCTCTGTCCCTCGCTCCTCTCTCTCCCACCAGTCTTATACCCTCTGTCCCTCGCTCCTCTCTCTCCCACCAGCCTTATACCCTCTGTCCCTCGCTCCTCTCTCTCCCACCAGCCTTATACCCTCTGTCCCTCGCTCCTCTCTCTCCCACCAGCCTTATACCCTCTGTCCCTCACTCCTCTCTCTCCCACCAGCCTTATACCCTCTGTCCCTGTCCCTCGCTCCTCTCTCTCCCACCAGCCTTATACCCTCTGTCCCTCGCTCCTCTCTCTCCCACCAGCCTTATACCCCCTGTCCCTCGCTCCTCTCTCTCCCTCCAGCCTTATACCCTCTGTCCCTCGCTCCTCTCTCTCCCACCAGCCTTATACCCTCTGTCCCTGTCCCTCGCTCCTCTCTCTCCCACCAGCCTTATACCCTCTGTCCCTGTCCCTCGCTCCTCTCTCTCCCACCAGCCTTATACCCTCTGTCCCTGTCCCTCGCTCCTCTCTCTCCCACCAGCCTTATACCCTCTGTCCCTGTCCCTCGCTCCTCTCTCTCCCTCCAGCCTTATACCCTCTGTCCCTATCCCTCGCTCCTCTCTCTCCCACCAGCCTTATACCCTCTGTCCCTCGCTCCTCTCTCTCCCTCCAGCCTTATACCCTCTGTCCCTGTCCCTCGCTCCTCTCTCTCCCTCCAGCCTTATACCCTCTGTCCCTCGCTCCTCTCTCTCCCTCCAGCCTTATACCCTCTGTCCCTGTCCCTCGCTCCTCTCTCTCCCACCAGCCTTATACCCCCTGTCCCTCGCTCCTCTCTCTCCCACCAGCCTTATAGCCTCTGTCCCTGTCCCTCGCTCCTCTCTCTCCCACCAGCCTTATACCCTCTGTACCTCGCTCCTCTCTCTCCCACCAGCCTTATACCCTCTGTCCCTGTCCCTCGCTCCTCTCTCTCCCACCAGCCTTATACCCTCTGTCCCTCGCTCCTCTCTCTCCCTCCAGCCTTATAGCCTCTGTCCCTGTCCCTCGCTCCTCTCTCTCCCTCCAGCCTTATACCCTCTGTCCCTCGCTCCTCTCTCTCCCTCCAGCCTTATAGCCTCTGTCCGTGTCCCTCGCTCCTCTCTCTCCCTCCAGCCTCTGTCCCTGTCCCTCGCTCCTCTCTCTCAAACCAGCCTTATACCCTCTGTCCCTGTCCCTCGCTCCTTTGTCTCCCACCAGTCTTATAGCCTCTGTCCCTCGCTCCTCTCTCTCCCACCAGCCTTATACCCTCTGTCCCTGTCCCTCGCTCCTCTCTCTCCCACCAGTCTTATACCCTCTGTCCCTGTCCCTCGCTCCTCTCTCTCCCACCAGCCTTATAGCCTCTGTCCCTCGCTCCTCTCTCTCCCTCCAGCCTTATACCCTCTGTCCCTCGCTCCTCTCTCTCCCACCAGCCTTATAGCCTCTGTCCCTCGCTCCTCCCTCTCCCACCAGCCTTATACCCTCTGTCCCTGTCCCTCGCTCCTCTCTCTCCCACCAGCCTTATAGCCTCTGTCCCTGTCCCTCGCTCCTCTCTCTCCCACCAGCCTTATAGCCTCTGTCCCTGTCCCTCGCTCCTCTCTCTCCCACCAGCCTTATAGCCTCTCTCCCTGTCCCTCGCTCCTCTCTCTCCCACCAGCCTTATAGCCTCTGTCCCTGTCCCTCGCTCCTCTCTCTCCCACCAGCCTTATACCCTCTGTCCCTCGCTCCTCTCTCTCCCACCAGCCTTATACCCTCTGTCCCTGTCCCTCGCTCCTCTCTCTCCCACCAGCCTTATACCCTCTGTCCCTCGCTCCTCTCTCTCCCACCAGCCTTATACCCTCTGTCCCTGTCCCTCGCTCCTTTCTCTCCCACCAGCCTTATAGCCTCTGTCCCTGTCCCTCGCTCCTCTCTCTCCCACCAGCATTATAGCCTCTGCCCCTGTCCCTCGCTCCTCTCTCTCCCACCAGCCTTATAGCCTCTGTCCCTCGCTCCTCTCTCTCCCTCCAGCCTTATACCCTCTGTCCCTCGATCCTCTCTCTCCCACCAGCCTTATACCCTCTGTCCGTGTCCCTCGCTCCTCTCTCTCCCACCAGCCTTATAGCCTCTGTCCCTGTCCCTCGCTCCTCTCTCTCCCACCAGCCTTATAGCCTCTGTCCCTCGCTCCTCTCTCTCCCACCAGTCTTATAGCCTCTGTCCCTCGCTCCTCTCTCTCCCACCAGCCTTATACCCTCTGTCCCTGTCCCTCGCTCCTTTGTCTCCCACCAGTCTTATAGCCTCTGTCCCTGTCCCTCGCTCCTCTCTCTCCCACCAGCCTTATACCCTCTGTCCCTGTCCCTCGATCCTCTCTCTCCCACCAGCCTTATAGCCTCTGTCCCTGTCCCTCGCTCCTCTCTCTCCCACCAGTCTTATAGCCTCTGTCCCTGTCCCTCGCTCCTCTCTCTCCCACCAGCCTTATACCCTCTGTCCCTGTCCCTCGCTCCTTTGTCTCCCACCAGTCTTATAGCCTCTGTCCCTGTCCCTCGCTCCTCTCTCTCCCACCAGCCTTATACCCTCTGTCCCTGTCCCTCGCTCCTCTCTCTCCCACCAGCCTTATACCCTCTGTCCCTCGCTCCTCTCTCTCCCTCCAGCCTTATACCCTCTGTCCCTGTCCCTCGCTCCTCTCTCTCCCACCAGCCTTATACCCTCTGTCCCTCGCTCCTCTCTCCCACCAGCCTTATACCCTCTGTCCCTCGCTCCTCTCTCTCCCACCAGCCTTATACCCTCTGTCCCTGTCCCTCGCTCCTCTCTCTCCCTCCAGCCTTATACCCTCTGTCCCTGTCCGTGTCCCTCGCTCCACTCTCTCCCACCAGCCTTATACCCTCTGTCCCTCGCTCCTCTCTCCCACCAGCCTTATACCCTCTGTCCCTCGCTCCTCTCTCTCCCACCAGCCTTATACCCTCTGTCCCTGTCCCTCGCTCCTCTCTCTCCCTCCAGCCTTATACCCTCTTTCCCTGTCCCTGTCCCTCGCTCCTCTCTCTCCCTCCAGCCTTATACCCTCTGTCCCTATCCCTCGCTCCTCTCTCTCCCACCAGCCTTATAGCCTCTGTCCCTCGCTCCTCTCTCTCCCTCCAGCCTTATACCCTCTGTCCCTGTCCCTCGCTCCTCTCTCTCCCACCAGCCTTATACCCTCTGTCCCTGTCCCTCGCTCCTCTCTCTCCCACCAGCCTTATGCCCTCTGTCCCTGTCCCTCGCTCCTCTCTCTCCCACCAGCCTTATACCCTCTGTCCATGTCCCTCACTCCTCTCTCTCCCTCCAGCCTTATACCCTCTGTCCCTGTCCCTCGCTCCTCTCTCTCCCACCAGCCTTATACCCTCTGTCCATGTCCCTCGCTCCTCTCTCTCCCACCAGCCTTATACCCTCTGTCCATGTCCCTCACTCCTCTCTCTCCCTCCAGCCTTATACCCTCTGTCCCTGTCCCTCGCTCCTCTCTCTCCCACCAGCCTTATACCCTCTGTCCATGTCCCTCGCTCCTCTCTCTCCCTCCAGCCTTATACCCTCTGTCCCTGTCCGTGTCCCTCGCTCCTCTCTCTCCCACCAGCCTTATACCCCCTGTCCCTCGCTCCTCTCTCTCCCTCCAGCCTTATAGCCTCTGTCCCTGTCCGTGTCCCTCGCTCCTCTCTCTCCCTCCAGCCTTATACCCTCTGTCCCTCGCTCCTCTCTCTCCCTCCAGCCTTATAGCCTCTGTCCCTGTCCGTGTCCCTCGCTTCTCTCTCTCCCACCAGCCTTATTCCCCCTGTCCCTCGCTCCTCTCTCTCCCTCCAGCCTTATACCCTCTGTCCCTGTCCATGTCCCTCGCTCCTCTCTCTCCCTCCAGCCTTATACCCTCTGTCCCTCGCTCCTCTCTCTCCCTCCAGCCTTATACCCTCTGTCCCTCGCTCCTCTCTCTCCCACCAGCCTTATACCCCCTGTCCGTGTCCCTCGCTCCTCTCTCTCCCTCCAGCCTTATACCCTCTGTCCCTCGCTCCTCTCTCTCCCTCCAGCCTTATACCCTCTGTCCCTGTCCCTGTCCGTGTCCCTCGCTCCTCTCTCTCCCTCCAGCCTTATAGCCTCTGTCCCTGTCCGTGTCCCTCGCTCCTCTCTCTCCCTCCAGCCTTATACCCTCTGTCCCTCGCTCCTCTCTCTCCCTCCAGCCTTATACCCTCTGTCCCTGTCCGTGTCCCTCGCTCCTCTCTCTCCCTCCAGCCTTCAAGCTGCTCGAAATAACAAGGTCTTTAATTCCCTTCTTCTTTTAGTAGGAAAGTTCATGTTTTTTTATATCTTACAATCAAGATAGTTCTTATTGCATGCTGAATATTTCAAATGCACTCTGAAACTTATATTTATCATTAGACAGCAGCTCACGTTCTTCACAAAAGGCTGTAGTTACATCGTAGATAAAAGCAGGCCATTGGCTGCCTACATCACCATGTGGACTGATTGTTTCCATGTTCCAAGTTTAGGAGTTTGGCAAATTTGCCTGATCAGACAGTGTTAAAATATAATTTTTATAAGAAAATGTGAAATAATTGAAGGTGACAACAAATGTTATAGTCATAACAATATTTTACTGTGATATTTTTCCCACTCCAGTCAGCATACGGTGATGTGGAATTTAAGGCGATGCTGCTGGTGTGACGAATAATGTAGTGGACGGAACTCTTCTTTCAACAGCAGCAACAGTTAGTCAGACACCTCCGTAGCTTGATAGACAAAATAGACGAACCATTAAAGCTCTTTAGACGCTTTAGTGTATATTACTATACTGTGTTTTAAAACTACTTCTGTCGTCTAGTTTGTTATCCCGTTTAATTTAATATTTACGGTGTTGTTGTTAGTCAGCTAGCGGGCTGGTTAAGTTAGCATTAGCCTAGCTAGCTAACATCCCGACAATGAGTTCACTAAACTACTCTCCTTCTAAAGAAGAGGTCTGCTGGACGGAGAAAGAGGATCTGGGGCTGAACATTGTCGTCAAAGAGGAGAAGGAAGAGGAGGCTGTTACAATACAAAAACAAGTAGAGGGCGAGGCTGTTACAGTGAAAGAAGAAGAGAAAGGCGTTTCAGTGAAAGAAGAGGAAGATGTGTTCAGAGTGAAAGAGGAGGAGGATGTTACAGTAAAAGAAGAGGAGAAAGAGGAGGGTGCAGTTTTTGGAGTGAAAGAGGAGGAGGGGGAGATGACTGTCACATCGAAAAAGGAGGAGGAAGAAGAGGACACTGGATATCTGGGCCCGGTTTCCCAAAGCCATCTTAAGGCATCCAATGGTTCAAATGATGAACTTAGCCGTAAGATGGTTTTGAGAAACCATTCCCTGATTAACACTAGTAAGTACTGTCTTAAAAACAGAGGCACAAACTCTGCAGTTGTTGAACTGATGTGTGGTGTTAAAGGGGAAATCGGCAGTTGCTTCATCCATATTTGGACCTATAAATTATTTAGGATGAGGTCATAATGATAGTTTTAACCAGATTTCTAGGCTATATAGTATATTCTAGAATTCATCCATGATGTCATAATGATAGTTTAACAAGATTCCGAGGCTATACAGTGTTAATTTACCAACAGTGGCGTTATAGGAGCTCATGTTTTGGTTTCTGATGGGGAAATAGAGTTGAAACATTTGAGGCGTTTATAAGTTACAGTGGGGCAAAAAAGTCACCAATTGTGCAAGTTCTCCCACTTAAAAAGATGAGAGGCCTGTAATTTTCATCATAGGTACACGTCAACTATGACAGACAAAATGAGAAAAAAAATCCAGAAAATTATGGACAAGAGAACCCACGCTACGGCGGAGCAGAACCCGGGGGAAACATGATAAAGCAATTCACAACACACACAACGTAACCGTGGTTACATACACACATAGAACAAGCCAGTCGTCAAGTTGTGTATAAGGTGAAATACAGTTTGTGGCAGCAAGAGCCACCATACTAATGGATACACACGGAGTCGTAGTGTAACGCTAACAAAACACCAGTACGACAAGCCACACGGAGTCGTAGTTTAACGCTAACAAAACACCAGTACGACAAGCCACACGGAGGCGTAGTGTAACGCTAACAAAACACCAGTACGACAAGCCACACGGAGTCGTAGTGTAACGCTAACAAAACACCAGTACGACAAACCACACGGAGTCGTAGTGTACCGCTAACAAAACACCAGTACGACAAGCCACACGGAGTCGTAGTGTAACGCTAACAAAACACCAGTACGACAAGCCACACAGAGTCGTAGTGTAACGCTAACAAAACACCAGTACGACAAGCCACACGGAGTCGTAGTGTAACGCTAACAAAACACCAATACGACAAACCACACGGGTCGGAAGATACAGATCAACCGCACGCAGTGAGTGGAGCACTCAAGAGTGCCATGTTGTGGCCAGCTTCTCCAGGCTGCAAACAGCCAGTGAGTGACTTCCACGTAAGATATTACGCTTACCAGTGACTTACCAAGCAAGCTTGAAAGAGAATGTGTGTCGCGGCCATGTGGTTTATATATAGGGTCGGACCCCAGCCGTGACACAGTTGTACACCGGAGTGAATCTGTAAATACTCACCTCGTAATTATCCCTCCACCTAGGAGTGATACCAATATTGCTCACATAACCGTGGTGACATACGTAGTAACCTTCAATCCAATATAGTGAAACGTAACCGTGGTTACATACGTAGTAACCTTCAATCCAATATAGTGAAACGTAACCGTGGTTACATACATAGTAACCTTCGATTCAATATAGTGAAACGTAACCGTGGTTACATACGTAGTAACCTTCAATCCAATATAGTGAAACGTAACCGTGGTTACATATGTAGTAACCTTCGGTTCAATATAGTGAAACGTAACCGTGGTTACATATGTAGGAACCTTCGATTCAATATAGTGAAACGTAACCGTGGTGATATACTGTTAATGGTTTGCCTAATGGGGGAACTGGGTGAGATAAATACTGTTAATGGTTTGCCTAATGGGGGAACTTGGTGAGATAAATACTGTTAATGGTTTGCCTAATGGGGGAACCTGGTGAGATAAATACTGTTAATGGTTTGCCTAATGGGGGAACTTGGTGATATAAATACTGTTAATGGTTTGGGGGAACCTAGTGAGATAAATACTGTTAATGGTTTGCCTAATGGGGAACCAGGTGAGATAAATACTGTTAATGGTTTGCCTAATGGGGGAACCTGGTGAGATAAATACTGTTAATGGTTTGCCTAATGGGGGAACCTGGTGAGATAAATACTGTTAATGGTTTGCCTAATGGGGGAACTTGGTGATATAAATACTGTTAATGGTTTGGGGGAACCTGGTGAGATAAATACTGTTAATGGTTTGCCTAATGGGGGAACCTGGTGAGATACATACTGTTAATGGTTTGGGGGAACCTGGTGAGATAAATACTGTTAATGGTTTGCCTAATGGGGGAACCTGGTGAGATAAATACTGTTAATGGTTTGGGGGAACTTGGTGAGATAAATACTGTTAATGGTTTGCCTAATGGGGGAACCTGGTGAGATAAATACTGTTAATGGTTTGCCTAATGGGGGAACCTGGTGAGATAAATACTGTTAATGGTTTGGGGGAACCTAGTGAGATAAATACTGTTAATGGTTTGCCTAATGGGGTGAACCTGGTGAGATAAATACTGTTAATGGTTTGCCTAATGGGGGAACCTGGTGAGATAAATAATGTTAATGGTTTGGGGGAACCTAGTGAGATAAATACTGTTAATGGTTTGCCTAATGGGGAACCAGGTGAGATAAATACTGTTAATGGTTTGCCTAATGGTGGGAACCTGGTGAGATATATACTGTTAATGGTTTGCCTAATGGGGGAACCTGGTGAGATAAATACTGTTAATGGTTTGCCTAATGGGGGAACCTGGTGAGATAAATAATGTTAATGGTTTGGGGGAACCTGGTGAGATAAATACTGTCAATTTGGTGAAAGTATACCTTTTCTAAATAATATGTTTCCCAATGATTTAATGTAGCACAAGTGTGAAAACCACAGCAAAATGTTTGAATGCCTTTTTGTCCTGAATGGGATTCTAAATGTAATTTTAAAAAAATCTACATTACTTCCTTCAGTTAAACAGGGATGTCTACATACACATTTATCAGTTAAACTGGGATGTCTACATACACATTTATCAGTTAAACAGGGATGTCTGCATACACATTTATCAGTTAAACTGGGATGTCTACATACACACTTATCAGTTAAACTGGGATGTCTACATACACATTTATCAGTTAAACTGGGATGTCTACATACACATTTATCAGTTAAACTGGGATGTCTACATACACATTTATCAGTTAAACTGGGATGTCTGCATACACATTTATCAGTTAAACTGGGATGTCTACATACACATTTATCAGTTAAACAGGGATGTCTGCATACACATTTATCAGTTAAACTGGGATGTCTACATACACACTTATCAGTTAAACTGGGATGTCTACATACACATTTATCAGTTAAACTGGGATGTCTACATACACATTTATCAGTTAAACTGGGATGTCTACATACACATTTATCAGTTAAACTGGGATGTCTGCATACACATTTATCAGTTAAACTGGGATGTCTACATACACATTTATCAGTTAAACTGGGATGTCTACATACACATTTATCAGTTAAACTGGGATGTCTGCATACACATTTATCAGTTAAACTGGGATGTCTGCATACACATTTATCAGTTAAACAGGGATGTCTGCATACACATTTATCAGTTAAACTGGGATGTCTGCATACACATTTATCAGTTAAACTGGGATGTCTACATACACATTTATCAGTTAAACTGGGATGTCTACATACACATTTATCGGTTAAACTGGGATGTCTGCATACACATTTATCAGTTAAACAGGGATGTCTGCATACACATTTATCAGTTAAACAGGGATGTCTGCATACACATTTATCAGTTAAACTGGGATGTCTGCATACACATTTATCAGTTAAACTGGGATGTCTGCATACACATTTATCAGTTAAACTGGGTTGTTTTGTAGCTCATCTCAACTATGTTATGGTCTACATATCCCTGTCATAACGGTGACTTAACAAACATAATAAACAGTTCTAACCTCTCATACCATGGAAGAGAAGAAGGACAAGGGAGGTGCAGAGAAGAAGGCAAAGAGAGCAGAACAGAGGAAAGATGGAGAGCAGGAAGAGAAGAGGGAAGGAAGTAAAGCAGAGGAGAGAAGGAGGGGAAGTGAGGAGAGGAGGATAAGAGAGAAAGAAAAGGAGGAAGGAAGAGGGGATATAGTTACTTTTAGCTGTTCTGGCGGATAAGCTGCAATTACTGGCTTAGTCATGGAGAAAAAGAGGGTAAAAAAATGTAATTAAATAAAGCTGCATTACTTCCTCATGTTCTCCTCCAATCACAGTGTATGATACCATGTAGAAGCTCTGAGTCATTACTTCCTCGTGTTCTCCTCCAATCACAGTGTATGACACCATGTGGAAGCTCAGTCTACTTTTATCCAATGTAAAAAAATAAACACCATTTAAAAGGTTGCTACATAAGACTGAATAGAGACGGCGGGTCACATATTTGGTTGTGAAAGTTGCAAAATACCTATTTTGGATGCAGAAGTTGTTAGCTTGAATGCTAACGCTCATTGACAGACTGGTAGCAAAGCTAGCCAATGAGCATTTTACTGGTTGTTGTTTTTTTTTTTTAAAGTATAAAGCAGTTGATTTGTGACAATAACACATTATATTACAATTATAATCCAAAAGTAATGTGAAATGCACTCATATTCAACCTGTAAATGGAGGCTATGCTGTCAGCCTATGAGAACTCCCCTGGGTTTTCCCCCACGGTGGTGAATTAGTGAGAGAGAGCACAGAGCTTAATGTGAGTTTCCTTCAGTAGCGTCCTGATCTGCGATGATAATGTGTGGTAATATTCAAAATACATTATGAAAAAACAAAATCTTCGCTCACCATTTTGGTTTCCTCGTTACCAGATATACTACGTCCATCACTAGTGGTTTCCTCATTAGCAGGGAGGAGTTTCTGCAACCAAATTGTGTGTGCATCGCCCTCGTGGCGCAATTTTAGCAAACACAGGAAGGGGCCTATATTGGTGATCAAAAGTCGTCTGGCACACTGCTTAGGATTTCAGCAACTTTAAAAACGTATTTCTAGCCTACAATCATCCACTTTACTACTAAGGTGGAAAAAATAAGACTAAATATGGCTATTGTTGCTTGACTGGTCTTTTTAAGACAATTGTCAAACAAGTTTGTACACAACATCATGGGCATGAGGCCTGTCCTTTCAGCTAAAATAAACGGTGAATTTCTGTTGTGGGCCTTTTAACCTTCTGTCTGACTTTGTTTTTGTTGTTCACACAGGAGAGCGACATGACGATCGTGGATCCTCTGGGGAGCCTCAACAACATCATGAAGCGGAAGAGGCAGAGGAGAGTCTCTTCACATCAGAACACCTCAAGAAACAGAAGCGGAAACGCACAGGGAAGAAACCTCACCGCTGCTCTGACTGTGGGAAGAGATTCACCTCTTCAGCAGACCTCAAAAGACATCAGAGAATCCATACAGGAGAGAAACCTTATAGCTGCACTGACTGTGGGAAGAGATTTACTGATCTAAGCAGCCTGAAAAGACACCAGAGAATTCACACGGGAGAGAAACCTTATAGCTGCACTGACTGTGGGAAGAGTTTTAATGTTCCAAGCAGCCTGAAAACACACCAAAGAATTCACACGGGAGAGAAACCTTATAGCTGCACTGACTGTGGGAAGAGTTTTAATGTACCAAGCAGCCTGAAAACACATCAAAGAATTCACACTGGAGAGAAACCTTATAGCTGTGATCAATGTGGGAAGAGTTTTGTTTCATCTAGCCAGCTGACTGTACACCAGAGACCACACACAGGAGAGAAATGTTATAGCTGTGATCAATGTGGGAAGAGTTTTGTTTCATCTAGCAAGCTGACTGCACACCAGAAAACACACACAGGAGAGAAATTGTATAGCTGTGATCAATGTGGGAAGAGATACTCTGGTAAAAGATCTCTGATTAGACATCAGAAAATACACGAAGGAGTTGTTCCATGATATCAATAAAATGTCACAATGTAGAACCCTAAACGTTTGCCCCCTGATCTATTGATTTCATCATGATATGGATATTAGCCTCATCAGGGGAAAAATCCAGGTTCTGAAATGAAAGAGTACTATTTATGTGATTAACAAAAAGTGTTGCGTTACACTTATCTCATCGGTGATCCACTTGAATCAAAATGCAACACTTCAAAATGTAGCGAGCTGTTTACCACAAGTTGTCCTCTAACCAGTGATGTACACATTAAACCCAGATTCCATGTGGTTTTAGAGCTGTTCGTTTAATCAGGATGTGCAACCTCATCTCCTCCCTCTCGCGCAATTGATTTCAAAGTGATTTCGATATGAGTGATGACAAATAAGTGTTGCATTTCTCTTCGTTCTGGGGACCTCTACATTTAAATGCATCACTCCGAAATGTAGCTGACTGTCTTCTGCAGATTATCTAACCAGTGAGATAAAAGATTTTAAAAATTCCAAAAGATATCTCCCATTTCCATGTGGTATTTTAGTTGTTAGTTTCGACAGCAGTTTCAACCTGATTTCTCCCCCGATAGATTTATTGCCAGTTGTCAAAACAACGTTTTTGGTGCTTATAAGGAGCTCGTTTAAAATAAAAAAAAAGATTTGTTTCACACTTTGTTGGCTGTTTCTCATTTTGTTGGTTACTACTTTTTTGGGTTACTACATTCCATATGTGTTATTTCATAGTTGTGATGTCTTAATTATTATTCTACAATGTAGAAAATAGTTAAAATTAAGAGAAGCCCTTGAATGAGTAGTGAGTGTGTCCAACGTTTGACTGGTACTGTATGTCTGAACTATCAAATCTCATTTTATTACGTTTATTTGTCACATGCGCCGAATACAACAGTGAAATGTTTATATTTCGATGCACTCACAACATTCAGACATTTGTGTTACTGTCGACAATAAAAAGTCCTCAGAAACAGGCGTCTTCTCCCTTCGGACAACGACAACACTCTGACCTGAGTGGGCGGGTGTAGTGTCCAGATGCGCATTTCGAAGCGCTCTGATTGGTTGGGAATTTGCAGGGCTAAGATGGGTGAGGGATAATTTAGGTAGGCTGAGCAGCCAATCTAACGGAATTTAGGGGAAACTGAAGGGACTGTGAGGGGACGTTAGGGGAAATTGAAGGGACTGTGAGGGGATGTTAGGTAGAGAGGAGAGGAGCAGGATGTACTTTTTACTCACTACCAAATATGGCGATGAGAGGAAGCCCAGTGAAAGATGAGTGGGAGATGATAGAGTGAAATGGATTTTGTCCGACATTCTGCACATTTTCTCATCGATGAAACGTTTGATCTCAATACAGTTTTCTGTTTCCATAACTAGAATCTGTAACAAACCGAGTGTACTACGTTTTGTGTTAAAATGGCGTTAAAAGTAGTGCAAGGGCGAATTGAGTTATTGCACGACCACACTTTACGCAGTGGGAGAAGATATGAGATGGATTCTGGCCATATGAACTCGGTAGCACAGAGTATATCAATTTGACATTGCAGAATTGTGCATTGTGGGTAGTTTAGAAGATATCCGGAAATAAGTTAATCAATATGTAATAACTCAAAAACATAACTGTTTGTTCTTATAGGTAACCATAAAGTGATTACAACTAGCTTACTAAGTCTTTAACCACACTGGGTTGTTTCATTTGTGTGTAAAAAAACATCATGCTTCCTACCCTTCAACTTGTAAATAGATACATTTTACTCAACTGCGTTTCCCCCTCCAGTCAGCAGATGGCGGTCTGAGACTTTAAGGTTATGCTGCTGGTGTGACGTATAATCTAGTGGACGGAACGCTTCTTTCAACAGCAGCAACAGTTCGTTTCCCACTGGTGAGTTTGTGAATAGCAACACAGATCTTGATGCTGCAATTTGTGTGCAATCACAGAAAGGGGCCTATATTGGTGACCAAAAGTAATCTGACACACTGCTTAGGGTTTCAGCTGTGGAAACAATAATAGAAAACATGTCTATTGTTGCTCACTTGACTGTCTTTTTAAGATAATTGTCCATTAAGTTTGTAAAAGCATTTAAACATTCAACATACAACAGACGTCAATTGTTGTATAACATCCTGGGCATCACCTTTCAGCTAAAATATTCAGTGTATTTCTATTGTGGGCCTTTAACCATCTGTCTGACTTTGTTGTTCACACAGGAGAGAGACGTGACTATCGTGGATCCTCTGGGCAGCCTCAACAACATCATGAAGCTGAAGAGGCAGAGGAGAGTTTTTCCAAATCAGAACACCTTAATAAACACCAGCAGAGACCCACAGGGAAAGAGAACTCACCACTGCTCTGACTGTGGGAAGAGTTACTCAAGATCAGATTCACTAAAAGTACACCAGAGAATTCACACCGGAGAGAAACCTTTTAGCTGTTCTCAATGTGGGAAAGAGTTTTGTTTCATCAGGACATTTAAAATTACACCAGAGAACACACACAGGTGAGAAATCTCATAGCTGTGATCAACGTGACAAGAGATACTCTGATAAAAGATCTCTTGATTAAACATCAGAAAGTACATGAAGGAGTTGTTCCATGATATCAATGAAATGATGTCACAATGTAGAATATTTTAACATTGTAGTAGAAGTATTTTAATGATGTCATAATGTAGAATGTTTTAACATTGTAGTAGAAGTATTTTAATGATGTCACAATGTAGAATGTTTTAGCATTGTAGTAGAAGTATTTTAATGATGTCACAATGTAGAACCCTAAACGTTTGTCCCCTGTTCTATTGATTTCAACATTATATGAATATTAGCCTCAGGGGGAAAATCCAGGTTTTGAAATGGAAGAGTACTATTTATTTGATAAACAAAAAAGTGATTAACAAAGTGTTATGTTAGACTTACCTTGTCGGTGACCCACTTGAATCAAAATGGAACACTTCTAAATACAGCTAGCTGTTTTCTACAAATCGTCTTCTAACCAGTGATATACCCAGATTCTGTGTGTTTTTTTTAGCTGTTAGTTTTGACAGGACGTGCAACCTTATCTCGAGCAAATTAATTTCAACGAGTGATGACAAAAAAGTGTTGCGTTTCTCTTAGTTTTGGGGACCCAATGTAGCCTACAGTCTTCTGCAAATACAAAAAAATTATATGATTACTGTTGTGGCATGTTTTGTCGTTTTGTCATTTCAATTTGTCATTTTAGTACATTTTATGTTGAAGTTTTCTGCATATTGGTTATTGATTTGGACACGTTAAAACTGTGTTTTGACATTGGGCTCCTCCCACCAAGCAAAATGTTGTTGAAAAGATGTTAAAAATCAGACTATGCCCGACGTACAATCTGCGTTTGTTTTGGTTGAAATTCAAAGTTGAAAATATGTGTTTTTCTTGCAGCCTTGTCATTCAGGCCAAAAGAGTTCAATCTTGGTTTCATCAGACCAGAGAGAGTTTTGTTTCATGTGATGGAAATTATGTTTGTGTTTTTCTATTAACCTGTGTGCTATTTAAATTATATTTGTGTTTTTCTATTAACCTGTGTGCTATTTAAATTATATTTATATGCTTTTCTGTAAAGTTTGAGTTTATTTATTCTTGCTCACAGATGAATCTGAAGAAATGCAGAATATGCTAATAATTGAAAAAACATATAACACAGCAAGAGAATTTTAATGATGTCACAGTGTAGAATGTTTTAACATTGTAGTAGAAGTATTTTAATGATGTCACAGTGTAGAATGTTTTAACATTGTAGTAGGAGTGTTTTAATGATGTCACAGTGTAGAATGTTTTAACATTGTAGTAGAAGTATTTTAATGATGTCACAATGTAGAATGTTTTAACATTGTAGTAGGAGTATTTTAATGATGTCACAATGTAGAATGTTTTAACATTGTAGTAGGAGTATTTTAATGATGTCACAATGTAGATTGTTTTAACATTGTAGTAGGAGTATTTTAATGATGTCACAATGTAGAAAACACTCATTTAAAATACATAACACATAATACATGACATAAATATAGTATTGAACAATTGTAAACATTACAGGACATTTTTCATGCTGGAAATTTAAATATTAAAATGGGATTTAAAAATAATATAATTTTGGGGAGAACCATTTAAGAGCTCGTTACTATACAGTCTGATAGCAGTGGGTAGAGTGGAGTTTTACAGGTGGTTAGTATGGGCAGTTATACAGGACAGCTGGTGGCTGTTTCTCAGGAGCCTGGTGGTGCAGTTACCTCTTTTTTGAGGGAGCAGGTCATTCAATGGATGGTCAAGAGTGTCCTTCACCAGGTGCACTGCAGCCGGCTCAAACCTGCTCTGCAGTGTCGGGAGCTGTGGTTGGACTGCTCCACCCCTGGAGATGAGATCCTCAAGGCCGTCCTCTGCAGCCTGTCTAGTTGGGCCTACTGCTTTTCACTGCATCCAACTAACAGAATTCCACCGTATTCCAGACAAGGCCTGACCAGTGTAGTATAGACTGGGACCAGATCTTCAGGTCATTTTCTGGCAAGAATAGTGAAAAAGTGCCTGTGTTTTGAGGCCTTTCTGACTGACTGGTCCACATGTGTGTCACCACTGAGGTTAGAGTCTAGATGAAAACCAAGATACTTAGTTGTTGTTACCACTGGAACTTCCTGTCCTCCTAGGATTAGTGGTGCAGGTAGTTGTTACCACTGATACTTCCTGTCCTCCTAGGATAAGTGGTGCAGGTTGTTGTTACCACTGGTACTTCCTGTCCTCCTAGGATTAGTGGTGCAGGTTGATGTGTGAATGATGAGGTTAGAGTCTAGATGAAAACCAAGATACTTCGTTGTTGTTACCCCTGGTACTTCCTGTCCTCCTAGGATTAGTGGTGAAGGTTGTTGTTACCCCTGGTACTTCCTGTCCTCCTAGGATTAGTGGTGCAGGTTGTTGTTACCACTGGTACTTCCTGTCCTCCTAGAATTAGTGGTGCAGGTTTTGGATGGTCTCTAAAAAAAAAACACATCTGAATTTCCACAGACTTTTTCCCATTCAGGAGCATGTCGTTGGATGTGGCCCACTCTTCCAGCTGCTTTACCTCCCAGCCCATGGAAATGTCCTCTTTGATGCTGGTTAATGGTACGGCTCGGAACAGCCTGACGTCGTCTGCATACCCAGTGTCCAGAGTGTCACTGAAAACAACTTTTCGGGTGGACATGTGAAGGAGAAACAGATATTGTGGCACACCAGAGGTGACCAATTAACCAATTTCTGGTGACCAATTAAACAAATTTCTGTGTTCATGCAAGTGACTGATTGAACAAATCCTCACTGTCAGGATATGCAATTTGGCAGTACGTCCAGACCCTTGTTTTGAGAACGAAAGATATCTCAGTTTCAAGGTCTCAGATTAGAGAGAAGAAGCCTTGTGAGATATTAGTCTGTCACATGTTATGAACCACTATTGGTCTGTCACATGTTATGAACCACTATTGGTCTGTCACATGTTATGAACCACTATTGGTCGGTCACATGAATTATGCAAATGTTAATTAATTATGAATAATTAATAAGCTAAATCATACAAATACAACTTGTCTGCAGTACATGAGAGAACTAACGGGACTGCCCCGGTACAGCTCCTGACAGATATAACTTGTCTGCAGTACATAAGAGAACTACCGGGACTGCCCCTGTACAGCTCCTGACAGATATAACTTGTCTGCAGTACATAAGAGAACTAATGGGACTGCCCCTGTACAGCTCC
Organism: Oncorhynchus kisutch; assembly: GCF_002021735.2. Classification (NCBI taxonomy): domain Eukaryota; kingdom Metazoa; phylum Chordata; class Actinopteri; order Salmoniformes; family Salmonidae; genus Oncorhynchus; species Oncorhynchus kisutch. Next base: position 280,515 of record NW_022265164.1, on the reverse strand, counting down.
TGACAGATATAACTTGTCTGCAGTACATAAGAGAACTAACGGGACTGCCCCGGTACAGCTCCTGACAGATATAACTTGTCTGCAGTACATAAGAGAACTAACGGGACTGCCCCTGTACAGCTCCTGACAGATATAACTTGTCTGCAGTACATAAGAGAACTAACGGGACTGCCCCGGTACAGCTCCTGACAGATATAACTTGTCTGCAGTACATAAGAGAACTACCGGGACTGCCCCTGTACAGCTCCTGACAGATATAACTTGTCTGCAGTACATAAGAGAACTAACGGGACTGCCCCTGTACAGCTCCTGACAGATATAACTTGTCTGCAGTACATAAGAGAACTAACGGGACTGCCCCTGTACAGCTCCTGACAGATATAACTTGTCTGCAGTACATAAGAGAACTAACGGGACTGCCCCTGTACAGCTCCTGACAGATATAACTTGTCTGCAGTACATAAGAGAACTAACGGGACTGCCCCGGTACAGCTCCTGACAGATATAACTTGTCTGCAGTACATAAGAGAACTAACGGGACTGCCCCTGTACAGCTCCTGACAGATGTGTACTATGGTGCATTGAGTTGGTTGGAACATCTCCAGCAAGCTGACAATAAAGATGAATTAACTATTGACTTTGAGTGCAAATATAACTTGTCTGCAGTACATAAGAGAACTAACGGGACTGCCCCGGTACAGCTCCTGACAGATGTGTACTATGGTGCATTGAGTTGGTTGGAACCTCTCCAGCAAGCTGACAATAAAGATGAATTAACTATTGACTTTGAGTGCAAATATAACTTGTCTGCAGTACATAAGAGAACTAACGGGACTGCCCCTGTACAGCTCCTGACAGATGTGTACTATGGTGCATTGAGTTGGTTGGAACCTCTCCAGCAAGCTGACAATAAAGATGAATTAACTATTGACTTTGAGTGCAAATATAACTTGTCTGCAGTACATAAGAGAACTAACGGGACTGCCCCTGTACAGCTCCTGACAGATGTGTACTATGGTGCATTGAGTTGGTTGGAACCTCTCCAGCAAGCTGACAATAAAGATGAATTAACTATTGACTTTGAGTGCAAATATAACTTGTCTGCAGTACATAAGAGAACTAACGGGACTGCCCCTGTACAGCTCCTGACAGATGTGTACTATGGTGCATTGAGTTGGTTGGAACATCTCCAGCAAGCTGACAATAAAGATGAATTAACTATTGACTTTGAGTGCAAATATAACTTGTCTGCAGTACATAAGAGAACTAACGGGACTGCCCCGGTACAGCTCCTGACAGATGTGTACTATGGTGCATTGAGTTGGTTGGAACCTCTCCAGCAAGCTGACAATAAAGATGAATTAACTATTGACTTTGAGTGTCCCTATGTTGAATTTCCATGACAGTCCTTTAGATGCCTTTTGGGAAACTCCAAGAGAGCTTGTCTGCAGTACATAAGAGAACTAACGGGACTGCCCCGGTACAGCTCCTGACAGATGTGTACTATGGTGCATTGAGTTGGTTGGAACCTCTCCAGCAAGCTGACAATAAAGATGAATTAACTATTGACTTTGAGTGTCCCTTTGTTGAATTTCCATGACAGTCCTTTAGATGCCTTTTGGGAAACTCCAAGAGAGCTGTCATGTGCCATTTACTGAGGAGTGGCTTCTGTCTGGCCACTCTACCATACAGGCCTGATTGGTGGAGTGCTGCAGAGATGGTTGTCCTTCTGGAAGTTTATCCTATCTCCACACAGGAACTCTGGAGCTCTGTCAGAGTGACCCTCGGGTTCTTGGTCACCTCCCTGACCAAGGCCCTTCTCCCCCGATTGCGTCACGTCTGGAGGAAATCTGGCACCATCCCTACGGTGAAGCATGGTGGTGGCAGCATCATACTGTAGGGATGTATTTTTCAGTCAAGTTTGGCTACTTCGAAGAATCTGAAATATAAAACATATTTTGTATTGTTTCACTACTATTCTACAATGTAGAAAATAGTAAAAAATAAAGAAAAACCCTTGTGTGTCCAAACGTTTGACTGGTACTGTGTATGATTGGAATGTTTTGTTTTGCCAGCAGCTAGTTACTTGAAATGAGACATATAATCATGACATGATTCAAAAATACTATTAACTGACATGGATAGGTAGCTAATGAAACACCAATGGACATTTACAGTAGCTGGCTAGGCTATTCAAACTGTAACATTGGCTAGCTTTACAATACATTGGATAAATGGTCCATGGAGTTACCTCTTCATACTATCAAGATAATTCTTATTGCAGCTGAATATTTTTAAGTGCACTCTAAAACACATTATTATATCATTTCAGCCTTTGGGAGCTAGATACGTCTGTTTCTCTTCATCAGACAGCAGCTCACGTTTTCACAAGAGGCTGTAGTTACATCGTAGATAAAAGCAGGCATTTGTTTTTAAAAAAGCATAAAAGCATTCAGTTGTAAATAAAAGTAAATAAAAGCATTCAGTTGTACCCACTCCAGTCAGTAGATGGCGGTCTGGGAATTTAAGGTCTGGGAATTTAAGGCGATGCTGCTGGTGTGACGTATAATCTAGTGGACGGAACGCTTCTTTCAACAGCAGCAACAGTTAGTGAGACACCTCGGTAGCTTGCTAGACAAAATAGCCGAACCAATAAAGCTTTTTAGTGTATATTAGCCAATGTGGTTTATCCCACTCCTGTCGTCTAGTTAGTTATCCGACTTAATTTCTTATTTACGTTGTTGTAGTTATTAGTCAGCTAGCGGTTTTGGTTAAGTTAGCATTAGCCTAGCTAGCTAACATCCCCGACCATGAGTTTACCAAGCTACTCTCCTCCTGCTAAAGAAGAGGAAGTCTGCTGGACGGAGAAAGAAGTTATCGTCAAAGAGGAGGTGGAAGAGGAGGCTGTTACAATACAAAAACAAGTAGAGGATGAGGCTGTTACCGTGAAAGAAGAGAAAGACGTTTCAGTGAAAGAAGAGGAAGACGCGTTCAGAGAGGAAGAGGATGCAGTTTTTGGAGTGAAAAGGGAGGAGGAAGAAGAGGAAGAAACTGGATATCTGGGCTCGGTTTCCCCAAAGCACCTTAAGGCATCTAATGATGAACTTAGCTGTAAGATGGTTTTGAGAAACCGTTCCCTGATTAACACTAGTAAGTACTGTTTTAAATACAGAGGCACAAACTCTGCAGTTGTTGAACTGATGTGTGGTGTTAAAGGGGAAATCGGCAATTGCTACATCCATTTTTAGGACTTTTAAATTATTAATTTATAGTCATTGATTCTTGAAGAATATAACACATGCCTCATGAGCTTAGTTCAACTGTTGTACCCCATCAGAACCCCAAATAAGCTTTTTTTACTCCAATGTTTAGAAACAATGTAAATCAACACTGTATCGCCTCAACATGGTTAAAACTATAATGTTGATATCATGGATGGTCAGTCCTTGCATCCATAGATCTGTCTATGAATTTGAGAGTAGTTACATTTTTCCAGCCCCATCCATCATCTTATTACCTAAACAGTGGTGGAATGACAGATTTGTTATTGTTTAAACTGCATATTGGTTGATTGATGTGTTTTTTGAAGGGGCAACCTAGGATTTAAACAGTAACAAAATGGCTGCCCTGAGACTTGGTTTGGTAAACAGCTGAGGGATGGGGGCTGGAGAAATGTAACCACTCTCACATTCATAGAGAAAGTTATTGTAGCAACCTTAACCCAAAACCTAGCGACCTCGTGAAGAAGTTCAGACATCTTGGCATAACGATTATAAGGCTTGACATTCACTGAACTCACTACGTATACAAGGACTGGACATCCAGAAGGTCAAAATGATAGTTTTAACCAGATTGAGGCTATACAGTGTTTGTTTATGAACAATGGCGTTTAACAAGCTCATGTTTTGGTTTTTGAGGGAAAATACAGTTGAATCATTTGAGGCATTTATAAGTTATATTCTTCAAGAATCAATGGCTATTATGATGTCATAATGATATAATGTCTGACCCCATTTAGTCGACTGGTCCATTGTTTGATCGATAGGCTGTTGGTCGACCAATATGTTTTTGTTGAGCAGTCGCAAATATAGATCTCTTTTATGGCACAAGAGACTCTTGTCTGATTCGCTCCTGTCTCCGTGGACTAATCCATTTGTCTGATTTGCTCCTGTCTCCGTGGACTAATCCACTTGTCTGATTCGCTCCTGTCTCCATGGACTAATCCATTTGTCTGATTCGCTCCTGTCTCAGTGGACTAATCCATTTGTCTGATTCGCTCCTGTCTCCATGGACTAATCCACTTGTCTGATTCGCTCCTGTCTCAGTGGACTAATCCATTTGTCTGATTCGCTCTTGTCTCCGTGGACTAATCCATTGTGGAGGCTGTGGGGGGTGGCACAATACAAGAAGTGGTGTGTATACTACATGTCAGGTGCAGACGACACGATTTCTGTCCCTGATTTAGCTGCGTTAGACAAGTTTTTGTGATCAGGACAAAGTCCCCATGTCGTTGCCTGCTCGGGGTGTGCGGCCGTCACCAACACTCATTTAATGCCAGCTGGTCAGAGAGACAATCATGTCTTTGAACAGTCCCACATGTCCCAATCATTGCAAAACATGTTTGATTTTTCCGGCCCTAATCTACAATGCTTTTGTAGTGGTGAGATGTGGAACGACACGTTTTGAGAACGGTGATCAGAAAGAGCCAATGAGAGCTCACAAGAGAAGAAGCCATGGAGATGATAACATTGTATAGACTACTACTAGTACTAGTACTATTACTAATACTACTACTACTGATACTACTACAACTAGTACTAATACTACTACTACTACTACTAATACTTATACTACTAAAACTACTACTCCAGTAGGAGAGATGACTACTACTAGTACTACTACTAATACTACTAGTTCTACTAATACTACTAGTTCTACGAATACTACTACTACAAGTACTACTAGTACTACTACTACTACTAATACTACTACTAATACTTATACTACTAATACTACTACTCCAGTAGGAGAGATGAGTACTAATACTACTACTACAAGTACTACTACTAATACTACTAATACTACTAGTAGTTGTACTCCAGCAGGAGAGATGTACCATTAATTACCATCATTTGTCAACTACAGTGTGTGTTTGGTGACGGTAACTTCTGTTAATGCACCTCATGTAATATTATTACAGTCTTACCATGGTGAGAGTGGACACGTTGTTTACAGAGCTTATAACCAGTATGTTTACAGAGCTTATAACCAGTATGTTTACAGAGCTTATAACCAGTATGTTTACAGAGCTTATAACCAGTATGTTTACAGAGCTTATAACCAGTATGTTTACAGAGCTTATAACCAGTATGTTTACAGAGCTTATAACCTATGTTTACAGAGCTTATAACCAGTATGTTTACAGAGCTTATAACCAGTATGTTTACAGAGCTTATAACCAGTATGTTTACAGAGCTTATAACCTGTATGTTTACAGAGCTTATAACCAGTATGTTTACAGAGCTTATAACCAGTATGTTTACAGAGCTTATAACCTATGTTTACAGAGCTTATAACCTATGTTTACAGAGCTTATAACCAGTATGTTTACAGAGCTTATAACCAGTATGTTTACAGAGCTTATAACCAGTATGTTTACAGAGCTTATAACCAGTATGTTTACAGAGCTTATAACCAGTATGTTTACAGAGCTTATAACCAGTATGTTTACAGAGCTTATAACCAGTATGTTTACAGAGCTTATAACCAGTATGTTTACAGAGCTTATAACCTATGTTTACAGAGCTTATAACCAGTATGTTTACAGAGCTTATAACCTATGCTACACTGGTGAGAAACATGTTGGTTTATTTCATTCCATTTATTAGTTTTGTCAATTTATTTTAATTGTCTTTTGTTTGTAGTGCTCCTGTCAATCAAAAAGTATATATTTTCTTCACCTCAAACAGCAAGTAAACAAAGTCTGTTTTTACATTGAGAATGACAATCGTTCCTCAACGTGGCAGATTTAGGTGGTTCCCTTTTAGATAACCACTCTGCAAAAATATATAAGTCGTCCTCTGATTCATTTGGAGACATCAGAAAATAGACCAGATTACTGTCTATGTGGATCTCACTGGCGCGTGAAACCAAGAGCATATTGGATGACTTGTCATATTTCATTCACCCAGTAGATGATACTCACATTTTCACTGTACCCATCTAAACAGAGTGCTGTTGTGGCCACTGGTGCAACCCAACAGAGTGCTGTTGTGGCCACTGGTGCAACCCAACAGAGTGCTGTTGTGGCCACTGGTGCAACCCAACAGAGTGCTGTTGTGGCCACTGGTGCAACCCAACAGAGTGCTGTTGTGGCTACTGGTGCAACCCAACAGAGTGCTGTTGTGGCTACTGGTGCAACCCAACAGAGTTCTGTTGTGGCTACTGGTGCAACCCAACAGAGTGCTGTTGTGGCCACTGGTGCAACCCAACAGAGTGCTGTTGTGGCCACTGGTGCAACCCAACAGAGTGCTGTTGTGGCCACTGGTGCAACCCAACAGAGTGCTGTTGTGGCCACTGGTGCAACCCAACAGAGTGCTGTTGTGGCTACTGGTGCAACCCAACAGAGTGCTGTTGTGGCTACTGGTGCAACCCAACAGAGTGCTGTTGTGGCTACTGGTGCAACCCAACAGAGTGCTGTTGTGGCTACTGGTGCAACCCAACAGAGTGCTGTTGTGGCTACTGGTGCAACCCAACAGAGTGCTGTTGTGGCCACTGGTGCAACCCAACAGAGTGCTGTTGTGGCTACTGGTGCAACCCAACAGAGTGCTGTTGTGGCTACTGTAGACCTTCATTGAAACACAGTCTTTTAATACATTATTTGGTGACGTGAACATATTTATCTACAAAGTTATGATCAGGGAAGAAGAAGAAAACAAGCCAAAGGGAACAGTTGGTTAGGATCCCATAAGATGGCCGCTTTCCAATGCATTTCCTAATAACATCCTCAAACAACTTCTTATCGTTTTAACCAGATTTTGAGGCTATACAGTGTTTGTTTATGAACAATGGCGTTTAACAAGCTTATGTTTTGGTTTCTGATGGGGAAATACTGTTGAATCATTTGAGGCATTTATAAGTTCTATTCTTCAAGAATCAATGGCTATTATGATGTCATAATGATAAGGCTAGGCGCTAGTGGGACACCAGTCGACAACATCCAGTGAAATTGGAGGGAGCGCAATTCAAATAAATAATTGTAATATTAAACATTCATGAACATACAAGTATCTTATATCATTTAAAAGCCTCAATTCTTGTTAATCTAACTGCGTTGTCCAATTTACAATAGGCTTTACAGCGGAAGCATACCATGCGATTGTCTGAGGACGGTGCCAGTCGCAAAATCACAAATAGCGATTTAAATAAATCACTTTTGAAAATCCTCCCCTGTTTGCAATCCCAAGGGTCCCAGCTACAACATGAATGTTTGTTTTGTTCGATAAAATCCTTCTTTATATCCCAAGGAGTCAGTTTAGTTGGCACCATCGATTTCAGTAATCCACTCGTTCAACATGCAAACAAAGGAATCCAAAAAGCTACCGCTAAACATTGTTATTTATATTATAATAATATAATATTTCGCAACTACATTTCTATTTAATCCTCGGGTACCCTAAAATGTAAATAAACTATAATGTTTCATACAGAAAGCAGTGAAACGCGTCCTCTTCATCGCGCGACGACAGACTGATATTGTACCGGGACTCGAAAAAATTCTTGCTCGTTTTTGAAGAAACAAGCCTGAAACAATGAACAAAGACCGTTGACATCTAGTGGAAGCCATAGGAATTGCAATCTGGGAGCCGGAATAAAAGATATCTGATACACTGCTTCTGGTTTCAGCAACTGTAATAATGTATTTATAGCCTGGAATCATCCACTATACTACTGTGGAAACAATAATACAAAATAAGTCTGTTGTTGCTCACTTGACTGTCTTTTTAAGATAATTGTCAAATACGTTTGTAAAAGCATTTAAACATTCATTAAGGATGTAAATTGTTGTATAACATCCTGGGCATCACCTTTTAGCTAAAATAAACAGTGGATTTCTGCTGTTGTGGGCCTTTAAACCATCTGTCTGACTTTGTTGTTCACACAGGAGAAGGATGTGACTATTGTGGATCCTCTGGGGAGCCTCAACAACATCATGAAGCTGATGTGGCAGAGAAAAAATCACAATTACACCAGAGAACACACACAGGAGAGAAACCTTTTAGCTGTGATGAATGTGGGAAGAGTTTTACTAAGCCAAGCAACCTGATATCACACCAGAGAACACACACCGGAGAGAAGCCTTACCACTGCTCTGACTGCGGAAAGAGGTTCTCAAGAGCAGAGAACCTAAAAGTACACCAGAGAAGCCATACAGGAGAGAAACCTTATAGCTGCTCTGACTGTGGGAAGAGGTTTCTTTTGTCAGGACATTTAAAAGCGCACCAGAGAATACATACAGGAGAGAAACCTTATAGCTGTGATCAATGTGGGAAGAGTTTTACTCAGTCGTGCAACCTGATATCACACCAGAGAATACACACTGGAGAGAAATATCACCGCTGCTCTGACTGTGGGAAGAGATGCACCACTTTATCAGACCTCAAAATACATCAGAGAATCCACACAGGAGAGAAACCTTATAGCTGTGATCAATGTGGGAAGAGGTTTACTCAGTCAAAGAACCTGATATCACACCAGAGAACGCATACAGGAGAGAAGCCTTACCATTGCTCTGACTGCGGGAAGAGTTTCCACAGATCAGATTCACTAAGAAGACACCAGCGAACACACACATGTGAGAACTCTCTTAGCGAGAAATCTCATAGCTGTGAACAATGTGACAAGAGATACTCTGATAAAAGATCTCTGATTAAACATCAGAAAATACATGAAGGAGTTGTTCCATGATATCAATGAAATGATGTCACAATGTAGAATTGTTTTAACATTGTAGTAGGAGTGTTCTAATGATGTCACAATGTAGAATGTCTTAACATTGTAGTAGGAGTGTTCTAATGATGTCACAATGTAGAATGTCTTAACATTGTAGTAGGAGTGTTCTAATGATGTCACAATGTAGAATGTCTTAACATTGTAGTCGAAAAATCCAGGTTCTGAATTGAAAGAGTTAAACATACAAAGTGTTGCGTTACATTTACCTCGTTGGTGGCCCACTTGAATCAAAATGTAACACTTCAAAATGTAGCTAGCTGTTTGTTTTCTTCAAGTTATCCTCTAACCAGGGATGTACACATTATTCACAGATTCTGTGTGGTTTTTGAGCTGTTAGTTTTAACAAGACGTGCAACCTTTATTTCCAAGTGATATCGATATGAGTGATGACAAATAGGTGTTGCATTTCTCTTCGTTTTGGGGACCCCTACATTTAAATGCATCACTCCAAAAATGTAGATGACTGTCTTCTGCTAGTTGTCGTTATTCCACTACTGAAGAAGCACGACTCAAATCACCTCCTATTTCAAACATTCAGCCTGACAACAGATACATGTTTTATTATTCCATGCCTCACCATGAAGTGAATTGTTGCTAATACCCATTAACAAAGGGGTGTACATTTGGTTTTGATATAGAATATTTCATAACATTTTCAATTCATGTAACATTTGCAACCAACTTACAGTTTGTATAAATGTTTATAAAACAATGTAGTAAAACAAGTTTATATTTGTGTTGGATATTACATCCAATTCTTACTATTTTAATGTAATTTCCTTAGAATGATCATTAGTCTTTCAGTTTTTTATTGTTATTCTTTAGTTTGTTATCTTTATGATTGTTGTGTACTAAATATATCAGTTATTTTTTTATTTAAAAAATATATATATTAAATTCCTGTGAATCCATTGTGTTGCATTGTGTCTGAAATGTGCTGTATAAATAAAGCTTGATTTGATTTCAACAAATGAACCCAGTGACTGACCAATCAAAACAAATTAACCCAGTGACTGACCAATCAACACAAATTAACCCAGTGGCTGACCAATCAAAACAAATGAACCCAGTGACTGACCAATCAAAACAAATGAACCCAGTGACTGACCAATCAACACAAATTAACCCAGTGGCTGACCAATCAAAACAAATGAACCCAGTGACTGACCAATCAAAACAAATTAACCCAGTGACTGACCAATCAACACAAATTAACCCAGTGACTGACCAATCAACACAAATTAACCCAGTGACTGACCAATCAAAACAAATTAACCCAGTGACTGACCAATCAAAACAAATTAACCCAGTGACCGACCAATCAACACAAATTAACCCAGTGACTGACCAATCAACACAAATTAACCCAGTGACTGACCAATCAACACAAATTAACCCAGTGACTGACCAATCAAAACAAATTAACCCAGTGACTGACCAATCAAAACAAATTAACCCAGTGACCGACCAATCAACACAAATTAACCCAGTGACTGACCAATCAAAACAAATTAACGCAATGACCGACCAATCAAAACAAATTAACGCAATGACCGACCAATCAAAACAAATTAACGCAATGACCGACCAATCAAAACAAATTAACGCAATGACCGACCAATCAAAACAAATTAACGCAATGACCGACCAATCAAAACAAATTAACGCAATGACCGACCAATCAAAACAAATTAACGCAATGACCGACCAATCAAAACAAATTAACGCAATGACTGACCAATCAAAACAAATTAACGCAATGACCGACCAATCAAAACAAATTAACCCAATGACCGACCAATCAAAACAAATTAACGCAATGACTGACCAATCAAAACAAATTAACCCAATGACCGACCAATCAAAACAAATTAACGCAATGACCGACCAATCAAAACAAATTAACCCAATGACCGACCAATCAAAACAAATTAACGCAATGACCGACCAATCAAAACAAATTAACGCAATGACCGACCAATCAAAACAAATTAACGCAATGACTGACCAATCAAAACAAATTAACCCAATGACCGACCAATCAAAACAAATTAACCCAATGACCGACCAATCAAAACAAATTAACCCAGTGACTGACCAATCAACACAAATTAACCCAGTGACTGACCAATCAAAACAAATTAACCCAGTGACCGACCAATCAAAACAAATTAACCCAGTGACCGACCAATCAAAACAAATTAACCCAGTGACCGACCAATCAACATACTCTTGCTAAACCAATGAACAAATATGTGCAAAAGCAACACACATCTTGGTTGATCTTAGTATGATAAACTATAACTTCAGTATAAGGTGGCAGGTAGCCTAGTGGTTAGAGCGTTGGGCCAGTAACCAAAAGGTTTCTGGATCAAATCTCTGAGCTGACAAGTTAAAAATCTGTCGTTCTGAACAAGGCAGTTAACCCACTGTTCCCCAGTAGGCAGTTAACCCACTGTTCCCCGGTAGGCAGTTAACCCACTGTTCCCCGGTAGACAGTTAACCCACTGTTTCCCACCTTCATTGTAAATAAGAAGGTGTTTTTAACTGACTTGCCCAATTAAATAAAGGTTCAATTGAAAAAAATGAAATGTAAAATAAATAAATAAATGAAAATCTGTATATATTCAGTATATCTTCCACTATGTCTAAATACTGCATACTATGTACATTTTATCACTTTTCAAATCAAATGTATTTATATAGCCCTTCTTACATTAGCTGATATCTCAAAGTGCAGAAACCCAGCCAAAAACCAGAAACAGGCAAGCAATGCAGGTGTAGAAGCACGGTGGCTAGGAAAAACTCCCTAGAAAGGCCAAAACCTAGGAAGAAACCTAGAGAGGAACTAGGCTATGAGGGGTGACCAGTCCTCTTCTGGCTCTGCCGGGTGGAGATTATAACAGAACATGGCCAAGATGTTAAAATGTTCATAAATGACCAGCATGGTCAAATAATAATAATCACAGTAGTTGTCGAGGGTGCAACAAGTCAGCACCTTAGGAGTAAATGTCAGTTGGCTTTTCTATAGCCGATCATTAAGAGTATCTCTACCACTCCTGCTGTCTCTAGAGAGTTGAAAACAGCAGGTCTGGGACCTGTAGCACCACATTCAGAGTATCTCTACCGCTCCTGCTGTCTCTAGAGAGTTGAAAACAGCAGGTCTGGGACAGGTAGCACGTCCGGTGAACAGGTCAAGGTTCCATAGCCGCAGGCAGAACAACCAATCCAGTACATTTTTGTTGAACATTTTGAAATGGTATTGATTAATTTCGGTGGCTGGTCTCTGTCCATTTCATGCAAATAAGAACCTTACAAATTCTTAGAAACGGACAGAGTGTTTTAATTGAATTGGTTAAGGAACACATAATAACTAAATTCATTTAACATTTGGTCCTTCGAAGACGGATCTAAATATCTGTTCCTGTCATCTGAAGGTAACAAGCCGAGAACCGTGCACGGGTAAAACAAAGTCCCCTGAAATTCGGGCTCTATAACAGGCCGGTATACACCCCAGGTTGACAGGAACGGTGACTAGATCCAACCGGCATTGCTTTTCCCAGTCTGCGAGACCAGCTCAGTAGTCTTTATTCTCGAATTTGGGGGGAATTAATTAAGATATCTTTGATTTGACGTTCTAAAATGTTTAGAATTGATCCATAATAGGAGATGCTCTATTCCAAACAGATTCTCTGGGTTTTGACCAATATACATATATCGATAACTGGGCAGGTCCGAAATGACCTGAGGTAAGGTGCACTACCATAAATAAAATTAGCTTAATAGATCCGGGTGCCTTGGTGGCCAGAGGGGATATTAAGTCTTAATAGATCTTGGTGGCCAGAGGGGATATTAAGTCTTAATAGATCTGGGTGGCCAGAGGGGATATTAAGTCTTAAAAGATCTGGGTGCCTTGGTGGCCAGGGGGGATATTAAGTCTTAATAGATCCAGGTGCCTTGGTGGCCAAAGAGGATATTAAGTCTTAATAGATCTGGGTGCCTTGGTGGCCAGAGGGGATATTAAGAGGGGATATTAAGGCTTAATAGATATTGGTGGCCAGGGGGGATATTAAGTCTTAATAGATATTGGTGGCCAGGGGGGATATTAAGTCTTAATAGATCTTGGTGGCCAGGGGGGATATTAAGTCTTAATAGATCTTGGTGGCCAGAGGGGATATTAAGAGGGGATATTAAGTCTTAATAGATCTGGGTGCCTTGGTGGCCAGAGGGGATATTAAGTGTTAATAGATCTGGGTGCCTTGGTGGCCAGGGGGGATATTAAGTCTTAATAGATCTGGGTGGCCAGAGAGGATATTAAGTCTTAATAGATCTGGTTGGCCAGAGGGGATATTAAGTCTTAATAGATCTGGGTGCCTTGGTGGCCAGAGGGGATATTAAGAGGGGATATTAAATAGGTGCTGGGAGATAGGACGGTGATCTTGTATAAATAGGATAACTCATAGGACTAATTAAACACAGGGTAGATCAGCCATAGATCCAGACATACCTAAATAAATTCCTAAATAGAGTGTGAGAAGAGAGAGTGAGGATATAAACGAGGCTTGGTGAGATAGGAAGGTAATTCTATGCGTACAAGATAACTTGAACGGTCAATTAAACTCAGGGTGAATTAACCATCGATCCGATTCAACAGACAGTACTGAAATAAAGTCCAAAAAGGAGGAGAGGGAAGCCTAATATAGCGGACTGAGATACAAGATATTGGTGTACTTTAGAAGTCCTAGGACACAACATGAGATAGGAGGTTAACTAGGGATTTACGACCCCTGGGTAATAGCTTATAGTTGTACGGGTGAGACCTAATGTCCGATCGACAGTCAACTCTATAGATAAAGTTTCCAGAAGGGAGAAATACACATCAAACACGACATACACATAGATTGTGAGCATTAAAGACACACACACACACACACAGACAGGAGAGCAACTATAGAAACTAGGTAACGGTAAACAGCACATACATAGATCATAGAAATATATACACATAGATAGTGATAAATACCATAGTGGCTGCCTATATCACCGGGGGTATGTACGGGACCTCTGATTGGTTCCAAGTTTAGGAGTTGGGAGTTGGTCAAATTTGCTTGAGAAGACAGAGTGTTGAAATGTACTTTTTATGAGAAAATGTGCAAGAATTGAAGGTGACAACAAATGTTATAGTCATCATAACAATGTTTTACTGTCATATACAAAAAATCAGGTCCTCCCTCGACTGGGACCCATTAAGTTCACTCTTTTCGGCTTCGGCCCACCACCTAATAACACAACCACTACAGATAGAACAATGAGGCAGATGTTTCACCTGAGGAATAAATGTGAAACATCCGGTTGGCTTTTTCACTCACTACCACATATGGTGATGAGAGGAAGCCCAATGGGAGAAGAAGTAGCCGGATGGGTTCTGCTGATTTTCTCATTGATCAAATGTTTGAGCTCAATACAGTTTTCTGATTCCATAACTAGAATCTGTAACAAACAGAGTGGACTACGTTTTGTAGACTTTACCCTTTTGCAAAAGTTTTTTTTAATGGCGTTGTTTAGAAGGAGTGCGAGGACGTATTGAGTTATTTCACACTGGTAAACTTCACAGAGTAGGCGTTCCCTAATGAAATATGCTCAGACGCGCCAATAGGATCTCGCTAGGTCCTGCTTGGCTCTACCCACCTGTCTTGTTCTGTCCACTATGATTCATTTGCTCCCATTGGAAACGACAGGTTCTGGTCTATCTGGGTTAGTTATAAAAATCTTTGGCCACACAGTCCGTGAAGAGCATGATGTGTTGCTAACTGACGTTAACCACCCAGCTAGTATAAGACCTGCATAGCACAGAGTATATCAATTTGACATTGCAACATCGTACATTGTGGGTAGTTTAGAAGATAATAAATATATAATAACGCAAAAACACAACTGTTTGTACTTAATAGTAAGTAGGTAACCAGATCGTGACTAGAACTAAGTTACTATTTTTCCCACTCCAGTCAGCAGATGACGGTCTGAGACTTTAAGCCGATGCTGCTGGTGTGACGTATAATGTAGTGGACGGAACGCTTCTTTCAACAGCAGCAACAGTTCGTCAGACACCTCGGTAGCTTGATAGACAAAATAGACGAACCAATAAAGCTCTTTAGACGGGTTCGCATAGCCACTGTGTTTTAAACGCACTTCTATCGTCTAGTTAGTTATCCGATTAAATTTCATATTTACGGTGTTGTTGTTATTAGTCAACTAGCGGGCTGGTTCAGTTAGCATTAGCCTAGCTAGCTAACATCTCCGACCATGAGTTCACTGAGCTACTCTCCTCCTGATAAAGAAGAGGAGGTCTGCTGGACGGAGAAAGAAGATCTCGTGAAAGAGGAGGAGGAAGAGGAGGCTGTTACAATACAAAAACAAGTCGAGGGTGAGGCTGTTACCGTGAAAGAAGAAGAGAAAGACGTTTCAGTGAAAGAAGAGAAAGACGTTTCAGTGAAAGAGGAGGAGGATGTTACAGTAAAAGAAGAGGAGGAAGAGAAAGAGGAGGCTGCAGGGGAGGAGGGGGAGATGACTGTCACATCCAAAAAGGAGGAGGAAACTGGATATCTGGGCCCGGTTTCCCAAATGCAACTTAAGGCATCCAATGATTCTAATGATGAATTTAAGATGCTTTTGAGAAACGGTTCCCTGATTAACACTAGTAAGTACTGTCTTATATACAGAGGCACAAACTCTGCAGTTGTTGAACTGATGTTTGGTGTTAAAGGGGAAATCTGCAATTGCTACATCCATATTTTGACTTTTAAATTATTAATTTATATCCATTGATTCTTGAAGATTATAACACATGCCTCATGAGCTTAGTTCAACTGTTGTACCCCATCAGAACCCCAAATAAGCTTGTTTTACTCCAATGTTTAGAAACAATGTAAATGTAAATCAACACTGAATAGCCTCAACATGGTTGAACCTATAATGTTGATATCATGGATGGTCAGTCCTTTCATCCATAGGTCTGTCTATGAATTTGAGAGTAGTTACATTTCTCCAGCCCCATCCATCATCGTATTACCTAAACAGTGGTGGAATGTGGAATTACATCATCACATCATTGTTACATCATAAACGTTTATGAAGTGGCGGAATGACGCTTTATTGTTTCAACTGCAGATTGGTTGATTTGATTGTGGCTTTTTTAATGGGGCAATCTAGGATTTAAACAGCAACTAAATGTCAGCCCTGAGACTTGGTTTGGTAAACGGATGGGGGCTGATGGGGAAATGGACCCCTCTCTCAAATTCATAGAGAAAGTTATTGTAGCCACCTTGTCAAGAAGTTCAGACATCTTGGCATAACAGTTATAAGGTGTTGGCTTGATAGTCTCTGGACCCAGGTTTGAGTTCAGCTCAGGGCCTCCCCCTTGAATTCACTACACTATGAATACAAGGACTGGCCGTCCATGATGTCAAAATGATAGTTTTAACCAGATTGAGGCTATACAGTGTTAGTTTACGAACAGTGGAGTTATACGAGCTTATGTTTTGGTTTCTGATGGGGGAAATAAAGTTGAAACATTTGAGGCATTTATAAGTTCTATTCTTCAAGAACCAATGGCTATTATGATGTCATAATGATGTGTGATGCTATAAGGGCTGACCCCATTAAGTCGATTGTTTGGTCGACAGGCTGTTAGTCGAACAGTCGCAAATATACAGTCAGTGTTTACTCTGCGTTCATTTAAGTGTGTCTCTGCGCCACGTCAGAATCATTGCCGCCACACCAAAATAAACATCCGATTTCTAACAAACATAGTTTCAATTAAGTTCTGTAAATTCACGTTCGCTTTTTCTTGGTAAATAGATCATCTTTGTTGGGTTCATCACAGTTCTGAAGGTTATTTAGCTCTGTGAGCTGCTGCCTCAAGAGTCAAGAAACTCACCAGTGACCAGTTCGTAGTACAGAAGCTCTGCGGCGCGAAACACAATTCACTTGAATCAACCTCAGAGCTCCAATAAAGGTACGTTAGCTAGCCAACTAGTTAGCTACATCAGCTAGCTATAACCTACAAACATAATTCAGATCTATGAAAATTGTCACTTTTAACTAGCTAATATCCACCAGTATGTCGATGATAGACACAAGGTTAACTAACGTTACTAGTCTAGCAAGTTAGCTAGCTAGTTGGTTTGGAACTGTATCAAGTGCTAGCAAGATAGCTACATTTATCTGTCTTCCATTTATTTATTTATTTATTATTTATTTTGTCAGATGAGTTTATTGCATTTTTCCATGGAACAGAGGAGAGTGGAACAGAGGAGAGAGGAACAGAGGAGAGTGGGAGAGTGGAACAGAGGAGAGTGGAATAGGAGAGTGGAACAGAGGAGAGTGGAACAGAGGAGAGAGGAACAGAGGAGAGAGGAACAGGGGAGAGTGGAACAGAGGAGAGAGGAACAGGGGAGAGAGGAACAGAGGAGAGTGGAACAGAGGAGAGTGGAACAGAGGAGAGTGGAACAGAGGAGAGTGGAACAGAGGAGAGTGGAACAGAGGAGAGTGGAACAGAGGAGAGTGGGAGAGTGGAACAGAGGAGAGTGGAGGAGAGTGGAACAGAGGAGAGTGGAACAGAGGAGAGAGGAACAGAGGAGAGAGGAACAGAGGAGGGAGGAACAGAGGAGAGTGGGAGAGTGGAACAGAGGAGAGAGGAACAGAGGAGAGAGGAACAGAGGAGAGAGGAACAGAGGAGAGAGGAACAGAGGAGTAGGTAAAAGGAGAGGAGGAAGGCCAAGTGAGCACCACCGCCAACCCAAAGTGGCTTAAAATTGATCCGACTGAAGCCTTGGCTTTATAATACACCACATGGTGAGTCACCTCTCCTTTAATTAGGCGAAGGGTTAAACATGTTGGTGCATACAGTGCCTTGCGAAAGTATTCAGCCCCCTTGAACTTTGCGACCTTTTGCCACATTTCAGGCTTCAAACATAAAGATATAAAACTGTATTTATTTTGTGAAGAATCAACAACAAGTGGGACACAATCATGAAGTGGAACGACATTTATTGGATATTTCAAACCTTTTTAACAAATCAAAAACTGAAAAATTGGGCGTGCAAAATTATTCAGCCCCTTCACTTCAGTGCAGCAAACTCTCTCCAGAAGTTCAGTGAGGATCTCTGAATGATCCAATGTTGACCTAAATGACTAATGATGATAAATACAATCCACCTGTGTGTAATCAAGTCTCCGTATAAATGTACCTCCACTGTGATAGTCTCAGAGGTCCGTTAAAAGCGCAGAGAGCATCATGAAGAACAAGGAACACACCAGGCAGGTCCGAGATACTGTTGTGAAGAAGTTTAAAGCCGGATTTGGATACAAAAAGATTTCCCAAGCTTTAAACATCCCAAGGAGCACTGTGCAAGCGATAATATTGAAATGGAAGGAGTATCAGACCACTGCAAATCTACCAAGACCTGGCCGTCCCTCTAAACTTTCAGCTCATACAAGGAGAAGACTGATCAGAGATGCAGCCAAGAGGCCCATGATCACTCTGGATGAACTGCAGAGATCTACAGCTGAGGTGGGAGACTCTGTCCATAGGACAGCAATCAGTCGTATATTGCACAAATCTGGCCTTTATGGAAGAGTGGCAAGAAGAAAGCCATTTCTTAAAGATATCCATAAAAAGTGTCGTTTAAAGTTTGCCACAAGCCACCTGGGAGACACACCAAACATGTGGAAGAAGGTGCTCTGCTCAGATGAAAACAAAATTGAACTTTTTGGCAACAATGCAAAACATTATGTTTGGCGTAAAAGCAACACAGCTCATCACCCTGAACACACATCCCCACTGTCAAACATGGTGGTGGCAGCATCATGGTTTGGGCCTGCTTTTCTTCAGCAGGGACAGGGAAGATGGGGAAGATGGATGGAGCCAAATACAGGACCATTCTGGAAGAAGACCTGAGACTGGGACGGAGATTTGTCTTCCAACAAGACAATGATCCAAAACATAAAGCAAAATCTACAATGGAATGGTTCAAAAATAAACACATCCAGGTGTTAGAATGGCCAAGTCAAAGTCCAGACCTGAATCCAATCGAGAATCTGTGGAAAGAACTGAACTGCTGTTCACAAATGCTCTCCATCCAACCTCACTGAGCTCGAGCTGTTTTGCAAGGAGGAATGGGAAAAAATTTCAGTCTCTCGATGTGCAAAATTAATAGAGACATACCCCAAGCGACTTACAGCTGTAATCGCAGCAAAAGGTGGCGCTACAAAGTATTAACTTAAGGGGGCAGAATAATTTTGCACGCCCAATTTTTCAGTTTTTGATTTGTTAAAAAAGTTTGAAATATCCAATAAATGTCGTTCCACTTCATGATTGTGTCCCACTGGTTGTTGATTCTTCACAAAAAAAATACAGTTTTATATCTTTGTTTGAAGCCTGAAATGTGGCAAAAGTTTGCAAAGTTCAAGGGGGCCGAATACTTTCGCAAGGCACTGTATTTAGTCTGAACTAGTCGACAGCGTTATGTGTTTATTTCTGAGCCAACTCTACCAGGACCTCGATGACACAATGGATCTGGGACCATTCAACATCAAGGAGGTGGAGAGGGAGGAGAGGGAGAGGCCAGGTGGAGAGGGAGGTGGAGAGGGAGAGGCCAGGTGGAGAGGGAGGAGGAGAGGGAGAGGCCAGGTGGAGAGGGAGGAGGAGAGGGAGAGGCCAGGTGGAGAGGGAGGAGAAGGAGAGGGAGAGGCCAGGTGGAGAGGGAGGAGGAGGAGAGGGAGAGGCCAGGTGGAGAGGGAGGAGGAGGAGAGGGAGAGGCCAGGTGGAGAGGGAGGAGGAGGAGAGGCAGAGGCCAGGTGGAGAGGGAGGAGGAGGAGAGGGAGAGGCCAGGTGGAGAGGGAGGAGGCCAGGTGGAGAGGGAGGAGGAGGAGGGGAGAGGGAGGAGGAGGAGGAGAGGCAGAGGCCAGGTGGAGAGGGAGGAGGCCAGGTGGAGAGGGAGGAGGAGAGGGAGAGGCCAGGTGGGGAGGGAGGAGGAGAGGGAGAGGCCAGGTGGAGAGGGAGGAGGAGGAGGAGAGGGAGAGGCCAGGTGGAGAGGGAGGAGGAGGAGAGGGAGAGGCCAGGTGGAGAGGGAGGAGAGGCAGAGGCCAGGTGGAGAGGGAGGAGGAGGAGAGGCAGAGGCCAGGTGGAGAGGGAGGAGGAGGAGAGGTGGAGGCCAGGTGGAGAGGGAGGAGGAGGAGAGGCAGAGGCCAGGTGGAGAGGGAGGAGGAGGAGAGGTGGAGGCCAGGTGGAGAGGGAGAGGCCAGGAGGAGAGGGAGAGGCCAGGAGGAGAGGGAGAGGCCAGATGGAGAGGATAAACTAAAACAAACTAGTTATTAATCACTTATTTTCTTTTTCAGTAGCATGAATCTTTGAATTGAAATGAAGCATTTTATAGATGTATTTCAATAAAATCCCAAACTGGAATTTTGATTCAAAACAAAGGCTGTAAAAGTATGCTAGACATTTATAGAATAAATCATACCTAGTTTGATGTTTCTGTGATAATTAATTAATTAGTTATTGATTTTTTTACCATTTTAAATGGTTTTTGGCCAATGTCTGTTGAATGTCTGAATGTGTGAATATAAAACCAACTTTACCTCAGAAAGAAGGATTCTGTTGTGTTGCTTTGGAAAGCTGCAGTTCTCAACCTTAAATTGCATCCTGTATACTATAATCATTTCCCCAATACGTTATTGAGCTCATTTCTGGGGGTGGAAATTATATTTTAGATGGTTTGTTTGAGTTTTCTTTTCTTAAAAAAAAAACCTCACCAGAACCAAGCTTTTGAGGACTTGTACATATTTAGTTTTGCACGGGGGTGACCCACCTTAAATGCCCCCACCAACTAGCTAACTGTCCCCCAGAGGAAACAAAAGAGGCTGTAAAAGTATGCTAGCCATTTATAGGATCAATCATATCTAGTTTGATGTTTCTGTGATAATTAATTTATTAGTTATTGATTTTTACCATTTTAAATGACTGTATATCCTTGGACTTTTTTTCTTTTTCCACTTTCACAGCCTTATTCTAAAAATGCATTCAATGTTTCCCCCCCTCCTCTACACACAATACCCCACAATGACAAAGCAAAAACAGTTTCTTAAAGAAATGTTTGTATAATAAATATAATATAATAAAATCAAATAAAAACTGAAATATCACATTATCATAAGTATTCAGACCCTTTCATCAGCACTTTGTTGAAGCACCTTTGGCAGCGATTACAGCATCGAGTATTCTTGGGTATGACGCTACAACTTGGCCAACGTGTATTTGGGTAGTTCCTCATATTCTTCTCAGCAGATCCTCTCAAGCTCTGTCAGGTTGGATGGGGAGTGTTGCTGCGCAGCTATTCCCAATCCCTGCTGCTGAAAAACATTCCCACAGCATGATACTGCCACCACCATGCTTCACTGCAGGGATGGTGCCAGGTTTCCTCCAGATGTGATGCTGCCACCACCATGCTTCACCGTAGGGATGGTACAGGTTTCCTCCAGACGTGATGCTGCCACCACCATGCTTCACTGCAGGGATGGTGCCAAGTTTCCTCCTGACGTGATGCTGCCACCACCATGCTTCACCGTAGGGATGGTTCCAGGTTTCCTCCAGACGTGATGCTGCCACCACCATGCTTCACTGCAGGGATGGTGCCAAGTTTCCTCCTGACGTGATGCTGCCACCACCATGCTTCACCGTAGGGATGGTTCCAGGTTTCCTCCAGACGTGATGCTGCCACCACCATGCTTCACCGTAGGGATGGTGCCAAGTTTCCTCCAGATGTGATGCTTGGCGTTCAAGCCTATGAGTTCAATCTTGGTTTCATTAGTCCAGAGAATCTTGTTTCTCATGGTCTGAGAGTCTTTAGGTGCCCAAGGCTCTTCTCCCCTGATTGGTCAGTTTGGCCGGGCGGCGAGCTCTAGGAAGAGTCTTGGTGGTTCCAAACTTCTTCCATTTAAGAATGATGGCCACTGTGTTCTTGGGGAACTTCAAAGCTGCAGAAATTTGTTCGTATCCTTCCCCCAGATCTGTATGTTGACACAATCCTGTCTCGGAGCTCTACGGACAATTCCTTCGGCCTCATGGCTCGTTTTTTTGCTCTGACATGCACTGTCAACTGTGGGACCTTATATAGACAGGTGTGTGCCGTTCGAAATCGTGTCCAATCAATTGAATTTACCACAGGTGGTCTCCAATCAACTTGTAGAAACATCTCAAGGATGATCAATGGAAACAGGATGCACCTGATCTCAATTCCGAATCTCATAGAAAAAGGGTCTGAATACTTAGGGAAATAAGGTATTTCTGTTTTTTATTTTGAATACATTTGCAAAAATATAAACTTGTTTTCGTTTTGTCATTATGGGGTATTGTGTGTAGATTTATTAGGATTTTATTTAATCCATGTTTAGAATAAGGCTGTAACGTAACAAACTGTGGACAAAGTCAAGGGTCTGAATACTTTACGAAGGCACTGGAGGGCATTATGGGGTATTGTGATGTCATTATGGGGTATTGTGTGTAGATCGATGAGGATAAACATTTAATCCATGTTTAGAATGAGGCTGTAACGTAACAAAATGTGGACAAAGTCAAGGGGTCTGAATACTTTCCGACGTGGATCTCCAGATTAGTTTGTTTAAAGTGGGACAGAAAAACAACTAATTCCCTGTACATTCTGATATACTGTAAGTCTATATAGTCATCTTATAGGTGGATTTAATGGAGCTTGTAAGGGCCTGAAGGCCGTTATGGGGAAAAGACCTGGAGGTAACATTTTGGAGAGGAGTAACGGAGTAATGGAGAGGAATAGTGGAGAGGAGTAATGGAGAGGAGTAATGGAGAGGAATAGTGGAGAGGAGTAATGGAGAGGAGTAATGGAGAGGAGTAATGGAGAGGAGTAATGGAGAGGAGTAGTGGAGAGGAGTAATGGAGAGGAGTAACGGAGTAATGGAGAGGAGTAATGGAGAGGAATAGTGGAGAGGAGTAATGGAGAGGAATAGTGGAGAGGAGTAATGGAGAGGATTAATGGAGTAATGGAGAGAGGAGTAATGGAGAGGATTAATGGAGTAATGGAGAGGATTAATGGAGTAATGGAGAGGATTAATGGAGTAATGGAGAGGATTAATGGAGTAATGGAGAGGATTAATGGAGTAATGGAGAGGATTAATGGAGTAATGGAGAGAGGAGTAATGGAGAGGATTAATGGAGTAATGTAGAGGATTAATGGAGTAATGGAGAGGATTAATGGAGTAATGGAGAGGATTAATGGAGTAATGGAGAGGATTAATGGAGTAATGGAGAGAGGAGTAATGGAGTAATGGAGAGGATTAATGGAGT
This sequence comes from Oncorhynchus kisutch, assembly GCF_002021735.2. NCBI lineage: Eukaryota > Metazoa > Chordata > Actinopteri > Salmoniformes > Salmonidae > Oncorhynchus > Oncorhynchus kisutch. Next base: position 257,123 of record NW_022265164.1, on the reverse strand, counting down.
AATGGAGTAATGGAGAGGATTAATGGAGTAATGGAGAGAGGAGTAATGGAGTAATGGAGAGGATTAATGGAGTAATGGAGAGAGGAGTAATGGAGAGGATTAATGGAGTAATGGAGAGGAGTAATGGAGTAATGGAGAGAGGAGTAATGGAGGAGGGAGGAGTAATGGAGTAATGGAGAGAGGAGTAGTGGAGAGGAGTAATGGAGTAGTGGAGAGGAGTAATGGAGTAATGGAGAGAGGAGTAGTGGAGAGGAGTAATGGAGTAGTGGAGAGGAGTAATGGAACAAAATAGTACAGCAGATGCCGGTCCAAATGCCGGTCCAATGAGAGATGCCCGGTCCAATGAGAGATGCCCGGTCCAATGAGAGATGCCCGGTCCAATGAGAGATGCCCGGTCCAATGAGAGATGCCCGGTCCAATGAGAGATGCCCGGTCCAATGAGAGATGCCCGGTCCAATGAGAGATGCCCGGTCCAATGAGAGATGCTCGTCCCAATGAGAGATGCCCGGTCCAATGAGAGATGCCCGGTCCAATGAGAGATGCCCGGTCCAATCGGATTCAGTTTAACGTGTTCAATAGGATTTATTTTGGACTCTGAGGCTGAACAGATAGAATATTGATTTGATTGGTTGATAGAATCCAACCTATGCTGGAGATGTCAGTCAATGTTTGACCTCTGTCATTGCCAACAAAGGGTATATAAAAAAGTATAGAGATAAACTTTTGTTATTGACCAAATACTTATTTTCCACCATAATTTGCAAATAAATTCATAAAAAAATCCTACAATGTGATTTTTCTCATTTTGTCTGTCATAGTTGAAGTGTACCTATGATGAAAATTACAGGCCTCTCTCTTTTTAAGTGGGAGAACTTGCACAATTGGTGGCTGACTAAATAGTTTTTTGCCCCACTGTACGTTATTGTCTCAACGGTATCAAAAAGTAATTTTCATATTAGCTATAGATATATATGTCTCTTTGCGGGATGAAGCAACGTTAAGACAGCTAGCTGAGCTGCCCAGTTGTGTTCTGCTGTTAATGTTTGGTTTTGATTGGGACACATGCTAAGATGGCTGGCTAGCTAGCTAAGACATTATTAAATGCTAGGTTATAGATTGAGGTAGTTTATTTGCATGTTCAACTAGCTGGCTAGCTAGATTAATATATTTTACATCTATCCAGTTGGTAATTACTAAGCTAAATGTTGGCTAAATCTAGCTAGTTTTCTTGTCTGCATTTCCATTGTTGGGCTGGACGCAGGTTAAGTGTGAACAGGGCATTTTAGTACCGCAGTCAACAGACAATAACAAGCTATGGGACATGAATTAATTCATGTTTTATCCTATTTTTCTGTCATTTGTCTACCAGGACAAGGAGATGGTCGAGGGGGAACAAGTAATACTTCAGGTATTTTATCTTTGTACTCTGAGCTTGTTGCTTGGACTTGTGGGTCAATTCATGTTATTGATGATATACAGCTTTGAATGACTTTTTTTGATTTATTAATAAAAAACATGTCCTGGTTCAAAGGGCAGGACAGAAATATGCTCTCATGCAATTTGGTGAAAATATTTGTTTTCTAAATATGTTTCCCAAGGATTAATGTTGATCCCCTTTTTGTCCTGAATGGGATTCTAGGTGTTTCACCTTTTTAAAGCTGCGTTAGGCCGCTGTGCCCTCTATGGTACTGCTAGAGGCTTCACTACAGACCCGGGTTCGATTCCGGGCTGTATCACAACCGTCCGTGATTGGAAGTCCCATAGGGCGGCGCACAATTGGTCCAGCGTCATCCGGGTTAGGGGAGGATTTGGCCGGGGGGGGGGCTTTACTTGGCTTGTCGCTCTCTAGTGACTCCTTGTGGCGGGCCGGGCGCCTGCAGGCCGAGCTCAGTCGTAAAGGGAACAGTGTTTCCTCCGACACGTTGGTGCGGCTGGTTAAGCGTGCGGGTGTTAAGAAGCGCAGTTTGTCGGGTCATGTTTTCGAGGACGCATGACTCGACCTTCGACTTCCCGAGGAGTTGCAGCGATGAGACAAGATCGAAATTGGGGAGAAAAAGGGGGTCAAAAAAAATTTAATAAATAAAGCTGCATTACTTCCTCATGTTTCCTCCAATCACAGTGTCTGATACCATGTAGAAGCTCTGAGTCATTACTTCCTCATGTGTCCTCCAATCACAGTGTATGATACCATGTAGAAGCTCTGAGTCATTACTTCCTCATGTTCTCCTCCAATCACAGTGTATGATACCATGTAGAAGCTCTGAGTCATTACTTCCTCATGTTCTCCTCCAATCACAGTGTATGATACCATTTTGTTCTGTTAGGTGACCTAAACTGGGATATGCTTAACACCTCGCCAGTCCTACAATCTAAGCTAGATGCCCTCAATCTCACACAAATCATCAAGGAACCCACCAGGTACAACCCTAACTCTGTAAACAAGGGCACCCTCATAGACGTCATCCTGACCAACTGGCCCTCCAAATACACCTCCGCTGTCTTCAACCAGGATCTCAGCGATCACTGCCTCATTGCCTGTATCCGCTACGGAGCCGCAGTCAAACGACCACCCCTCATCACTGTCAAACGCTCCCTAAAACACTTCTGTGAGCAGGCCTTTCTAATTGACCTGGCCCGGGTATCCTGGAAGGACATTGACCTCATCCCGTCAGTTGAGGATGCCTGGTCATTCTTTAAAAGTAACTTCCTCACCATTTTAGATAAGCATGCTCCGTTCAAAAAATGCAGAACTAAGAACAGATACAGCCCTTGGTTCACCCCAGACCTGACTGCCCTCGACCAGCACAAAAACATCCTGTGGCGGACTGCAATAGCATCGAATAGTCCCCGTGATATGCAACTGTTCAGGGAAGTCCGGAACCAATACACGCAGTCAGTCAGGAAAGCTAAGGCCAGCTTCTTCAGGCAGAAGTTTGCATCCTGTAGCTCCAACTCCAAAAAGTTCTGGGACACCGTGAAGTCCATGGAGAACAAGAGCACCTCCTCCCAGCTGCCCACTGCACTGAGGCTAGGTAACACGGTCACCACTGATAAATCCATGATTATCGAAAACTTCAATAAGCATTTCTCAACGGCTGGCCATGCCTTCCGCCTGGCTACTTCAACCTCGGCCAACAGCTCCACCCCCCCCCCCGCAGCTCCTCGCCCAAGCCTCTCCAGGTTCTCCTTTAACCAAATCCAGATAGCAGATGTTCTGAAAGAGCTGCAAAACCTGGACCCGTACAAATTAGCTGGGCTTGACAATCTGGACCCTCTATTTCTGAAACTATCTGCCACCATTGTCGCAACCCCTATTACCAGCCTGTTCAACCTCTCTTTCATATCGTCTGAGATCCCCAAGGATTGGAAAGCTGCCGCAGTCATCCCCCTCTTCAAAGGGGGAGACACCCTGGACCCAAACTGTTACAGACCTATATCCATCCTGCCCTGCCTATCTAAGGTCTTCGAAAGCCAAGTCAACAAACAGGTCACTGACCATCTCGAATCCCACCGCACCTTCTCCGCTGTGCAATCTGGTTTCCGAGCCGGTCATGAGTGCACCTCAGCCACACTCAAGGTACTCAACGATATCATAACCGGCATCAATAAAAGACAGTACTGTGCAGCCGTCTTCATCGACCTTGCCAAGGCTTTCGACTCTGTCAATCACCATATTCTTATCGGCAGACTCAGGAGCCTCGGTTTTTCGGATGACTGCCTTGCCTGGTTCACCAATTACTTTGCAGACAGAGTTCAGTGCGTCAAATCGGAGGGCATGCTGTCTGGTCCTCTGGCAGTCTCTATGGGGGTGCCACAGGGTTCAATTCTCGGGCCGACTCTTTTCTCTGTGTATATCAATGATGTTGCTCTTGCTGCGGGCGATTCCCTGATCCACCTCTACGCAGACGACACCATTCTATATACCTTCGGCCCGTCTTTGGACACTGTGCTATCTAACCTCCAAACAAGCTTCAATGCCATACAACACTCCTTCCGTGGCCTCCAACTGCTCTTAAACGCTAGTAAAACCAAATGCATGCTTTTCAACCGGTCGCTGCCTGCACCCGCATGCCCGACTAGCATCACCACCCTGGATGGTTCCGACCTAGAATATGTGGACGTCTATAAGTACCTAGGTGTCTGGCTAGACTGCAAACTCTCCTTCCAGACTCATATCAAACATCTCCAATCGAAAATCAAATCAAGAGTCGGCTTTCTATTCCGCAACAAAGCCTCCTTCACTCATGCCGCCAAGCTTACCCTAGTAAAACTGACTATCCTACCGATCCTCGACTTCGGCGATGTCATCTACAAAATGGCTTCCAACACTCTACTCAGCAAACTGGATGCAGTCTATCACAGTGCCATCCGTTTCATCACTAAAGCACCTTATACCACCCACCACTGCGACTTGTATGCTCTAGTCGGCTGGCCCTCGCTACATATTCGTCGCCAAGCCCACTGGCTCCAGGTCATCTACAAGTCCATGCTAGGTAAAGCTCCGCCTTATGTCAGCTCACTGGTCACGATGGCAACACCCATCCGTAGCACGCGCTCCAGCAGGTGTATCTCACTGATCATCCCTAAAGCCAACACCTCATTTGGCCGCCTTTCGTTCCAGTACTCTGCTGCCTGTGACTGGAACGAATTGCAAAAATCGCTGAAGTTGGAGACTTTTATCTCCCTCACCAACTTCAAACATCAGCTATCTGAGCAGCTAACCGATCGCTGCAGCTGTACATAGTCTATTGGTAAATAGCCCACCCTTTTTCACCTACCTCATCCCCATACTGTTTTTATTTATTTACTTTTCTGCTCTTTTGCACACCAATATCTCTACCTGTACATGACCATCTGATCATTCATCACTCCAGTGTTAATCTGCAAAATTGTAATTATTTGCCTACCTCCTCATGCCTTTTGCACACATTGTATATAGACTCCCCCTTTGGTTTCTACTGTGTTATTGACTTGTTAATTGTTTACTCCATGTGTAACTCTTTGTTGTCTGCTCACACTGCTATGCTTTATCTTGGCCAGGTCGCAGTTGCAAATGAGAACTTGTTCTCAACTAGCCTACCTGGTTAAATAAAGGTGTTCTCAACTAGCCTACCTGGTTAAATAAAGGTGTTCTCAACTAGCCTACCTGGTTAAATAAAGGTGTTCTCAACTAGCCTACCTGGTTAAATAAAGGTGTTCTCAACTAGCCTACCTGGTTAAATAAAGGTGTTCTCAACTAGCCTACCTGGTTAAATAAAGGTGTTCTCAACTAGCCTACCTGGTTAAATAAAGGTGTTCTCAACTAGCCTACCTGGTTAAATAAAGGTGTTCTCAACTAGCCTACCTGGTTAAATAAAGGTGTTCTCAACTAGCCTACCTGGTTAAATAAAGGTGTTCTCAACTAGCCTACCTGGTTAAATAAAGGTGTTCTCAACTGGCCTACCTGGTTAAATAAAGGTGTTCTCAACTAGCCTACCTGGTTAAATAAAGGTGTTCTCAACTAGCCTACCTGGTTAAATAAAGGTGTTCTCAACTAGCCTACCTGGTAGCCTAAATAAAGGTGTTCTCAACTAGCCTACCTGGTTAAATAAAGGTGTTCTCAACTAGCCTACCTGGTTAAATAAAGGTGTTCTCAACTAGCCTACCTGGTTAAATAAAGGTGTTCTCAACTAGCCTACCTGGTTAAATAAAGGTGTTCTCAACTAGCCTACCTGGTTAAATAAAGGTGTTCTCAACTAGCCTACCTGGTTAAATAAAGGTGTTCTCAACTAGCCTACCTGGTTAAATAAAGGTGTTCTCAACTAGCCTACCTGGTTAAATAAAGGTGTTCTCAACTAGCCTACCTGGTTAAATAAAGGTGTTCTCAACTAGCCTACCTGGTTAAATAAAGGTGTTCTCAACTAGCCTACCTGGTTAAATAAAGGTGTTCTCAACTAGCCTACCTGGTTAAATAAAGGTGTTCTCAACTAGCCTACCTGGTTAAATAAAGGTGTTCTCAACTAGCCTACCTGGTTAAATAAAGGTGTTCTCAACTAGCCTACCTGGTTAAATAAAGGTGTTCTCAACTAGCCTACCTGGTTAAATAAAGGTGTTCTCAACTAGCCTACCTGGTTAAATAAAGGTGTTCTCAACTAGCCTACCTGGTTAAATAAAGGTGTTCTCAACTAGCCTACCTGGTTAAATAAAGGTGTTCTCAACTAGCCTACCTGGTTAAATAAAGGTGTTCTCAACTAGCCTACCTGGTTAAATAAAGGTGTTCTCAACTAGCCTACCTGGTTAAATAAAGGTGTTCTCAACTAGCCTACCTGGTTAAATAAAGGTGTTCTCAACTAGCCTACCTGGTTAAATAAAGGTGTTCTCAACTAGCCTACCTGGTTAAATAAAGGTGTTCTCAACTAGCCTACCTGGTTAAATAAAGGTGTTCTCAACTAGCCTACCTGGTTAAATAAAGGTGTTCTCAACTAGCCTACCTGGTTAAATAAAGGTGTTCTCAACTAGCCTACCTGGTTAAATAAAGGTGTTCTCAACTAGCCTACCTGGTTAAATAAAGGTGTTCTCAACTAGCCTACCTGGTTAAATAAAGGTGTTCTCAACTAGCCTACCTGGTTAAATAAAGGTGTTCTCAACTAGCCTACCTGGTTAAATAAAGGTGTTCTCAACTAGCCTACCTGGTTAAATAAAGGTGTAATAAAAAATAAAAAAATAAAAAATGTAGAAGCTCTGAGTCATTACTTCCTCATGTTCTCCTCCAATCACAGTGTATGATACCATGTAGAAGCTCTGAGTCATTACTTCCTCATGTTCTCCTCCAATCACAGTGTATGATACCATGTAGAAGCTCTGAGTCATTACTTCCTCATGTTCTCCTCCAATCACAGTGTATGATACCATGTAGAAGCTCTGAGTCATTACTTCCTCATGTTCTCCTCCAATCACAGTGTATGATACCATGTAGAAGCTCTGAGTCATTACCTCCTCATGTTCTCCTCCAATCACAGTGTATGATACCATGTAGAAGCTCTGAGTCATTACTTCCTCATGTTTCCTCCAATCACAGTGTATGATACCATGTAGAAGCTCTGAGTCATTACTTCCTCATGTTCTCCTCCAATCACAGTGTATGATACCATGTAGAAGCTCTGAGTCATTACTTCCTCATGTTTCCTCCAATCACAGTGTATGATACCATGTAGAAGCTCTGAGTCATTACCTCCTCATGTTCTCCTCCAATCACAGTGTATGATACCATGTAGAAGCTCTGAGTCATTACTTCCTCATGTTCTCCTCCAATCACAGTGTATGATACCATGTAGAAGCTCTGAGTCATTACTTCCTCATGTTCTCCTCCAATCACAGTGTATGATACCATGTAGAAGCTCTGAGTCATTACTTCCTCATGTTCTCCTCCAATCACAGTGTATGATACCATGTAGAAGCTCTGAGTCATTACCTCCTCATGTTCTCCTCCAATCACAGTGTATGATACCATGTAGAAGCTCTGAGTCATTACCTCCTCATGTTCTCCTCCAATCACAGTGTATGATACCATGTAGAAGCTCTGAGTCATTACTTCCTCATGTTCTCCTCCAATCACAGTGTATGATACCATGTAGAAGCTCTGAGTCATTACCTCCTCATGTTCTCCTCCAATCACAGTGTATGATACCATGTAGAAGCTCTGAGTCATTACTTCCTCATGTTCTCCTCCAATCACAGTGTATGATACCATGTAGAAGCTCTGAGTCATTACTTCCTCATGTTCTCCTCCAATCACAGTGTATGATACCATGTAGAAGCTCTGAGTCATTACTTCCTCATGTTCTCCTCCAATCACAGTGTATGATACCATGTAGAAGCTCTGAGTCATTACTTCCTCATGTTCTCCTCCAATCACAGTGTATGATACCATGTAGAAGCTCTGAGTCATTACTTCCTCATGTTCTCCTCCAATCACAGTGTATGATACCATGTAGAAGCTCTGAGTCATTACCTCCTCATGTTCTCCTCCAATCACAGTGTATGATACCATGTAGAAGCTCTGAGTCATTACCTCCTCATGTTCTCCTCCAATCACAGTGTATGATACCATGTAGAAGCTCTGAGTCATTACTTCCTCATGTTCTCCTCCAATCACAGTGTATGATACCATGTAGAAGCTCTGAGTCATTACCTCCTCATGTTCTCCTCCAATCACAGTGTATGATACCATGTAGAAGCTCTGAGTCATTACTTCCTCATGTTCTCCTCCAATCACAGTGTATGATACCATGTAGAAGCTCTGAGTCATTACTTCCTCATGTTCTCCTCCAATCACAGTGTATGATACCATGTAGAAGCTCTGAGTCATTACTTCCTCATGTTCTCCTCCAATCACAGTGTATGATACCATGTAGAAGCTCTGACGAAGGCCTTGAGGCCTAAAAGCAGTGTGGGAGTTTCTTCTTCTTTTTTTCCTCATGTTATTCCATTGACCTGCAACAAAAAGATCAGCTCAGATGTGCCTTTTTTGAAGTTGTGTAAGTTGCACAATATGTATTTTGGATGCAGCGGTTGTTAGCTTGAATGCTAACGCCCATTGACAAAGGCTGGTAGCAAAGCTAGCCAAAGAGCATTTTATTGGTTGAAGCCATTTATTTTAATTTTTTTTAAGTATTAAAGCAGTTGTTTTGAGACGATGACACAAACATATTAAGCGGGACATTCAAATGAGCCTTACATTTGCAATTCAAAAAGTAGTGTGAAATACACTCATAACCAACCTGTAAATGGAGGCTATTATAGAACTCCCCTGAGTTTTCTCCCACGGTGGTGAGTTCAAGAATAGCAACACAGATCTTAATGCTGCAATGTTTTGCAATCACAGACAGAGATATTGGAGGGGCCTGTATTGGAGGGGCCTGTATTGGAGGGGCCGGTATTGGAGGGGCCGGTATTGGAGGGGCCGGTATTGAAGGGGCCGGTATTGAAGGGGCCTGTATTGGAGGGGCCAATATTGGAGGGGCCTGTATTGGAGGGGCCGGTATTGGAGGGGCCGGTATTGGAGGGGCTGGTATTGAAGGGGCCTGTATTGGAGGGGCTGGTATTGAAGGGGCCTGTATTGGAGGGGCTGGTATTCGAGGGGCCTGTATTGGAGGGGCTGGTATTGGAGGGGCCGGTATTGGAGGGGCCGGTATTGGAGGGGCCGGTATTGAAGGGGCCGGTATTGGAGGGGCCTATATTGGAGGGGCCTGTATTGGAGGGGCTGGTATTGAAGGGGCCTGTATTGAAGGGGCCGGTATTGAAGGGGCTGGTATTGGAGGGGCCGGTATTGGAGGGGCCTGTATTGGAGGGGCCTATATTGGAGGGGCCGGTATTGGAGGGGCCTATATTGGAGGGGCCTGTATTGGAGGGGCCTGTATTGAAGGGGCCGGTATTGGAGGGGCCGGTATTGAAGGGGCCTGTATTGGAGGGGCCGGTATTGGAGGGGCCTGTATTGAAGGGGCCTGTATTGGAGGGGCCGGTATTGGAGGGGCCTGTATTGGAGGGGCCTGTATTGGAGGGGCCTATATTGGAGGGGCCTGTATTGGAGGGGCCTATATTGGAGGGGCCTGTATTGGAGGGGCCTATATTGGAGGGGCTGGTATTGAAGGGGCCTGTATTGAAGGGGCCGGTATTGAAGGGGCCTGTATTGGAGGGGCCTGTATTGGAGGGGCCTGTATTGGAGGGGCCTGTATTGGTGACACGGTCTGCTTAGAGTTTCAGCAACTGTAATAACTTATTTCTAGCCTACAATCATCCACTTTACTACTAATAGGAAAGAAATAAGACAGAATAGGACTGTTGTTGCTCACATGACTGTTGTCAAATACGTTTGTAAAAGCATTTAAACATTCAGGACAAATTATTGCACATCACCGTGGGCTTTTAGCTGAAATAACCAGTGGATTTCTGCTGTTGTGGCCTTTTAACCGTCAGTCTGACTTTGTTGTTCACACAGGAGAGAGACGTGACTATCGTGGATCCTCTGGGGAGACTCAACAACCTCATGAAGCAGAGAAGAGACTCTCCACATCAGAACATCTCAATAAACACCAGCAGACACCCACAGGGGATAAATCCAACCACTGCTCTGTCTGTGGGAAGAGTTACTCAAGATCAGATTCACTGAAAGCACACCAGAGAATTCACACTGGAGACAAATCTTATACCTGTGATCAATGTGGGAAGAGTTTTGCTACATCAAGCAAGCTGACTATACACCAGAGAAAACACACAGGAGAGAAATCTTTTCACTGCTCAGACTGTGGGAAGAGTTACTCAAGATCAGATTCACTGAAAGCACACCAGAGAATTCACACTGGAGAGAAACCTTATAGCTGTGATCATTGTGGGAAGAGTTTTACTACATTGAGCCAGCTGACTATACACCAGAGCAATCACACAGGAGAGAAACCTTACAACTGCTCTGACTGTGGAAAGAGTTTTGTTATATCAGGATATTTAAAATCACACCAGAGAATACACACAGGAGAGAAACCGTATAGCTGTGATCAATGTGACAAGAGTTTTAGTCACTCAAGCAGCCTGATTGTACACCAGAGAACACACACAGGAGAGAAACCTTATAGCTGTGATCAATGTGGGAAGAGTTTTACTGAATCTACTCAGCTGACTAAGCACCAGAGAAAACACACAGGGGAGGAAGTATCACCATTGTTGTGACCGTCGAAAGAGTTTTGTTTTGTCAGGACTTTTATAATCACACCAGACGAGACACACAGGAGAGAAGTCTCATAGCCGAAAACAATATGACAAAAGATACTCTGATAAAATATCTGATTAAACATCATACATGAAGGAGTTGAATGCTTTTAACATTGTAGTCAGAGTATTTTAATGATGTCACAATGTAGAATGCTTTAACATTGTAGTAGAAGTATTCTAATGATGTCACAATGTAGAATGTTTTAACATTGTAGTATGAGTATTCTAATGATGTCACAATGTAGAATGCTTTAACATTGTAGTAGAAGTATTCTAATGATGTCACAATGTAGAAGCCTAAACGTTTGTCCCCTGATCTATTGATTTCAGCATGATATGGATATTAGCCTCATCAGGGGGAAAATACAGGCTCTGAAATGAAAGAGTAGTATTTATTTGATTAACAAAAAAGAAAGTTGTGTTGCACTATTTAATTTTTTTCATCGTCTTATGTTTTGTTGTGTAGTAAATATTTCAGTTTTTATTTTCATTGTTTTTATTCATCCATGTCTGAAATGTGCTGTATAAATAAATCTTGATTTGATTTGAACATATTGTAAAACAAATTAACCCAACGACCGACCTTAAAGAATCCAGTGCATTTATGTTGAAAAAATGAAACACCACCCCCGGCTCTAACACGACTCCATTTAGTTGCTTCCAGCCTATAGACAGAAACTAAAACAGGAAGCTCCCGCGCACAGGTCTGTTCGACGTTGGTCCGACCAATCTGATTCCACGCTTCAAGACTGCTTCGATCACGTGGATTGGGATATGTTCCGCATTGCATCCAACAACATTGACGAATACGCTGATTCGGTGAGCGAGTTGATTAGAAAGTGCATCGGCGATGTCGTACCCACAGTAACTATTAAAAACCCCAAACCATTAAAACATTCCCAAACCAGAAACCGTGGATTGATGGCAGCATTCGTGTGAAACTGAAAGCGCAACCACTGCTTTTAATCAGGGCAAGGTGACAGGAAACATGACCGAATACAAACAGTGTAGCTATTCCCTCCGCAAGGCAATCAAAAAAGCTAAGCATCAGTATAGAGACAAAGTAGAGTCTCAATTCAACGGCTCAGACACAAGGTATGTGGCAGGGTCTACAGTCAATCACGGATTACAAAAAGAAAACCAGCCCCGTCGCGGACCAGGATGTCTTGCTCCCAGACAGACTAAAAACTTCTTTGCTCGCTTTGAGGACAATAAAGTGCCACTGACACGGCCCACAACCAAAACCTGCTGACTCTCCTTCACTGCAGCCGATGTGAGTAAAACATTTAAACGTGTTAACCCTCGCAAAGCTGCAGTCCCAGACGGCATCCCCAGCCATGTCCTCACAGCATGCGCAGACCAGCTGACTGGTGTGTTTACGGACATATTCAATCAAACCTTAACCCAGTCTGCTTTCCCCACATGCTTCAAGAGGGCCACCATTGTTCCTGTTCCCAAGAAAGATAAGGTAACTGAGCTAAATGACTACTGCCCCATAGCACTCACTTCTGTCATCATGAAGTGCTTTGAGAGACTAGTCAAGGACCATATCACCTCCACCCTACCTAGACCCACTCCAATTTGCTTACCGCCCCAATAGGTCCACAGACGACGCAATTGCAACCACACTGCACACTGCCCTAACCCATCTGGACAAGAGAAATACCTATGTGAGAATGCTGTTCATCGACTACAGCTCAGCATTTAACACCAGAGTACCCTCCAAACTCGTCATCAAGCTTGAGACCCTGGGGGCGGCCTGACGGGCAGCCCCCAGGTGGTGAGGGTAGGTAACAACATCTCCACCCCGCTGATCCTCAACACTGGGGCCCCACAAGGGTGCGTTCTGAGCTCTCTCCTGTACTCCCTGTTCACCTACGACTGCGTGGCCATGCACGCCTCCAACTCAATCATCAAGTTTGCAGATGACACTACAGTGGTAGGCTTGGTTATCAACAACGACGAGACGGCCTACAGGGAGGAGGTGAGGGCCCTCGGAGTGTGGTGTCAGGAAAATAACCTCACACTCAACGTCAACAAAACAAAGGAGATGATCGTGGACTTCAGGAAACAGCAGAGGGAGCACCTCCACATCCACATCGAAGGGATAGTAGTGGAGAGGGTAGTAAGTTTTAAGTTCCTCAGTAGATGAGGAACTTGCAGTAGATGGTATAGAGTACAGTATATACATATGAGATGAGTAATGTAGGGTATGTAAACATTATATAAAGTGGCATTGTTTAAAGTGACTAGTGATATATTTATTACATCCAATTTGTAATTATTAAAGTGGCTAGAGATTTTAGTCAGTATGTTGGCAGCAGCCACTGGCTGTTTAACAGTCTGATGGCCTTGAGATAGAAGCTGTTTTTCAGTCTCTCGGTCCCAGCTTTGATGCACATTTACTGACCTCGCCTTCTGGATGACAGTGGGGTGAACAGGCAGTGGCTTGGGTGGTTGTTGTTCTTGATGATCTATTTGGCCTTCCTGTGACATCGGGTGGTGTAGGTGTCCTGCAGACCTCACTACCCTCTGGAGAGCCTTACAGTTGTGGGCGGAGCAGTTGCCGTACCAGGCGGTGATACAGCCCGACAGGATGCTCTCGATTGTGCATCTGTAAAAATGTGTGAGTGTTTTTGGTGACAAGTCAAATTTCTGCGCTATTGCGCCTCCTTCACCACGCTGTCTGTGTGGGTGGACCATTTCAGTTTGTCCGTGATGTGTACGCCGAGGAACTTAAATCTTTCCACCTTCTCCACTACTATCCCGTCGATGTGGATAAGGGGTTGCTGGATCGAATCCCGAGCTCGCAAGGTAAAAGTCTGTTGTTCTGCCCCTGAACAAGACAGTTCACTAGACAGTTCAGGGGCAGTGTCCAGAAGCACATTTCGAAGCGCTCTGATTGGTTGGGAATGGCAGGGCTATGATGGGTGAGGGATAATTTAGATAGGCTGAGCAGCCAAACTAACGAGATTGAAGGGACTGTTAGGTAGAGGAGAAGGATGGCCTTTATTACAGCCCCACTACCAAATATGTTGATGAGAGGAAGCCCAGGTTTACAAGATGGCGAGATTGAGAAATTAGCAGAATGTCGGCCAAAATCATCGATGAAACGTTTGATCTCAATACAGTTTTCTGTTTCCATAACTAGAATCTGCAACAAACAAGAGTGTACTACGTTGTAGACTTTACCCTTTTGCCAAAGTTTCAAAGAAATTGCGTTGTTTAGAAGGAGTGCGAGGACGTATTGAGTTGTTGCACACGCGCACTTCACACAGTAGGCGTTCCCTAACGGAAATATGCAAATAATACCAGAACGCGCCAATAGGATCTCGCTAGCTCGTGCTGGGCTCTGCCCACCTGCTTGCTTGCTCTGTCCACTATGATTCATTTGCTCCCATTGGAAACGACAGGCTCTGGTCCATCTTGGGTCAATTATACAAATATTTGGCCACGCAGTCTGTGAAGGGCATGAGGTGTGGCTGACATTAGCCAACTTGAGCTAGCTACCGAGCTAGCATACAAACTTTATTTAAATTTTTTATTAACAACAAATGAATATGATATATATATAAGTATATATAAAGGACATTTAGGCTGGGGGGGATAGGGGCGGGCGGGGCGATATCACATTACACAAGGACCTTAAAAGGGACATACACACAGTTATAATTGTATTTTTGTTGGGAAAGTATTTCTTTGTCTTAAAATGTAGTTCCATTTATTTTTTGTAATAAAATGTGGTGTTTTGTTTGGACATTTACATTTGTGAATTTGAAATTTGGCCAAAATAATTTAATTAATTACATCAAATTGTAATCATCTTATTTCTATCGTAAGTGAAGAATCCAAGCAGTACATCTCTCGGCGGGCTCACTAAACACAAATGCTTCATTTGAAAGTTATTTCTGAGTGTGCCCTTGTCTATCCATAAAGAAAAACATTTAAAATAATGGTGCCGTCTGCTTTGCTTAATATAAGACATTTGAAATGGTTTATACTTTTACTTTAGATACTTAAGTATATTTTAAACCAAATACTTTTAACCCTCACTTACTTTTTCTATTAAGGTATCTTTACTTTTACTCACGTATGAAAATTGAGTACTTTTCCCACCACTGTCAATTATGAATCTACTGGTGTCTTGCCACAGATTCCCTACATGAATACAATGCCCCAAAAGATACAACACTGTTTCTGGGTGGTCATTACAAAATGTACAATTTGAATTTATGTTTTTCTCTTTACTTCATATAGTGGTTGGCAGGATAATATTTATGAATAATTTTAAAATAAACTTCCTTAATTTTGTTAATAAATTGGTTTGTGTAAATAAAGGTCAAATTAAAGAAATAAAAAAGTGTGTGGCAACATTCAAACTTTTTCCCCAACAGATATTATCAATAAAACCATTCCAATAAGGCATGGCATAAGATATAGATACAACATCCTGCTGAAACGCTACTGTAAATTTGTGTTTCGAGGCTGAAGGCATAAGATATAGATACAAAATCATTTTGAAACATATAGCTCTATTGTTGTTGAATGGACTAAAATAAAAAAAAACACATATTTCCTACTGATGAGTCAACAGGTTTAATTGTAGGTATGTTCTGACGGTCTTGACACATTCCTGAACAAAAAAGCAACGCCTGAGGGAATGACATCTAAAACAATGGCAACATGTTTAGGTGTTACAGGACCTTGTGAAGTGATCAGCATTCCTTATAACTAAGTAAAAGACCCTCTGCATTTACCAGTTGTCTCACCAATAGCATATTAATTAGGAAACAATATTCTCAAAACAAATTAAGTATTTTTATACAATATGTGCCGATTATTTTATATATAATATATGTGTGGAGTAAAATTATGCAAAAGAAAAGCTGTCGATGAAAAGCAGAGTTTCACTGGAACTTTCTCAATATTATAACTGCGAACCAACATGACCAAACCAACTCGGTAGTACAGAGTAGATCAATATAGCGTTGCAAAAATATTGCATTGTGGGTAATTTAGAAGATAGACGGAAATAGGTTAATAAATATGTAATAACGCAAAAACATTTAGTACTTTTGTACATATAGGTAACCAGATCGTGACTGAAACTACTTTACTAAGTCTTTAACCACACTGTTGTTACATTGGTGGGTAAAATGTCATGCTTCCTTAACGACAACTTGTCTGATAATTAAAATATACATTTTACTCAACTGCGTTACGCACTCCAGTCAGCAGATGGCGGTCTGAGACTTTAAGCCGATGCTGCTGATGTGACGTATAATGTAGTGGACGGAACGCTTCTTTCAACGGCAGCAACAGTTCGTCAGACACCTCGGTAGCTTGCTAGACAACAGAGACGAAACAATAAAGCTCTTTAGACGCTTTAGTGTATATTAGCCACTGTGTTTTAAACACAACACACTTCTGTCGTCTAGTTAGCTATCAGATTTAATTTAATATTTACGGTGTTGTTATTATTGGTCATCTAGCTGGCTGGTTAAGTTAGCATTAGCCTAGCTAGCTAACATCTCCGACCATGTGTTCACTAAGCTACTCTCCTCCTGCTAAAGAAGAGGAGGTCTGCTGGACGGAGAAAGAAGGTCTGTGGCTGAATGTTGTCGTAAAAGAGGAGAAGGAAGAGGAGCATGTCACTATACAAAAACAAGTAGATGCGGAGGCCACGGGTATGATAAAACATAATTTACTGCTCTAACTACACTGGAGACCAGTTTATAAAAGCAATAAGGCACCTCGAGGGTTTGTAGTAAATGGCCAATATACCACGGCTAAGGGCTGTGTCCGCGGTGCGTCGTGCTTAAGAACAGCCCTTAGCCGTGGTATATTGGCCATATACCACACCCCCTCGTGCCTTATTGCTTAAATATAACACATGCCTATAACATTAACTTAGTTAAACTGTCAGACTCCAAAATAAGCTTTTTTTTACTCCAATGTTTAGAAACAATGTAAACCAACACTGTATAGCCTCAATATGATTAAAACTGTAATGTTTGTCATAGATGGTCAGTCCTTGCATCCATAGGTATGTCTATGAATTTGAGAGTAGTTACATTTCTCCAGCCCCATCCATCTTATTACCAAAATAGTGGTGGAATTACAGCTTTGTTATTGGTTGAACTGCAGATTGGTTGTGGCTTTTTTAATGATTTTTTTTACTTCTACAGGATCTCTAAATATGGACAGTTGCTGCTCTGATGGTAAATAAATGTACTTCCATTCAGTAATCTTGCTCTGATTTGTCATCCCGAGGGTCCCAGTAGTTTAGTTTTCCCGATCCATGTTGTATACAGTGTTTTGCATGAATTCCGACTCTTTCAACTTGCAAAAAAAACAATTTATGAAATCTAATCGGCAAAACGTTGTTTAACCCGGTCAAGTTTGGTTCCTGTGCAATCCCACAGACACTCTAGAAGACAACCAAACTTGTTTCATCATTCTACATTACATATTGGCTATGCAACACATCAATTATACCATGAAGGTCAGCCATCATTACTCACCAATGAGAAGAGCTGTGTTCACTTGATTGACAGTGTCTTGGTCCAATGACCACCTATCATTTTGAAACATAGCTAGCTAGATAGCCAATGAGCTGGGCTTTCCAGCAGTGTGTGAACGGAAACAGGACACACGGTAGTTTACATTGGTTCGTTCTCTTCTACAAACTTCTCAAATCTGAAAAAGTTAAACATGGCTACTAAGAGTGGAAAGGCTAAGTCAAAGTCCAAGTATAAACATGTTGATGATATTATTGCAGAAATTGAGAGTGACACAGAAGGAATGGATGAGGACTCTGTGAGTGACCACAGTTATGATTCCAGCGCGGAAGAAATGTTTTTGGGAGGAAAAGATCCACTTTTAGATCAGTAAGTAAAATAGGTGCTTATGCAGTTGTTTAAATGGTTGCTTATTCATTTGAGACATTTTTATATATATATATATATGTGTGTGTGTGTATAATATTAGTGAAGACATCAAAACTATGAAATAACACATATGGAATCATGTAGTAACCAAAAAAAAGTGTTAAACAAATCAAAATATATTTTATATTTGAGATTCTTCAAAGGAGCCACCCTTTGCCTTGATGAGAGCTTTGCACACTCTTGGCATTCTCTCAACCAGCTTCACGGGGTGGTCATCTGGAATGCATTTCAGTTAACAGGTGTACCTTGTTGAGGTATAAACATACAATGTATTAGCATAGCCTATGTTATGTTGGCTATGACATGCTGTGGAATTTTGACTGTCTTATTGATCCACATATTTCATTATAATGATTGTGTTCCTTATACTCTATATAATATATATGTTTACAGATATGTGTATGTGATGTATTGATGCAGGGCTCTCACCTGTAATGTATTGATGCAGGGCTCTCACCTGTAATGTATTGATGCAGGGCTCTCACCTGTAATGTATTGATGCAGGGCTCTCACCTGTGATGTATTGATGCAGGGCTCTCACCAGTAATGTATTGATGCAGGGCTCTCACCTGTAATGTATTGATGCAGGGCTCTCACCTGTAATGTATTGATGCAGGGCTCTCACCTGTAATGTATTGATGCAGGGCTCTCACCTGTAATGTATTGATGCAGGGCTCTCACCTGTAATGTATTGATGCAGGGCTCTCACCTGTAATGTATTGATGCAGGGCTCACCTGTAATGTATTGATGCAGGGCTCTCACCTGTAATGTATTGATGCAGGGCTCTCACCTGTAATGTATTGATGCAGAGCTCTCACCAGTAATGTATTGATTCAGGGCTCTCACCAGTAATGTATTGATGCAGGGCTCTCACCTGTAATGTATTGATGCAGAGCTCTCACCAGTAATGTATTGATGCAGGGCTCTCACCTGTAATGTATTGATGCAGAGCTCACCTGTAATGTATTGATGCAGAGCTCACCTGTAATGTATTGATGCAGGGCTCTCACCAGTAATGTATTGATGCAGAGCTCTCACCTGTAATGTATTGATGCAGGGCTCTCACCAGTAATGTATTGATGCAGAGCTCTCACCTGTAATGTATTGATGCAGGGCTCTCACCTGTAATGTATTGATGCAGGGCTCTCACCTGTAATGTATTGATGCAGGGCTCTCACCTGTAATGTATTGATGCAGGGCTCTCACCTGTAATGTATTGATGCAGGGCTCTCACCTGTAATGTATTGATGCGGGGCTCACCTCTACTTAACTAAAGGTTAAATAAAATAACAGTCAACTTGATCTAACTGAATGTTTTTTTTATCCTCAATAGTGGTAAAGACTCTGACTCTGATGACCTCTGGGTGCCACTCCAAAGAGACCACAGTGCTCCATCCCCTACTCATTCAAACATAGGAACTGGTTCCTCCAGTATGACCCCTGCTGTCTCTGGCTCCACACCCACCCTGGCCCGGCCATCTAGAGGTGTGAAGAAGTCAGCCCAGAAGCGGAGGAGGGTCAGCGAACTAGCAGCAACAACCACCGAGGCAGAGGACCGTTGGCACACTGTGCTAGAAGATGATGTGGAGCCACTTCCACCAACATTTAGACCGAACAGGCAGCCAGGACCTCAGCTGGACATGACTGCAGAGTACAGCCCCCTTCATCTTTTCCAGATGTTTTTCTCCTTGTCAGTTCTTGATTCGCTGGTTTCTAACACCAACAAGTATGGGGCTAAGAAACAAGCAGGCAAGAAAGAGGCCTGGAAGCCCATTTCCATCCAAGACCTGTACTGTTACATCTCACTGGTTATTTACATGGGGTTGGTGAAGTTGAAAACCCTGAAGAACTACTGGAGAACGTCAACACTCTACCAACTGCCTTTCCCCACCACTGTCATGTCTTCTAACAGGTTTCTGACTATCTCGCGGGCGCTTCATATCAGTGACCCACAAGTTGATGAGGTCAATGACAAGAAGAGAGGCACAGCAAGCTTTGATAGGCTCTGCAAAATCAAACCTCTCTACTCCAGCATCGTTGAGGCCTGCAAGACCCATTTTCAGCCCAGCCAGAACCTGTCCATAGATGAGAGGATGGTAGCCTCAAAGGCTAGAAATGGCCTCAAACAACATATGCCTAACAAGCAAACAAAATGGGCTTACAAACTGTTTGTTTTGGCCGATTCTGTGTGTGCCTACACTTGGAATTTTTTTGTTTACGAGGGGAAATCCATCTCAGCCACCGGTAAGGGAGTTAGTTGTGATTCCGTTGTGGAATTATTGGATTTTCCACTGCTTGGGACGGGCTTCAAACTGTTTGTGGACAACTTTTACACAAGCCCTACCCTGTTCACAGACCTGAGGAAGCTGGATGTGTGGGCTTGTGGCACCATTTGTCCCAACAGTGTAGGTTTTCCCAAAACCAAGGTGAACGACATGCCTAAGAGGGCTGATCGGGGGACCATGCGATGGATTCGTAAACATGACCTGCTCTTTGTTAAGTGGATGGATGCCAGAGAGGTGGTCATGTGCTCCAGTATCCACAAATCCTTCAGTGGCGATCACGTCAACAGGCGTGTGAAGGACGCTAATGATGCATGGACCACTAAAGATGTCCCCATTCCTGCTGCTGTGAAGGATTACAACAAGAGCATGGGAGGTGTGTACCTATCAGACGCTCTGCTAGGCTACAACAATGTTCTCCACAAGACAATGAAATGGTACAGGACATTGTTCTATCATTTCATCGACATTGCTGTGGTGAATGCATTCATCCTTCATGAGGAAATGGCTAAGAGCTGTGGACAGACCCCCATGACACCGCAAGCCTTCAGAGAGCTGCTCATCCGGGAGCTTGCTGACTGCGGCACGAAGGCCACTGCAGCACCTTCTGTCCGCTCTACTCCTGTCACCAGTGGTGTTCACCTGCCAACATACATCACTGCAGACCTGAATGTGCCTCAGGGCCAAAAGAGCAAAGCGGGCAGGCGCCGTTGTGTTCTGTGCCACAAGAAATCTCCCGTCACCTGCACTATTTGTGCTGTTACCCTCTGCTTCACAGCAGAAAGAGACTGCTATGGGACTTGGCATCAGCAGCACAATCTTGTGTAGAGGACTGTGGGTTTAAAAATATTTTAAAAACTTCTTTCTTTTTTTTTTTTTTCACTTTGTGGTGCGTTTATGACATTGGGTCAGTGTTGGCTGCTAACTTGGCCCTTATCTTAAATAGTTCACACTTCTGTGTTGGGAGGCGTTGGATCAGCGTTCTCGTCTCAAGTTAGTACCTTTTACGTAGGGAAGCTAATGATCCATCATGTATGACATTCCTGGGTGTGTGTTAACGTAATTTTTATATTTTATTGCCATAGCATTTTAGTATGTTCTCTATAGTCATTAACTTTTGGGCAAACTCATGAAGGACACCTGGGAAAACTTCATACTAAAATATGATGTAGCGCTCTCATTCTTCAATGTATCAGTCGGACACTGTGCACACACACTGCTGCCATGTTGTGGCCAACAGCTAAATGATCCTATCACCTTCCTGTCTCAATGTAAGAATTTATTCTTAACTGACTTGCCTAGTTAAATAAAGGTTAAATAAAGTATTGTTATATTCTACATTAATTTCTAATTTTCACAAACTGATGTTCAAATAGTATCAGGAATATGAATATCCTTGCTTCAGGTTCTGATCTTCAGCCAGTTAGATTTCGGTCATTTTAGGTGGAAATTAAGATGAGATGAAGAGTCCCATCCAGAAGAGGTTTTAAAGGGACAACAGGTTTTAAATAGAAACAAAATGGCTGCCCAGAGACATGGTTTGGTAAACAGCTGGGGGATGGGGGCTGGAGAAATGTAACCACTCTGAAATTCATAGAGAAAGCTATTATATCAACCGTAACCCAAAACCTAGCGACCTCGTCAAGAATTTCAGACATTTTGGTGTAACAGTTAAGGTGTTGACAGTCGCTGGACCCAGGTTTGAGTTCAGCTCAGGGCCTCCCCCTGAATTCACTACACTATGAATACAAATACATCCATGATGTCATAATGATTGTTTAACCAGGTTTCTAGGCTGTATAGTATATTCTAGAATTAATCTATGATGTCATAATGATAGTTTAACCAGGTTTCTAGGATATATAGTATATTCTAGAATTCATCCATGATGTCATAATGATAGTTTAACCAGGTTTCTAGGATATATAGTATATTCTAGAATTCATCCATGATGTCATAATGATATGACCATCCATAAGGTCAAAATGATAGCTTAACTAGATTTCGAGGCTATACAGTGTTAGTTTACCAACAGTGGCGTCATGCCAGATTATGTTTTGGTTTCTGATGGGGAAATACAGTTAAACATTTGAGGCTATTTTAAGTTATATTCTTCAAGAATCAATCGCTATTATGGCTGAGCCCATTTAGTTGATTGTTCTGGTCGATAGGCTGTTGTTCGACCAAGATTTATGTTGTCCAACAGTCTCCAATATATACGTATGTACATACGGTCACTATATTCACATGTGTTAGTGTCCATAACTTACATACATTTCCCCTGGTGGCATTCATATGTGTTAGTGTCCACGTCTTACATACATTTCCCCTGGTGGCATTCATATGTGTTAGTGTCCACGTCTTACATACAGTTCCCCTGGTGGCATTCATACCTGTTAGTGTCCATTACATACATTTCCCCTTCATACCTGTTAGTGTCCACGTCTTGAAAAGGAACAACAGAGAATTTTACTCCGCGAGAGGAAAGACAGACAATCAAAAAGCCAAAGAGAAACATGCTGCTGAAATGTAACAAGAAAGCAGTAAGTTCAAAGACAGAATCACTGTAGTTTAGAACCTTAGAACGTGTACAACATACACTTTATTAGAATCACTGTAGTTTAGAACCTTAGAACGTGTACAACATACACTTTATTAGAATCACTGTAGTTTAGAACCTTAGAACGTGTACAACATACACTTTATTAGAATCACTGTAGTTTAGAACCTTAGAACGTGTACAACATACACTTTATTAGAATCACTGTAGTTTAGAACCTTAGAACGTGTACAACATACACTTTATTAGAATCACTGTAGTTTAGAACCTTAGAACGTGTACAACATACACTTTATTAGAATCATGTCGAATTACTAAACTAACAATGGAATATTCCTCAACAAAAAAATGGAAGAAGATGGGACTTTAAAACAGGGTGTCCCAACTCTGTGGTCACTAAAGATCCCATGGCACTGATGAAGCTGGTCATCTGATTGGTCGAGGAGGCGGGCCTTCTGACTTTGTGGTTGCTAAAGATCCCATGGCACTGATGAAGCCGGTCAGCACACACACTCTCTCATCTGATTGGTCGTGGAGGCGGGCCTTCTGACTTTGTGGCTGTGGTCCCATGGCACTTATTTCAAAAATATGTAAGTGTGGTTAGGGAGCTGAGTTCCCCTGTACACTGTAAAGAGCCTTTGGGCGTCTAGAAAAGTGCGATGTAATTCCAATCAATTATTATTATTATTAAATGTTTTGCCATCTTCCACAGCTTGAAGATCATTCCTTTGTACAGAGACAGATACATAATACTTAAAAGGTGAACTGCAAGGCAATATTAAACAGCGCCCACGTTATCTGCTTTCCTGGATTGCAGATAAATATGAGGAAGTATATCAACTTACTGTTTACTAAGTCAAAATCTCCAGATGTTAAATAAATAAATGACTATAAGAAGGTGCCAGAGTGGCAAATAAAGTTAAAAGGATTTCATCTTAATATCAGACAAAAAAAATCTGTCTAATTTCAAACGTTTTAATTGTTGTGCACAATGCTGTGAAACGTGAAACTGTGCACATTTTAAATAAAAATATATTTTAAAAAAAACATGCGGATATTAGAGTAAACCTATTTTGGGTTAGGGCAAGTAACTGATTAAGGGCCAACAACATCATGATAAGCTTGTTAACCTGTAAGTTAGGACAAGTAAGAGCCAACATCATTTGGGTTAGGACAAGTAAGTAGCCAACATCATTTGGGTTAGGACAAGTAAGTAGCCAACATCATTTGGGTTAGGACAAGTAAGTAGCCAACATCATTTGGGTTAGGACAAGTAAGTAGCCAACATCATTTGGGTTAGGACAAGTAAGTAGCCAACATCATTTGGGTTAGGACAAGTAAGTAGCCAACATCATTTGGGTTAGGACAAGTAAGTAGCCAACATCATGATAAGCTTGTTAACCTGTAAGTTAGGACAAGTAAGAGCCAACATCATTTGGGTTAGGACAAGTAAGTAGCCAACATCATTTGGGTTAGGACAAGTAAGTAGCCAACATCATTTGGGTTAGGACAAGTAAGTAGCCAACATCATTTGGGTTAGGACAAGTAAGTAGCCAACATCATTTGGGTTAGGACAAGTAAGTAGCCAACATCATTTGGGTTAGGACAAGTAAGTAGCCAACATCATTTGGGTTAGGACAAGTAAGTAGCCAACATCATTTGGGTTAGGATAAGTAAGTAGCCAACATCATGATGAGTTTGCAAGCTGAGTTTGAATAAGACGTCCAAATACCATTTTGTATTTATAACGGTTGGTTTTATTATAGATAATAAATAACCACATCATTGATGGATCATTTATAACGGTTGGTGTTATTATAGCTGATAAATAACCATATCATTGATGGATCATTTATAACGGTTGGTGTTATTATAGAAAATAAATAACCACATCATTGATGGATCATTTATAACGGTTGGTGTTATTATAGATAATAAATAACCATATCATTGATGGATCATTTATAACCGTTGGTTTTATTATAGCTGATAAATAACCACATCATTGATGAAACGCTAGATAAAATAAATGCTTGTCTCTTTGTCTGCCCCTGCAAGCCTGTCGGCATACGCGTCATCACACACCCTCATCTGATTGGTCATTTCCCGAGAGCAGTAAGCGGTATTAGTGTCGTCACACGTGTAGTCGGGCCTTCTGACTTTGCGACTTTTACGGCCGATATGAAAAAAAAGAAAAAGAGAATGGACCCCTTTTACTGACACAATTTACAGGTGATTATGTACGCTCCAATTTTTCAATATATGTTTTTACCTTTATTTAACTAGGCAAGTCAGTTAAGAACAAATTCTTATTTACAATGACGGCCTAGGAACAGTGGGTTAACTGCCTGTTCAGGGGCAGAACGACAGATTTGTACCTTGTCAGCTCTGGGATTTGATCCAATCTTTTGGTTACTAGTCCAACGCTCTAACCACCAGGCTACCTGCCGCCCCAATACATGATAGGAGTACACACAAAATAGATGTTGACCATTTAGATAAAAAATATATATACATAACAATAACAAATAAATCACATTATTTTGCATCATTTTCTCACTAATTATTCATTTAGAAAGTATACAGGGCAGGACTCTTATTCTGAAAGATTCTAAAAATCCGCGACCCGGAAGTACTTAGTTCATTTTTACCTGTTTCACGACAGTCTAGTCAGTCACCTCTGTGGCTTGCTATCCAACATAGTCGAAACATTGGAGCTCTTTAGACGCTTTCGGTGTATATTTGCCTCTGTGTTTTAAACTTCTTTCGTGTAGCTAGTTGCCCCATTTAAGTTCATATTTACGTTGTTAGACAGGTAGCTAGCTAAGTTAGCTTAGCACCAGGCTACTCGTTAATGCTAACTAGCATCACCAACCATGAGCTCACTAAGCTACTCTCTTGCTAACGAAGAGGAGGTCTGCTGGACGGAGAAAGAAGCTCTGGGGCTGAACATTGTCGTAAAAGAAGAGGAGGATGTTACAGTAAAAGGAGAGGAAGAAGCTTTCAGAATGAAAGAGGAGGAAGAGGAATCTTTTAGATGGAAAGAGGAAGAGGGGATAGAGGCTGTCACAGTGGAAGAAGAGGAGATAGACGTTTTCGGAATGAAAAAGGAGGAAGAGGAGGATGTTATAGTGAAAGAAGAGGATGAACCTTTTAGAGTGAAAGATGAAGAGGGGATAGAGGCTGTCACAGTGAAAGAAGAGGAGGTAGAAGCTTTCAGAATGAAAAATGAGGAAGAGGAGGCCATAACATTTAAAGAAGAAAAGGAGGATATTATAGTGAAAGAACCTTTTGGAGAGGAAGAGGAGGCTATCTTACATAAAGAGGTGGAGGAAGACGTATTGGGAGATGAAGAGGAGGTGGAAGGAGAGGAAGATGAGACTGAAGATCTGATTAACACCAGTGAGTACCTTATTAAAAGCAGGGCCACAAACTGCCCTTGTTGAATTAATGTATCACTTTAATATCTGGCTCTGGGCCTCGCCATTGATTCTGGGAGAATATAACTTATAAATAAATGTCCGCTGAGCTCAGAACCTAAAAGATAAGCTTGTTGTGTCTCTCCTCCATGTTCTCTGTTGTGTGTCTCTCCTCCATGGTCTCTGTTGTGTCTCTCCTCCATGTTCTCTGTTGTGTGTCTCTCCTCCATGTTCTCTGTTGTG
The DNA here is from genome assembly GCF_002021735.2 of Oncorhynchus kisutch. NCBI lineage: Eukaryota > Metazoa > Chordata > Actinopteri > Salmoniformes > Salmonidae > Oncorhynchus > Oncorhynchus kisutch. Next base: position 230,925 of record NW_022265164.1, on the reverse strand, counting down.
TGTCTCTCCTCCATGTTCTCTGTTGTGTCTCTCCTCCATGTTCTCTGTTGTGTCTCTCCGCCATGTTCTCTGTTGTCTCTCCTCCATGTTCTCTGTTGTGTCTACTCCATGTTCTCTGTTGTGTGTCTCTCCTCCATGTCCTCTGTTGTGTCTCTCCTCCATGCCATGTTCTCTGTTGTGTCTCTCCTCCATGTTCTCTGTTGTGTGTCTCTCCTCCATGTTCTCTGTTGTGTATCTCCTCCATGTTCTCTGTTGTCTCTCCTCCATGTTCTCTGTTGTGTGTCTCTCCTCCATGTTCTCTGTTGTGTGTCTCTCCTCCATGTTCTCTGTTGTGTGTCTCCTCCATGTTCTCTGTTGTGTCTCTCCTCCATGTTCTCTGTTGTCTCTCCTCCATGTTCTCTGTTGTGTCTACTCCATGTTCTCTGTTGTGTGTCTCTCCTCCATGTCCTCTGTTGTGTCTCTCCTCCATGCCATGTTCTCTGTTGTGTCTCTCCTCCATGTTCTCTGTTGTGTGTCTCTCCTCCATGTTCTCTGTTGTGTATCTCCTCCATGTTCTCTGTTGTGTGTCTCTCCTCCATGTTCTCTGTTGTGTCTCTACTCCATGTTCTCTGTTGTGTGTCTCTCCTCCATGTTCTCTGTTGTGTCTCTCCTCCATGGTCTCTGTTGTGTCTCTCCTCCATGTTCTCTGTTGTGTGTCTCTCCTCCATGTTCTCTGTTGTCTCTCCTCCATGTTCTCTGTTGTGTGTCTCTCCTCCATGGTCTCTGCTGTGTCTCTCCTCCATGTTCTCTGCTGTGTCTCTCCTCCATGTTCTCTGTTGTGTGTCTCTCCTCCATGTTCTATGTTGTGTCTCTCCTCCATGGTCTCTGTTGTGTCTCTCCTCCATGTTCTCTGTTGTGTCTCTCCTCCATGTTCTCTGTTGTGTGTCTCTCCTCCATGTTCTCTGTTGTGTGTCTCTCCTCCATGTTCTCTGTTGTGTCTCTCCTCCATGTTCTCTGTTGTGTGTCTCTCCTCCATGGTCTCTGCTGTGTCTCTCCTCCATGTTCTCTGCTGTGTCTCTCCTCCATGTTCTCTGTTGTGTGTCTCTCCTCCATGTTCTATGTTGTGTCTCTCCTCCATGGTCTCTGTTGTGTCTCTCCTCCATGTTCTCTGTTGTGTCTCTCCTCCATGTTCTCTGTTGTGTGTCTCTCCTCCATGTTCTCTGTTGTGTGTCTCTCCTCCATGTTCTCTGTTGTGTGTCTCTCCTCCATGTTCTCTGTTGTGTGTCTCTCCTCCATGTTCTCTGTTGTGTCTCTCCTCCATGTTCTCTGTTGTGTGTCTCTCCTCCATGGTCTCTGTTGTGTGTCTCTCCTCCATGTTCTCTGTTGTGTCTCTCCTCCATGTTCTCTGTTGTGTCTCTCCTCCATGGTCTCTGTTGTGTCTCTCCTCCATGTTCTCTGTTGTGTCTCTCCTCCATGTTCTCTGTTGTGTGTCTCTCCTCCATGTTCTCTGTTGTGTGTCTCTCCTCCATGTTCTCTGTTGTGTATCTCCTCCATGTTCTCTGTTGTGTCTCTCCTCCATGTTCTCTGTTGTGTCTCCCCTCCAGGTTCTCTGTTGTGTGTCTCTCCTCCATGTTCTCTGCTGTGTGCATTTCCACATTTTGTTACATTACAGCCTTATTCTAAAAGTGATTAAATAGTTTCCCCCCCCCCCATCAATCTACACAATGTCCCATAATAACACATCAAAAACAGGTTGTTTATAATTTTTTGTTAATTATAACAAAAATAAAAACTGAAATATGACATTTACATAAGTATTCAGTACTTTGTTGAAGCACCTTTTGGCAGCGATTACAGCCTCAAGTTTTCTTGGGTATGACGCTACAAGCTTGGCACACATGTATTTGGGGAGTTTCTCCCATTCTTCTCTGCAGATCCTCTCAAGTTCTGTCAGGTTGGATGGGGAGTGTCGCTGTACAGCTATTTTCAGGTCTCTCCAGAGGTGTTCGATCAGGTTCCAGTCCGGGCTCTGGCTGGACCACTCAAGGACATTCCGAGATTTGTTCCGAAGCCACTCCTGCGTTGTCTTGGCTGTGTGCTTAGGGCCGTTGTCTTGTTGGAAAGATGAGGACCCCAGTCTGAGGTCCTGTGCACTCTGGATCAGGTTTTCATCAAGGATCTCTCTGAACTTTGCTCCATTCATCTTTCCCTCGATCCAGACTAGTCTCCCTGGCCCTGCCGCTGAACGACATTCCCACGGTATGATTCTGTCACCACCATGCTTCACCGTAGGGTTAGTGCTAGATTTACTCCAGATTTAATGATTCTGTCACCACCATGCTTCACCGTAGGGCTAGTGCTAGATTTACTCCAGATTTAATGATTCTGTCACCACCATGCTTCACCGTAGGGCTAGTGCTAGATTTACTCCAGATTTAATGATTCTGTCACCACCATGCTTCACCGTAGGGCTAGTGCTAGATTTACTCCAGATTTTATGATTCTGTCACCACCATGCTTCACCGTAGGGCTAGTGCTAGATTTACTCCAGATTTAACATTCAGGCCAAAGAGTTAAGTTTTGGTTTCATCAGACCAGATAATCTTGTTTCTCATGGTCGGACAGTCCTTTAGGTGCCCTTTGGCAAAGTCCAAGCGGGCTGTCATGTGCCTTTTACCGAGGAGTGGCTTCTGTCTGGCCACTCTACCATAAAGGCCTGATTGGTAGAGTGCTGCGGAGATAGTTGTCCTTCGGGAAGGCTCTATATAGACAGGTGTGTGCCTTTCCAAATTATGTCCAGTCAATTGAATTTACTGCAGGTGGAGTCCAATCAACTTGTAGAAACATCTCTAGGATGATCAATGGAAACGGGATGCAACGGAACTCAATTTCGAGTCTTATAGCAAAGGGTTTGAATACTTATGTAAATAACGTATTTCTGGGTTTAAAAAAAAAACTGTTTTCACTTTGTCACTATGGGGTATTGTGATGTCACTATGGGGTATTGTGTTTTCATTATGGGGTATTGTAATGTCATTATGGGGTATTGTGATGTCATTATGGGTTATTGTGTGTAGATCGATGAGGATAAACATTTAATCCATGTTTAGAATAAGTCTGTAACGTAACAAAATGTGGACAAAGTCAAGGGGTCTGAATATTTTCCGAAGGCACTGGAGGTCTCTCCATTGACCCAACTGTTGGCCAGCCTATGTTAGACCTTCAATCTGACCGTGTTACCTAACAGAACGCCCTGGTTGGTTTAAAACTTTTGCTCTAATGTGGACAAGACTAAATACATGTTGTTCTGTAGTTCTCTCCAGGATGTTTCAGATGGACTATATATTTATTCACTGGATGCTTTTCCCATCGATCGGGTTCCTATAAATATCTGGGCTTCATGTTTTTTTTTTTTAACATACGGATGAGATAGTTTAAAAAATCTCAGATTTAAAGTGGGCTTTTTAAAAAACATTTTTCTTTAGATCTTGCCACTCCCTTAACAGCAGAAAGCAGATTGAACAGTGACCTCATGGCACAGTGTGGGTGGGTTTACATTGGTTTGTTTTATTATTGTTTATACATTATCAGAAAGCCTAAATCTTCCCCTAAAAAAATAGGATGGATGGAACTTTTAAAAGGCATTACCTGAGATTATCGTGAATATCAACCAATCAGCATTAATAATAATAATAATCAACCAATCAGCATTAATAATAATAATAATCAACCAATCAGCATTAATAATAATAATCAACCAATCAGCATTAATAATAATAATAATCAACCAATCAGCATTTTATAATGATTTTATTTTGAAGGATCTAGTCTGGATTAAACCTCATAGGAAAACAGTTTAATCATTCATTCAGGTCTCTGTTTAACAAAATAATCTGTTTTATCTTTGGCAGGAGAGAAACCAGACTCTCACTCTGACAGTGGGAAGAGTCCTTCAGAGAATCCAGACCCAGAGATTCCCAAACCAGCGAGACGACACAACTGCTCCCAGTGTGGAAAGAGTTTTAAGTGGTTATCTAAGCTCAAAGAGCATGAGAGAACACACGCAGGAAAAAAGCTCTTCCAATGTTCCCATTGTGAAAAGAGATTTAACCAGTCATCACTTCTGAAAGAGCATGATAAAATACACACAGGAGAAAAGCCTTTCCAATGTCCCCAGTGTGGAAAGGGTTTTACATGGTTAAGGCACCTGAAAGAGCATGAGAGGATACACACAGGAGAGAAGCCTTTCCATTGCTCCCAGTGTGGAAAGCGTTATACTCGATTAGCACACCTAAAAATACATGAGAGAATTCACTCTGGAGTGAAGGCTTACCTCTGTTCCCAGTGTGGAAAGAATTTTAGGTGGTTAGAGAACCTGAAGCAGCATGAAAGGACACATACAGGGGAGAAGCCTTACCATTGCGCTCAGTGTGGAAAGGATTTTACCACATTAGGGAACGTAAAAGAGCATAAGAAGAAACACACAGGAGAAAAACCTTTACAATGTTCCCAGTGTGGAAAGAGATTTACACATTTAGGAAATCTGAAAAGGCATGAAGGAATACACACAGGAGAAAAACTCTACCACTGCTCTCATTGTGGAAAGCGTTTTACCCAGTTAGGGTATTTGAAAAAACATGAGAAAATACACTCTGAAGAAAAGCCTTACCCCTGTTCCCACTGTGGAAAGAGTTTTCGGTGGTTAGGGGACCTGAAAGAGCACGAGAGGACGCACACAGGGGAGAAACCTTACCATTGCTCCTTGTGCGGTAAGGATTTTACCAAGTTAGGGAACCTAAAAGAGCATAAGAAGAAACACACAGGAGAAAAGCCTTACCAATGCTCCATGTGTGAAAAGACTTTTACCCAGTTAGGGGGCCTGAAATATCACGAGGGGACACACACAGAAAAAAAGACCTACCACTGCTCTCAGTGTCAAAAGACATTTACCCGATTAGGGAACCTGAAAAAGCATGAGAGAATACACACACTCAGGTGAGGATAAGACCGTCCACTGCTCCCAGAACCTGAAAGAGCATAAGAAGAAACACACAGGAGAAAAGCCTTACCAATGCTCCTTAACCTCTTATGACTTTAACCTTTCATGAGTGTGGCCGTGTCATCTGACCATGCCACCGATTCTAATCCAAGTGCCAAAGAACTGTACCCAGAACTGTACCCAGTACCACAACATTTTATTTTAGCCAAAAACCTGGCATTGCCAGGAAGCTGACACTTGAGGCCACTGGGTTCTTGGGAACCTTCAATGCTGCAGACATTTTTTGGTACCCATCGTCAGATCTGTGCCTTCGACACAATCCTGTCTCGGAGCTCTTCGGACAATTCTTTCGACCTCATGGCTTGGTTTCTGCTCTTACGTGCACTGTAAACCTTTTTATAGGTTGTCCTTCTGGAAGGTTCTATATAAACAGGTGTGTGTCTCTTTCCAAATCATGTCCATTCAGTTGAATTTACCACAGGTGGAGTCCAATCAAGTTGTAGAAACATCTCAACGATGATCAATGGAAACAGGATGCACCGGCGCTCAGTTTGGAGTCTCATAGCAAAAGGGTCTGAATACTAATGTAAAGAAGGTTTTTCCGTTTTGTATTTGTAATAAATTTGCAAAAAGTGTAAAAACCTGTTTTGTCATTAGGAGGTATTGTGTGTAGACTAGTATAGACTAGTAAAACACGGCTGTAACGTAACAAAATGTGGTTGAAAGGTGAAGGGGTCTGAATTCATTCCGAAGGCACTGTAGATGGTGAATGCTAGGAGTTCTGGGTAATGTTTGTGTTTGTGGGTGCAGGATAGGTAGCCTACTTCCTTCTGGTAGCTACCCTCGCTAGCTGTATTATTCTGGTCTGGCTTTTTGAGAGGTTTCGGAGGTTAAACTGATTAGCATCCTGTCTTGGGTCATTGATCTGTTTCCTGTTACCTTCTGGACAGCAGAGCATTAGTATAGCGAGTAGACAAGGTTATGTAACATTACTTAGTCCTACCTGCTATAGTGGGTTTTAAATTCATTGGTATTCACACATTTGTTGTTGAGGTAGAATTGTCATACTTGAATAAAAGTATATAGATGCCTTTAATAGAAAGATACTCAAGTAAAAATCAGCCAGTGGAAAAACTACTTGAGTAAAAGTCTAAAAGTATTTGGTTCTAAATATACTTAAGTATCAAAAGTAAAAGTATAAATCATTTCAAATTCCTTCTATTAAGCAAAGCAGGCAGGACAATGTTCTTGTTTTCATTCTTTAGGAATGTAGTAAAGTAAAAGTTGTCAAATATATAAATAGTAAAGTACAGATACACCAAAAACTACTTAAGTAGTACTTTAAAGTATTTTTACTTATGTACTTTACACCACTGGAGCTCTCTGGTAGTCATAATAGACTATGGAGCTCTGGTAGTCATAATAGACTATGGAGCTCTGGTAGTCATAATAGAATATGGAGCTCTCTGGTAGTCATAATAGACTATGGAGCTCTCTGGTAGTCATAATAGACTATGGAGCTCTCTGGTAGTCATAATAGACTATGGAGCTCTGGTAGTCATAATAGAATATGGAGCTCTGGTAGTCATAATAGACTATGGAGCTCTCTGATAGTCATAATAGACTATGGAGCTCTGGTAGTCATAATAGAATATGGAGCTCTCTGGTAGTCATAGAATAACTGCTGAACTTCCGGCGCCGACAGAGATGGCCGCCTCGCTTCGCGTTCCTAGAAAACTATGCAATTTTTGTTTTTTTACGTGTTATTTCTTACATTGGTACCCCAGGTCATCTTAGGTTTCATTACATACAGTCGAGAAGAACTACTGAACATAAGAGCAGCGTCAACTCACCATCAGTATGACCAAGAATATGACTTTCGCGAAGCGGATCCTGTGTTCTGCCTTCCACCCAGGACAACGGAATGGATCCCAGCCTGCGACCCAAAACAAAGACGTCGTAAAAGAGGGAAACGAAGCGGTCTTCTGGTCAGGCTCCGGAGACGGGCACATCGTGCATCACTCCCTAGCATACTACTAGCCAATGTCCAGTCTCTTGACAACAAGGTTGATGAAATCTGAGCAAGGGTAGCATTCCAGAGGGACATCAGAGACTGTAACGTTCTTTGCTTCACGGAAACATGGCTCACTGGAGAGACGCTATCGGAGTCGGTGCAGCCAACTGGTTTCTCCACGCATCGCGCAGACAGAAACAAACATCTTTCTGGTAAGAAGAGGGGCGGGGGCGAATGCTTCATGGTTAACGTGATGTGGTGTGATCATAACAACATACAGGTACTCAAGTCCTTCTGTTCACCTGATTTAGAATTCCTCACAATCAAATGTCGACCGCATTATCTACCAAGGGAATTCTCTTCGATTATAATCACAGCCGTATATATTCCCCCCCAAGCAGACACATCGATGGCTCTGAACAAACTTTATTTGACTCTTTGCAAACTGGAATCCATTTATCCGGAGGCTGCATTCATTGTAGCTGGGGATTTTAACAAGGCTAATCTGAAAACAAGACTCCCTAAATTTGATCAGCATATCGATTGCGCAACCAGGGCTGGAAAAACCGCCCCCAGGTGGTGAGGGTAGGCAACAACATTTCCACCCCGCTGATCCTCAACACTGGGGCCCCACGAGGGTGCGTTCTGAGCCCTCTCCTGTACTCCCTGTTCACCCACGACTCCAACCCAATCATCAAGTTTGCGGACGACACAACAGTGGTAGGCTTGATTACCAACAACGACGAGACGGCCTACAGGGAGGAGGTGAGGGCCCTCGGAGTGTGGTGTCAGGAAAATAACCTCACACTCAACGTCAACAAAACTAAGGAGATGATTGTGGACTTCAGGAAACAGCAGAGGGAACACCCCCCTATCCACATCAATGGAACAGTAGTGGAGAGGGTAGTAAGTTTTAAGTTCCTCGGCGTACACATCACAGAAAAACTGAATTGGTCCACCCACACAGACAGCATCGTGAAGAAGGCGCAGCAGTGCCTCTTCAACCTCAGGAGGCTGAAGATTTTTGGCTTGTCACCAAAAGCACTCACAAACTTCTACAGATGCACAATCGAGAGCATCCTGTCGGGCTGTATCACCGCCTGGTACGGCAACTGCTCCGCCCACAACCGTAAGGCTCTCCAGAGGGTAGTGAGGTCTGCACAACGCATCACCGGGGGCAAACTACCTGCCCTCCAGGACACCTACACCACCCGATGTCACAGGAAGGCCATAAAGATCATCAAGGACAACAACCACCCGAGCCACTGCCTGTTCACCCCGCTATCATCCAGAAGGCGAGGTCAGTACAGGTGCATCAAAGCTGGGACCGAGAGACTGAAAAACAGCTTCTATCTCAAGGCCAACAGACTGTTAAACAGCCACCACTAACATTGAGTGGCTGCTGCCAACACACTGACTCAACTCCAGCCACTTTAATAATGGGAATTGATGGGAAATTATGTCAAATATATCACTAGCCACTTTAAACAATGCTACCTAATATAATGTTTACATACCCTACATTATTCATCTCATATGTATATGTATATACTGTACTCTATATCATCTACTGCATCTTTATGTAATACATGTATCACTAGCCACTTTAACTATGCCACTTTGTTTACATACTCATCTCATATGTATATACTGCACTCAATAACATCTACTGTATCTTGCCTATGCCGCTCTGTACCATCACTCATTCATATATCTTTATGTACATATTCTTTATCCCCTTACACTTGTGTCTATAAGGTAGTAGTTTTGGAATTGTTAGCTAGATTACTTGTTGGTTATTACTGCATTGTCGGAACTAGAAGCACAAGCATTTCACTACACTCGCATTAACATCTGCTAACCATGTGTATGTGACAAATAAAATTTGATTTGATTTGAATATGGAGCTCTCTGATAGTCATTATAGAATATGGAGCTCTCTGATAGTCATTATAGATATGGAGCTCTCTGGTAGTCATAATAGAATATGAAGCCCTCTGATAGTCATTATAGAATATGGAGCTCTCTGATAGTCATAATAGATATGGAGCTCTCTGGTAGTCATAATAGAATATGGAGCTCTCTGATAGTCATTATAGAATATGGAGCTCTCTGATAATAGAATATGGAGCTCTCTGATAATAGAATATGGAGCTCTTATAGTCATTATAGAATATGGAGCTAAAAATGCATAACTAATCAATCAACACATTATTTATTTGTAAAAGTGTTAATATAATATTATTTAATAGACAAAAAATAAGCATTCCCTCAACTGCGTTTCCTCCCTCCAGACAGCAGATGGCGATATGTGTGTTTGAGGTGATGTTTCTAGTGTGACGTATAATCTAGTGGACGGAACGCTTCTTCAACAACTGCAGCCACCTCGGAAGCTCGCCAGACAACAAAGTCGGAACATTCAAGATCTTTAGACAATTTCGTGGTTTATTTTCCACTATGTTTTACACGTACTTTTGTGGAAACAACTAGCTACCCCATTTAATTTCATATTGACGTTGTTGTCAGTCGGTTGGTTTAGTTAGCACTAGTTTAGCTAACATCCCCGACCATGAGTTTACTAAAATACTCTCTTCTTGCTGAAGAAGAGGTCTGCTGGACGGAGAAAGATGCTCCCGTGAAAGAGGAGGAGGAAGATGAGGCTGTTACAATACAAAAACAAGTCGAGGGCGAGGCTGTTACGGTGAAAGAAGACGAAGGCGCGTTCAAAGTGAAAGAGGAGGAAGACGAGGAGGTTACTGTCACAGTGAAAGAAGAGGATTACGATTTTGGAGTGGAGGAGGAAAATAAGGAGATTACTGTCACATTGGAGGAGGAAGAAGCAGAAGAAGAGAAGACTGGAGATCTGATTAAGTCCAGTAAGTACTATCTTAAACAGGGACACAAACTCTGCAGTTGTTGAACTAATGTGTGATTTTTAAAAGGACACTACACTTGGATATGGTTTTCTGTATCGTAGGAATTGTTAAAGACGTCCTCCGGTAACTTTAAAAAAAACTTTTACTGTTGAAAAGCGATATATAAATACACTAAAGAACAACATAGTGTGTGTTTTTTTAAAGACACAACTGCACATTTCAAGGAGTTTGATGGGAAGACACCAGCTAGAACTCCAGGCAGCGTTCTGCATATTCTCCCGACAGATTCATGGATAGCAGCTGCGTAGAAGAGGGTGGGGGGCGAACAGTCTATGACTAGGGTGGCTGGAGTCTTTGACAATATTTAGGGCCTTCCTCTGACACCCCCTGGTATAAAGGTCCTGGATGACAGGAAGCTTGAAACCTGTGATGTACTGGGCCGTACGCACTACACTCTGTAGTGCCTTGTGGTCGGAGGCCGAGTAGTTGCCGTACCAGGCAGTGATTCAACCCAAATTTCAAGGAGTTTGATGGGAAGACACCAGCTAGAACTCCAGGCAGCGTTCTGCATATTCTCCCGACAGATTTCAGCCGGCGACTGGCTCATGTGAACTACAATCAAGAAGCGTGTGTTACAACCTGGCCTCAGAAGGGGAAGGGTTAGCTCACATGCTAAGTCGTTGCAAACTAGCTAAAAAGGAGTAGTACGTAGTTCAAAAGTAGCTAATTAGCTAAAAATGCTAAAGTTATCCGTGTTGAGATTCGAACTCGCAACCTTTGGGTTGCTATAGAGGTTCGTGTTATACGCTCACTCACCCACACCAGTCAACCACCACACCTTCATTTTTGCCTTAAATAACCATCTGTCTTATGTAACCAAACATCATACTAATTTCAGTGTCCTGGATGTAAATGTACTATGTTTTGTCTAGTCTGAGACAAGCCGTGTTTGTTTTAGAAAGTCAATCATTACTTGCGTATCGCTTTTGAAACAGCGCGAAAGAATCCTTCAACTTAAAAATATACTTAGTGTAGAAGTTACAGATCCATACAGCCTCCATCCTACTAAACTACACTGTAGTAGTTACAGATCCATACAGCTATGGAGCCTCCATCCTACTAAACTACACTGTAGTAGTTACAGATCCATACAGCCTCCATCCTACTAAACTACACTGTAGTAGTTACAGATCCATACAGCTATGGAGCCTCCATCCTACTAAACTACACTGTAGTAGTTACAGATCCATACAGCCTCCATCCTACACTGTAGTAGTTACAGATCCATACAGCCTCCATCCTACTAAACTACACTGTAGTAGCCGCACCCTCATACTACTCCTTCTCTGTTCCGCGGGTGATGTGGAGGTAAACCCAGGCCCTGCATGTCCCCAGGCACCCTCATTTGTTGACTTCTGTGTTCGAAAAAGCCTTGGTTTCATGCATGTCAACATCAGAAGCCTCCTCCCTAAGTTTGTCTTACTCACTGCTTTAGCACACTCTGCTAACCCTGATGTCCTTGCTGTGTCTGAATCCTGGCTCAGGAAGGCCACCAAAAATTCTGAGATTTCCATACCCAACTATAACATCTTCCGTCAAGATAGAACTGCCAAAGGGGGAGGAGTTGCAGTTTACTGCAGAGATGGCCTGCAAAGTAATGTCATACTTTCCAGGTCCATACCCAAACAGTTCGAACTACTAATTTTGAAAATTACTCTCTCCAGAAATAAGTCTCTCACGGTTGCCGCCTGCTACCGACCCCCCTCAGCTCCCAGCTGTGCCCTGGACACCATTTGTGAATTGATCGCCCCCCATCTAGCTTCAGAGTTTGTTCTGTTAGGTGACCTAAACTGGGATATGCTTAACACCCCGCCAGTCCTACAATCTAAGCTAGATGCCCTCAATCTCACACAAATCATCAAGGAACCCACCAGGTACAACCCTAACTCTGTAAACAAGGGCACCCTCATAGACGTCATCCTGACCAACTGGCCCTCCAAATACACCTCCGCTGTCTTCAACCAGGATCTCAGCGATCACTGCCTCATTGCCTGTATCCGCTACGGAGCCGCAGTCAAACGACCACCCCTCATCACTGTCAAACGCTCCCTAAAACACTTCTGTGAGCAGGCCTTTCTAATCGACCTGGCCCGGGTATCCTGGAAGGACATTGACCTCATCCCGTCAGTTGAGGATGCCTGGTCATTCTTTAAAAGTAACTTCCTCACCATTTTAGATAAGCATGCTCCGTTCAAAAAATGCAGAACTAAGAACAGATACAGCCCTTGGTTCACCCCAGACCTGACTGCCCTCGACCAGCACAAAAACATCCTGTGGCGGACTGCAATAGCATCGAATAGTCCCCGTGATATGCAACTGTTCAGGGAAGTCCGGAACCAATACACGCAGTCAGTCAGGAAAGCTAAGGCCAGCTTCTTCAGGCAGAAGTTTGCATCCTGTAGCTCCAACTCCAAAAAGTTCTGGGACACTGTGAAGTCCATGGAGAACAAGAGCACCTCCTCCCAGCTGCCCACTGCACTGAGGCTAGGTAACACGGTCACCACTGATAAATCCATGATTATCGAAAACTTCAATAAGCATTTCTCAACGGCTGGCCATGCCTTCCGCCTGGCTACTTCAACCTCGGCCAACAGCTCCGCCCCCCCCGCAGCTCCTCGCCCAAGCCTCTCCAGGTTCTCCTTTACCCAAATCCAGATAGCAGATCTTCTGAAAGAGCTGCAAAACCTGGACCCGTACAAATCAGCTGGGCTTGACAATCTGGACCCTCTATTTCTGAAACTATCTGCCACCATTGTCGCAACCCCTATTACCAGCCTGTTCAACCTCTCTTTCATCTCGTCTGAGATCCCCAAGGATTGGAAAGCTGCCGCAGTCATCCCCCTCTTCAAAGGGGGAGACACCCTGGACCCAAACTGTTACAGACCTATATCCATCCTGCCCTGCCTATCTAAGGTCTTCGAAAGCCAAGTCAACAAACAGGTCACTGACCATCTCGAATCCCACCGTACCTTCTCCGCTGTGCAATCTGGTTTCCGAGCCGGTCATGGGTGCACCTCAGCCACACTCAAGGTACTAAACGACATCATAACCGCCATCGATAAAAGACAGTACTGTGCAGCCGTCTTCATCGACCTCGCCAAGGCTTTCGACTCTGTCAATCACCATATTCTTATCGGCAGACTCAGTAGCCTCGGTTTTTCGGATGACTGCCTTGCCTGGTTCACCAATTACTTTGCAGACAGAGTTCAGTGTGTCAAATCGGAGGGCATGCTGTCCGGTCCTCTGGCAGTCTCTATGGGGGTGCCACAGGGTTCAATTCTCGGGCCGACTCTTTTCTCTGTGTATATCAATGATGTTGCTCTTGCTGCGGGCGATTCCCTGATCCACCTCTACGCAGACGACACCATTCTATATACTTTCGGCCCGTCTTTGGACACTGTGCTATCTAACCTCCAAACAAGCTTCAATGCCATACAACACTCCTTCCGTGGCCTCCAACTGCTCTTAAACGCTAGTAAAACCAAATGCATGCTTTTCAACCGGTCGCTGCCTGCACCTGCATGCCCGACTAGCATCACCACCCTGGATGGTTCCGACCTAGAATATGTGGACGTCTATAAGTACCTAGGTGTCTGGCTAGACTGCAAACTCTCCTTCCAGACTCATATCAAACATCTCCAATCGAAAATCAAATCAAGAGTCGGCTTTCTATTCCGCAACAAAGCCTCCTTCACTCAAGCCGCCAAGCTTACCCTAGTAAAACTGACTATCCTACCGATCCTCGACTTCGGCGATGTCATCTACAAAATGGCTTCCAACACTCTACTCAGCAAACTGGATGCAGTCTATCACAGTGCCATCCGTTTTGTCACTAAAGCACCTTATACTACCCACCACTGCGACTTGTATGCTCTAGTCGGCTGGCCCTCGCTACATATTCGTCGCCAGACCCACTGGCTCCAGGTCATCTACAAGTCTATGCTAGGTAAAGCTCCGCCTTATCTCAGCTCACTGGTCACGATGGCAACACCCATCCGTAGCACGCGCTCCAGCAGGTGTATCTCACTGATCATCCCTAAAGCCAACACCTCATTTGGCCGCCTTTCGTTCCAGTACTCTGCTGCCTGTGACTGGAACGAATTGCAAAAATCGCTGAAGTTGGAGACTTTTATCTCCCTCACCAACTTCAAACATCAGCTATCTGAGCAGCTAACCGATCGCTGCAGCTGTACATAGTCTATTGGTAAATAGCCCACCCTTTTCACCTACCTCATCCCCGTACTGTTTCTATTTATTTACTTTTCTGCTCTTCTGCACACCAATATCTCTACCTGTACATGACCATCTGATCTTTTATCACTCCAGTGTTAATCTGCAAAATTGTAATTATTTGCCTACCTCCTCATGCCTTTTGCACACATTGTATATAGACCCCCCCTTCGTTTTCTACTGTGTTATTGACTTGTTAATTGTTTACTCCATGTGTAACTCTTTGTTGTATGCTCACACTGCTATGCTTTATCTTGGCCAGGTCGCAGTTGCAAATGAGAACTTGTTCTCAACTAGCCTACCTGGTTAAATAAAGGTGAAATAAAAATAAAATAAATAGTAGTTACAGATCCATACAGCTATGGAGCCTCCATTCTACTAAACTACACTGTAGTAGTTACAGATCCATACAGCCTCCATCCTACTAAACTACACTGTAGTAGTTACAGATCCATACAGCCTCCATCCTACTAAACTACACTGTAGTAGTTACAGATCCATACAGCCTCCATCCTACTAAACTACACTGTAGTAGTTACAGATCCATACAGCTATGGAGCCTCCATCCTACTAAACTACACTGTAGTAGTTACAGACCCATACAGCCTCCATCCTACTAAACTACACATCAATACATCCAGTCACTACAACATCAATACATTCAGTCACTACAACATCAATACATTCAGTCACTACAACATCAATACATCCAGTCACTGCAACATCACCACATCCAGTTACTACAACATCACCACGACCAGTCACTACAACATCACTACATCCAGTCACTACAACATCACTACATCCAGTCACTACAACATCACTACATCCAGTTACTATAACATCACCACATCCAGTCACTGCAACATCACTACAACATCACTACATCCAGTCACTACAACATCACCACATCCAGTCACTGCAACATAACTACAACATCACCACATCCAGTCACTGCAACATCACTACAACATCACTACATCCAGTCACTGCAACATCAATACATCCAGTCACTGCAACATCACTACAACATCAATACATCCAGTCACTACAACATCAATACATCCAGTCACTACAACATCACTACATCCAGTCACTACAACATCACTACAACATCACCACATCCAGTCACTACAACATCACTACATCATCACTACATCCAGTCACTACATCATCACTACATCACTACAACATCACTATATCCAGTCACTACAACATCACCACATCCAGTCACTGCAACATCACTACATCCAGTCACTACGACCAATCACTACAACATCAATACAACATCACTACAATATCAATACAACATCAATACAACCAGTCACTACAACATCACTACAAAATCAATACAACCAGTCATTACAACATCAATACTACTAGTCACTACAACGTCACTACAACATCACTACATCCAGTCACTACAACATCACTACAACATCACCTCATCCAGTCACTACATTATCACTACAACATCAATACAACATCACTACAACATCAATACGACCAGTCACTACAACGTCACTACAACATCAATACGACCAGTCACTACATCGTCACTACAACATCAATACATCCAGTCACTACAACATCAATACATCCAGTCACTACAACAACACTACATCCAGTCACTACAACATCACCACATCCAGTCACATCATCATCAATACATCCAGTCACTACAACATCAATACAACATCACTACAACATCAATAAGACCAGTCACTACAACATCACTACATCCAGTCACTACAACATCAATACGACCAGTCACTACAACACCACTACACCCAGTCACTACAACATCACTACAACACCACTACACCCAGTCACTACAACACCACTACAACATCACTACGACCAGTCACTACAACATCACTACGACCAGTCACTACAACATCACTACGACCAGTCACTACAACACCACTAGTGACTGGTCGTAGTGATTGGTCGTAGTGATGTTGTAGTGACTGGTCGTAGTGATGTTGTAGTGATGTTGTGGTTACTGGTCGTAGTGATGTTGTAGTGACTGGTCGTATTGATGTTGTAGTGACTGGTCGTAGTGATGTTGTGGTGACTGGTCGTAGTGACTGGTCGTATTGATGTTGTAGTGACTGGTCGTATTGCTGTTGTAGTGACTGGTCGTATTGATGTTGTAGTGACTGGTCCTATTGATGTTGTAGTGACTGGTCGTATTGATGTTGTAGTGACTGGTCGTAGTGATGTTGTAGTGATGTTGTAGTGACTGGTCGTATTGATGTTGTAGTGACTGGTCGTATTGATGTTGTAGTGACTGGTCATAGTGATGTCGTAGTGATGTTGTAGTGACTGGTCGTAGTGATGTTGTGGTTACTGGTCGTAGTGATGTTGTAGTGACTGTTTGTAGTGATGTTGTAGTGATGTTGTAGTGATGTTGTAGTGACTGGTCGTAGTGATGTTGTGGTTACTGGTCGTAGTGATGTTGTAGTGACTGTTTTTAGTGATGTTGTAGTGATGTTGTAGTGACTGGTCGTAGTGATGTTGTAGTGACTGGTCGTAGTGATGTTGTAGTGACTGGTCGTAGTGATGTTGTAGTGACTGGTCGTATTGATGTTGTAGTGACTGGTCGTATTGATGTTGTAGTGACTGGTCGTATTGATGTTGTAGTGACTGGTGGTAGTGATGTTGTGGTTACTGGTCGTAGTGATGTTGTAGTGACTGGTCGTAGTGATGTTGTAGTGATGTTGTGGTTACTGGTCGTATTGATGTTGTAGTGACTGTTTTTAGTGATGTTGTAGTGATGTTGTAGTGACTGGTCGTAGTGATGTTGTAGTGACTGGTCGTAGTGATGTTGTAGTGACTGGTCGTAGTGATGTTGTAGTGACTGGTCGTATTGATGTTGTAGTGACTGGTCGTATTGATGTTGTAGTGACTGGTCGTAGTGATGTTGTAGTGACTGGTCGTAGTGATGTTGTAGTGACTGGTCGTAGTGATGTTGTAGTGACTGGTCGTAGTGATGTTGTAGTGACTGGTCGTATTGATGTTGTAGTGACTGGTCGTATTGATGTTGTAGTGACTGGTGGTAGTGATGTTGTGGTTACTGGTGGTAGTGATGTTGTGGTTACTGGTTGTAGTGATGTTGTGGTGACTGGTCGTATTGATGTTGTAGTGACTGGTGGTAGTGATGTTGTAGTGACTGGTGATAGTGATGTTGTGGTTACTGGTCGTAGTGATGTTGTAGTGACTGTTTTTAGTGATGTTGTAGTGATGTTGTAGTGACTGGTCGTAGTGATGTTGTAGTAACTGGTCGTAGTGATGTTGTAGTGACTGGTCGTATTGATGTTGTAGTGACTGGTCGTATTGATGTTGTAGTGACTGGTCGTATTGATGTTGTAGTGACTGGTGGTAGTGATGTTGTGGTTACTGGTCGTAGTGATGTTGTAGTGATGTTGTAGTGACTGGTCGTATTGATGTTGTAGTGACTGGTCGTATTGATGTTGTAGTGACTGGTGGTAGTGATGTTGTGGTTACTGGTCGTAGTGATGTTGTAGTGATGTTGTAGTGACTGGTCGTAGTGATGTTGTAGTGATGTTGTGGTTACTGGTCGTATTGATGTTGTAGTGACTGGTGGTAGTGATGTTGTAGTGACTGGTGATAGTGATGTTGTGGTTACTGGTCGTAGTGATGTTGTAGGGTTGTTGTGATGTTGTAGTGATGTTGTAGTGACTGGTCGTAGTGATGTTGTAGTGACTGGTCGTAGTGATGTTGTAGTGACTGGTCGTAGTGATGTTGTAGTGGTGTTGTAGTGACTGGGTGTAGTGGTGTTGTAGTGATGTTGTAGTGACTGGGTGTAGTGGTGTTGTAGTGACTGGTCGTAGTGATGTTGTAGTGACTGGGTGTAGTGATGTTGTAGTGACTGGTCGTAGTGATGTTGTAGTGACTGGTCGTAGTGACTGGTCGTAGTGATGTTGTAGTGACTGGTCGTAGTGATGTTGTAGTGACTGGTCGTAGTGATGTTGTAGTGACTGGTCGTAGTGATGTTGTAGTGACTGGGTGTAGTGGTGTTGTAGTGATGTTGTAGTGGGGTTGTAGTGATGTTGTAGTTACTGGTCGTAGTGATGTTGTAGGGTTGTAGTGATGTTGTTGTGACTGGTCGTAGTGATGTTGTAGTGGTGTTGTAGTGATGTTGTAGTGGGGTTGTAGTGACTGGTGGTAAAGAATAATAATTCAAATGGAACTTTGAACAGGTATTACCTGGGATTATCTAACGGCTATCAACCAATCAGCA